>NC_053163.1:89575543-89915543 GCF_016835505.1 Polypterus senegalus | reverse complement strand
AAGTTATAAGTTATCAGTACTCAACTGAGAAAATATCCATCTGTTTTTAAAGTTCTTGTAAAAGAAGCCCAACTGCATTTCCTGTCAACATAAAATACAGTTAAAAGAGTGTTTTCAGCTTTTGTGTGTCATTCATTTAGCAAAGAGCATTATAAAAGAAGGATTGAAAACATGATGGAAGCATATTAATAGCACCATCATGAATAAAGAAAATTTCTTTTTATTCTTTCTACTGAATTGATGCTTACTGTATAATTATTCTTGCAGTATGGCATTTAGGAAGAATGAAGAAGAAAAAGTTAGTTTCTTATATTAAAGTCTGTCACATAAGGGGTGATAAAGGGACATCAGTTTATGCAAAATTTAACAAACAAGACGTTATCCCAGTACGTTAAGATTTCTGTTACAACTAAACGATTTGACAGTTTGTTCCAGATCCCAACAACTCCTTGAGTATGAGATTTACTATTTAGTAGAAATAATTTTACTAGATAAATTTCACTAATGCTTTTGAGACTTTAAAGACCTGAGCTAGGACTCATGCTGCTTTCTCTGCTCAAGACTGAATAAATAAAATTTCTTTAGCCCGTCAAAGTAGGATATGCTCTAGTCCCAGAAGGGCAATTGTTTGCTTATCTCTACATAGAAAAAAGGATGAAAATAGTTTGCAATGTAACAATAAAGAAGACTATTATTGCTTTCAGTTGTACAGGTGGTTGAGCACATTTGTGCACAGTTATTTGTTTTCATTGCTTTTCATATTTTGTCTAGCTAACTTTATACCAGGGATCAAGATGGAACTGTGTTATGATGTCATGTGTCAGAAGCATGGTCAGGAGATGGAAAAAACTGCTTGCTGTCAAAAATTCACTTATGTCAAGATTCAGCTTACATGACAAACATAAGTGGTTACACCTTATTTGCAGTTGAAAGGCAAGCCAAAGAGTGCAGAGAGAGATTCCCTAATAAGCCCTCATTCTAAGCCAAACAAGAAAAATTAATGAGTCCTACAAAGTGACCTGCAGCAGTTTTCATTATTTCAACCCTATGATGCTGAAACTAGCCCTAATCCTAAATCACTATAAAATTAGCTAACTCACTCAAACTTAAAAGAGGAAGGACATAACTAAAATCAAAACAGGGGGCACTTCCAAGGACTACAGTTATCATTCAGATGTCCCAGGTTGTGTTTTAGTCCCTTCATTGACTTTATTCCCTGCACACAGTAACAATATTTTAGAATGTCCTACTTGCTATAGCTCAAGAGGATTGTATCTTGAAAAGTAGACACTAAAGGTTGCTCTTTACATTCTATGCAGATGTCTGAATATAAGGATGATAAAAAAGGGAAGGGCTCCTTGCTAGTCTTGAATATGTACAGCAGTGGGCCCTGTGCAGCTGTTGAAGTTTAGTATTTAATGTAAAATAGAGAAATCTCTTGATATCCAGAATAATGCCAGGTGATCCACAGGTATAAAAAGTTGTGTTTTCTAACTATTAAATAAAATATGTTGGGAGTTACAAAAAAGGAAAACTCAAAATTCTAAAACAGAACACCTACAGTAGCAAAATTCCCTGCTACTCTGGGCCAGCGTTTTCTGTCGTTTATTCTGTCTGACTAGACGGCTTACTTTCCTCCTTTTCTATCTGTAATGAAAGACACTAAAGCATCTCCTTATTCCCCCTCTTCTCTTGCTTAGACTCTTTTTAATCCATTTGTCAAGTCTTGTAAGCAGCCATCTTACTGCAAATTTATGTTTACCGGATGTTTAACAATGCATCCTCTCGTAATTTTAATTTGTGTGTCTGTCAAATCTGTATTATTATCTGTATCTGAACATTTTACGGCATTGTACAGTGCCTCATGAGTGTGATGGTAAAAATAAACCTTCAGACTGCACAAGTCTTTTTGTAGAATGCATAGGTGTTACTTGACTATTAATAAGTTGCCTCTCTGCACCTTGATACTTTTTGCTTGTTTGCTCACTGGTCTTGTTTTTTCTGGTGTAAAACACTGTGAGAAAGCATCCAAAGAAACTGGAAGTGCAAACACTCTTCTATTCTGTCCTTTTTACGTTAAACTCAATCCTTCATAGTCTTCCACTTCTGGAATGTTGAGTGCAAGAAGATAAAGTGTATCTTCAATCCAGTAGGTAAGTACATTGACCATGTATTGACTCATTCATCCATCCATCAATTTTTTTACACCATTTATCCAGGGCGGTTTTGTGGGAAAGCAGGAGCCTATCCCAGCAAGTATGGTTTATAAGGCAGAAACAATCCCTGGACAGGGTGCCAGGCCATCACATGGTTGACTCACCTTAATATTAATTAGTTAGGAAATCTATATATGGTAAATTAAGTAAAATTTTTAGGCAAATCTTAAGGATAACAATTTTTTGTTCCTCCTTGTAAAAAGGTATTTTCATTTCATTTTGTACAATACATCATTAATATTTTACAAAGATTTGATTTTAAACAGTTATTAAAGAAGCATTAATGTAATTACCAGGTAAATGTTTATGTGTTAGCATAATATTTAGTGTCCTTTTAGGAAATCAACATATTTTCCTGAATGTGCAGCTCACTTAGCTTTGTGAAAACTAAAGCTGTGGCTCACAGCAGAACATGCAGAAAACACCTGGCTTAGTGGGTGAACTAAAAGAAAAATAAGTCTTGAAATGCAGCCACATTACAAACTGTGGATGAGATCTCTAGATTTTATATTAAAAAAAACCTGAACCGTCAGAAAAATCTGAAATTTAGCATTAACAGGGAAGAATCGAATATTAGCTTGGAGGGGGAGGCTAATGTTACAATTATCTTAAGCGGGAGAAACACAACTATCCAGAAGGAAGAGATCAAAGTTATTGAGTACAATGATGATGATGAGGATGATGGAGCTCAGACCCAGCCAAATGATTGGCATTAGAAACTTTTCAGCATTTCGATAGACTCTAGTACAGAGGGAATAAGGGAAGTTACAATTCAGCAATGGCCTTCACCTTAGAAAGAATCTGTTTTGGTCTTTGCCGATTTTTTGTTTTTACCAATTACGTCCTTCCATGAAACTATTTTGTTTTGTATGGGCAATGCCACTTTATGTCTACCACTTTTAGCATTGCAAGGTAAGACCAACTAGAAGCGTGTAACGATTACATCACCTGGTCAAAGCTATAAAGGATATTGTTGGGCACTCTTTGGATGTCCAGGATTGCATATATAATCAAAATTCCTAGTGTTACTATTATATGTTACTAATAGATCTCTGGTTAAGAATTTTTTTTTAAATTATGCATTACAGCACAGTTCTGGATAAGTAAACTATTTCAGTTACTGATTTGCTTGGTACATTTCTTAAACTATGATTTTTGTTTCATGCCCTGGGCTTTGTTTTAGATTTTTGTTTCCTTATTATAATGACTATTTTCTGATTCCATTTCTGTTCAAAATGGCTGCCATCCTATACAAAAAATACAGTACCTTACTAGAGTGACTTACATTCTTTTCCTATTAGTTTTCTGTTCTGCTTCCATTTCGGTTTAAGAATTTTTCCCCATTTCTCCTGTCATTTGTGTCTCGTACCTCCCTTTTTGCTTCAGTTAAGCTATGACAGGTGAGGAGGGCCTAAAGGTTAGTGGGATTATCTGATTGGATACGTATACTGAGGATGTACTGTAGCCACTCATTATGCACCCCCCACCCCTTTTTCTCACTCAGTCTCACAGTTTGTGGCCTGACAGCACAGCTCACAAAGAGACTGACCCCCTGGCTAGTCCATCCCACCAAGCAACTTTGTTTTTGACCTCAGCCTGGTCTCTGACTAGTGCTTGTCCCAGTCTGAATGCTGTTGTTTCCCTGTCAAAAAATTTGAAAAAGCCGTTTTTATTGTGGCTGTAACACAGATTTACTGTAAGAAAAAAGACTGTAAAAATTCAAATAAGGTAACTAAACTCAAACATTTTCAAAAAGTCATAACTGAAATAGAGTCACTAGGAAAGTCTCAACAACGTTTTTGCAATTGCAACTAAGTTCAGATGCATTACATGTAATTCAATGTATTACTTTTTTCACTGAAGCAAAAATGCCTGTTGGCAAAATAAAAAAATCACTGTGATGTAAGTGTGGAAAGGCTCAAAACATTACTTTTTACAGGTGGAAGTATTCACATTATTTTGGCTTATGATAGATAGATAGATAGATAGATAGATAGATAGATAGATAGATAGATAGATAGATAGATAGATAGATACTTTATTAATCCCAAGGGGAAATTCACATAATCCAGCAGCAGTATACTGATTAAAAAAAAATATATATTAAATTAAAGAGTAATAAAAATGCAGGTAAAAACTGACAATAACTTTGAAAAATGTTAGCATTTACCCCCCTGGGTGGAATTGAAGAGTCGCATAGTGTGGGAGAGGAACGATCTTCTCAGTCTGTCAGTGGAGCAGGACAGTGACAGCAGTCTGTCGCTGAAGCTGCTCCTCTGCCTGGAGATGACACTGCTCAGTGGATGCAGTGAATTCTCCATGATTGACAGGAGCTTGATTAGCGCCCGTCACTCTGCCACAGATGTTAAACTGTCCAGCTTTATTCCTACAATAGAGCCTGCCTTCCTAACAAGTTCGTCCTTCATCTTTATGCTGCCTCCCTAGCACACCACCGCATAGAAGAGGGCACTCGCCGCAACCGTCTGGTAGAACATCTGCAGCATCTTATTGCAGATATTGAAGGACACCAACCTTCTAAGGAAGTATAGTCGGCTCTGACCTTTCTCACACAGAGCATCAGTATTGGCAGTGCAGTCCAATTTATCATCCAGCTTCACTCCCAGGTATTTATAGGTCTGCACCCTCTGCACACAGTCACCTCTGATAATCACGGGGTCCATGAAGGGCCTGGGCTTCCTAAAATCCACTACCAGGTCCTTGGTCTTGCTGGTGTTCAGGTGTAAGTGGTTTGAGTCACACCATTTAACAAAGTCTTTGATTAGCTTACTATACTCCTCCTCCTGCTCATTCCTGATGCAGCCCACAATAGCAGTGTCATCAGCGAACTTTTGCACATGGCAGGATTCCGAATCGTATTGGAAGTCTGCTGTATATAGGCTGAACAGGACCGGAAAAAGTACAGTCCCTTGCGGCGCTCCTGTGTTGCTGACCACAATGTCAGACCTGCAGTTCCCAAGACGCACATACTGAGGTCTGTCTGTAAGATAGTCCACGATCCATGTCACCAGATGTGAATCTACTCCCATCTCTGTCAGCTTGTCCCTAAGGAGCAGAGGTTGGATGGTGTTGAAGGCGCTAGAGAAGTCCAAAACCATAATTCTAACAGCACCACTGCCTCTGTCCAAGTGGGACAGGGATCGGTGTAGCATATAGATGATGGCATCCTCTGCTCCCACCTTCTCTTGGTATGCGAACTGCAGAGGATCGAGGGCGTGGTGGACCTGTGGCCTCAGATGGTGAACCAGGTCGCTCCATGGTCTTCATCACATGTGACGTCAAAGCAACAGGCCGGAATTCAGCTCACTAGAACGTGATACCTTTGGGACAGGAGTGATACAAGATGTTTTCCAAAGCCTCGGGACTCTCCCCTGTTCCAGGCTCAGATTGAATATGCACTGTAGAGGACTCCCCAGTTCCAGTGCACAGGCCTTCAGCAGTCGTGGCGATACTCCATCTGGACCCGCTGCTTTGCTGCCACGATGTCTCCTCAGCTCTCTGCTCACCTGCGCTGCTGTAATTGTGAGTGGGGATGTCTCTCCTATGCTGGTATCAGCAGAAGGATGGTTGGAGGATGAAGTACTCCGAGGTGAGCATGGGTTAGAGTGGTCAAACCTGTTAAAGAAGTTGTTCATTTGGTTTGCTCTCTCCACGTCTCTCTCTATGGTGGCACCCCGCTTCAAGCTGCAGCCAGTGATGATCTTCATCCCATCCCACACTTTCTTCATGCTGTTATTCTGCAACTTCTGCTCCAGCTTTCTCCTGTACTGCTCCTTCGCCGCCCTGAGCTGGACTCGGAGTTCCTTCTGCTAATAAGGAGTTCTAAAAGCTACATAATAAAATGGGTTTAGGCAGGGCCGGCTCATGGCAGATGTGAAGGGTGCTTGACACACATACTTTGAAATGGCAATTGAAAAAGGTACATTGATTTTTTTTTTTTGTTGTTGTTATTTCAGACATTTTAATTAATACCAAGTTTTCTACAAATGTGTTTGTGCATTATATGAAAGTAGAAGTTTTATAATTGTAAAGCATGGTGTGCAGCCTTGGGCTGAGTTTAAAAGGGTATAGGGGACCTGACCCCCTCCAATGGATGCACTAGCGAGAGGTTTCCAGACATTGAGCCAATGGACCTTCTACCAGTCCACAAAAAATGGATGTACAGTATCTACTATTTAATTATGTTCTTTATGTTGTCAAACTACAAATATAAATTACATGCTTCTTGACTGCAAGTTAAATTGTTCAAAAATTGTTATACCACATCACAAATTCTAGGGGGCTGCTGGGGTGCCTGCTGATGCCAAGTGCCAAAGGATTACTGCTCTTTTGCATTGCTTTTTAATGTAGTACTCGCTCGCTCTTGCTGCACTAGTTTGAATTCTTTTGTGACTTTGCATACTTGTTTTTAATCGGCACATGAAGCTTCTTATTTGGATGATGGAATGGCAAACTCATCCTTTGGCAATGTAAAAAAGATACAATTTTTCCTTCTTTCAGCAGATGGCACAGTTTTTTTCTTGCAAGCAACAAAGTAATGTCACAAACTAGCTCTAGACTTTGGGTTTAATGACAAATGCTGCCCAGTGAAATGTGCAGTTTCTCATACAAAATAAGAAAAAGTAATGCAAAAGTAGTGCACTGTTTGTAACGTATTACATTTCATAAGTAACACATTTAGTTACTTTTTTATGAGTAAAGAGTTATGTTAAAAAGTCACTTTTAAAAATAACGTCTCCCAACACTGATTTTAACACCCAGTAACAGAAATTGCAACTTCCTACCTTTATAAATATACAGTAGCCAGCTACTTTCCACACAATTACACAGCTTATTATGAGCAAAGCCATTTACACTCTATTGCTCTTATGTGCAACACTTGCCAAATACTATAGTTTCAATTGCAAGAGGAGCTGGTATTGTTTAAAATCAGCAGAAACCCCAACATATTTAAAAACGCAAGGAATTTAATTTATTCTGAACAATTCAGCAAGGTGAAAAATATATAAATAAAAAATAAAAGCATAAAAGAAGAGCGGAAGGAATAGACATTCAGTGTTCTGCTTCAGTATACTAAGATATCAAGGCTGTTTAATCTGAGATGCTGATTATAATTCATTATTAAACAAATAAATCAGCTGTCATATTTCACTGAAACTGGTATGGACTAAATGTCAAGCATTAAAAAGAAAACAAATCATAAAAATGGCACAATGCAAGTGTATCTTATCTTAGACAAGTCCCTCCAATTATCTGGCATGAGGTAAGAAAAGATATATATATAGCACTTGTTATGTTGGTTTCTAGCTATATAGAGTGAAACACAGTGAAATAAATACTCATTGACTCATTCTTTCACTTTCAGGATCTGCATTTTTCTATTTAGAGCCACAAATTTGGGATCAAGATGTTTTTAACAAAAGGAGTATACCCAGACCACGTTGTAGAAGAACCCCAATATGACATGAGGGACATCCCTCATAAAATGAGACATAGGAAATGCAGAAGTAGCAATACCATCATAAAACAATGAATTATAAAATATTTTCAAAAACTTATGGGCCATTTAATTTATACAGATTATTACTGGTCATTTCACACTTTCACTTATAATCAGTATTTGTATCTTTACAGCCATATCTCTTCTTGGAGGTCAGATAAAAATCAGACTTTGAACCTGGACTTCAAGTCCTGCAGAATTCTGAGAAGCAACATTGAATATATATATATATATATATATATATATATACAGTATAATCAATGATATATATATATATATATATATATATATATATATATATATATATATATATATATATATATATATATATATATATATATATATCTAAGTCTAGAGATTCTGGTCGAGGAGGAGGCCTTGGAATAATTCATTGTAACAAAATGCAAATCACTCTAAAAATTTAGGCAACTTTACATCCTTTGAGGCATTCATTTTAAATATGAAAACAGATTCCAACACAATTATAGTGCTAGTCTACAGACCACCAGGGCCATATTCATTGTTCATGACTGAATTTAGCAACCTTCTGTCTGATTTGGCTATAAATTATGATCACGTAGTTCTGATGGGGATTTTAATGTACACATTGATGTGGAAACTGACACTTTTAGCAAATGTTTTACTTATTTGTTAAATTCAGTAGGATTTTGTCAGATTGTCAAAGGTCCAACTCATAATCATAACCACACATTAGATTTAATTATAACTTACAAAGTTGAAATTCAAAATTTAAATATTACTCCATTAAATGTAGTTATTTCCATCACTTCTTAATTACATTTGATTTAGTTCTGCCCTTGCCAACGCACTCACAGATTAAAACAAAGACAGTGACATCTAGATTGTAATTCTGCTTCAAAATTTATAGATACCTTGAGTAAGTCGAGTGTAATTGTGGAAAACCATTTAGATCAGTTAACATCAAATGTAAACGTGGAAAACAATTTAGATCAGCTAACATCACATTATAATGTGACCTTGAGAGATGCTCTGGACACAGTGGCTTCCCCTTAAAACAAAAGTGATCAAAGCACATAGAAACTCTCCCTGGTTTAATGAAAACACTCGAGCTCTTAAATTAGAGTGTCGAAAACTGGAGCGCAGATGGAGAACAACAAAGCTACATGTCTTTCAAATTGCATGGACAGAGAGTGTTAATAAATATAAAAAAGCCCTCTTTAAAGCTCGCTCAGAATACTATTCTACATTAATAGATAGCAATAATAAAAATCCTTGGGTACTGTTTAGAACAGTGGCTAAATTAACAAATGGGAATTCAGATCAACAGTGCAAAATACCAACAGATATTAGCAGTACAGACTTTATGAACTTCTTCAATGAGAAAATTAAAAATATAAGATCCCAGATCTCAGCATCACAGTACAAACCAAATACTAGCTTAGCAGACCCTGTCTCACATTGCATTCAGCACTTTAATAATTTTAATCCTGTAACTGAGCAGGAAGTCTTAACTTTAATTTCTAAAATGAAGCCCACTACTTGTTCCCTAGATCCAGTGCCAACAAAACTAGTAAAAAGTGCAATGGATGTTCTTGCAGCCTATTCTAAACATTATCAATAGTTCATTATTGCATGGCACAGTACCTGATGCACTAAAAGTGTCAGTCATTAAACCATTACTTAAAAAGTCAGACCTAGACCCACACATACTAAATAATTATAGGCCTATTTCAAATTTACCATTTCTCTCTAAAATACTAGAAAAAGTAGTCGCCAGTCAGCTTCAGTCACACCTTACGCATTACAATTTATTTGAGAAATTCCAGTCTGGTTTTCGCACTGGTCATAGTACAGAAACGGCACTAACACGGGTTGTAAATGACATTCTGATATCCTCTGATGAAGGAAACTCCACTGTAATTATGTTGTTGGACTTAAGTGCAGCATTTGACACCATTGACCATTCTATTTTACTGCACAGGCTAGAAAATGATGTTGGGCTTACAGGCCACGTGCTCGCTTGGTTTAGTTCTTATTTATCAAATCGATTCCAATATGTACAGAAATGTGCTGACAGTACTCCATCATTATACACAGAAGTTCAATATGGTGTCCGCAGGGCTCAGTACTGGGACCTTTACTGTTTTCACTTTACATGCTTCCACTGGGATCTCTCATTAGGAAACATAATGTTAATTTTCACTCGTATGCAGATGACACCCAGTTATACCTTTCATTTAAATCAAATGAAGTTTCTCCGATGTTGTCTTTAATTAGTTGTGTTAGTGAATTAAAGGAATGGATGAATGAGAACTACTTGTCTTTAAATACAGATAAAACAGAGATGTTAATTGTTGGAGGGAATGACGCTGATCACAGCAATATTTTGTCATCATTTAACTCAGTTGGAATCCCAATTAATTTTACTGAATCAGCCCACAATCTAGGAGTTATCTTTGACTCTAGCATGTCATTTAAAGCACATATTACAAAGTTGTCCAAAACATGTTTCTTCCATCTTAAAAATGTTAGGAAATTAAGGCGCTTTCTAAATAAACAGGATTGTGAGAAATTAATTCATGCATTTATCTCTAGTAGGATTGACTACTGCAATGCGGTGTTCACTGGCTGTTCAAACTGTTCTCTATACAGCCTCCAGTTAATCCAAAATGCGCTGCAAGAATTATTACAAGAACAAGAAAATATGAACACATAACTCCAGTTCTTAAATCTTACACTGGCTCCCAGTTAAGTTTAGGGCAGATTTCAAAATCCTCCTTTTAACATATAAAGCATTAAATGGCCAAGGTCCGCTTACTTGTCTGAACTTATCATGACTTACAAACCTGAGCACATTAAGATCTCAAGATGCCGGTCTGCTTAGGATTCCAAGGATTAATAAAATAACAGTGGGAGGTCGAGCTTTTAGTTACAGGGCCCCTAAACTGTGGAATGGTCTTCCTGCTTCCATAAGAGATGCCCCTTCGGTCTCAGCCTTTAAATCCCGGCTGAAGACTCACTACTTCAGTTTAGCATATCCTGACTAGAGCTGCTGATTAACTGTACATACTGCATCTCTGTTGTTAGTCATTAGCACTAAAACATAAGTAACATGATAATTATATTTGAATACTAACCCTCACCTATTCTGTTTCTTTCTCGGTACTCAAATGTGGCATTGGTGCCACGCCCACCTGCCAAGTTGTTTGCCTGCCTATGGTAAAGTCATCCCTGATGGAGGATCGCAGGAATCATGGGAAAGAGGGTCCCTTTCATCGGATTGGCTGGCAGCACTGTTTCAGCCGTTGAATGGCCAAATGGGGGAGGCAGCTTGATGGATGAGGTCTCCAGGACTCTAAAAATATCCAAATCTATTATGTGATATCATCTACTGTTAAACTGCTCCGTACTTCTAAAATTTTTATTTTATGCTGTATTAGGATTTGTTCTGTTCTGTGTATTGTATTGTATTGACCCCCTTCTTTTGATACCCACTGCACGCCCAGCCTACCTGGAAAGGGGTCTCTCTTTGAACTGCCTTTCCAAGGTTTCTTCCATTTTCCCTACAAGGTTTTTTGAGAGTTTTTCCTTGTCTTCTTCGAGAGTCAAGGCTGGGGGGCTGTCAAGAGGCAGGGCCTGTTAAAGCCCATTGCGGCACTTCCTGTGTGATTTTGGGCTATACAAAAATAAACTGTATTGTATATACTGGATGAGGACAAAGTAGCAATATGAGCACAAAAACGTGATCAATGGCTTCCTGATGATTGTGGAGTTATATTAATAAAAGAAAACCAACATATCTACTTTCAGTATAGAATTATTGTATTTTTGTGCTTGTTTCACTCAAATGCTCCTTTTTAATCACAACCAACATGAACATATAGAATTCTGATTCTGTTTTAATTGCTAATATAAAAATGCTATTTAACCTAGCACATAGCACTAAAACTTCATGATTCACAAAGAAATAAAAAGCAAGAGACACACATTAACTTAGATTTGACTAAGCTAGTAGTCTTAATTAAACTATAAAATTAAAAATTAGAGTTATCAGCTTTTCCATTGTATGTCAACACAGGCTTTCTCTAAAAACATCAGTTTAGCCTCACAAATGAGTAGGTGTTGAAGTGTGTATATATTTTATTTATATTTATATTTATTTATATATATATATATATATATATATATATATATATATATATATATATATATATATATATATATATATATATAT
Source organism: Polypterus senegalus (assembly GCF_016835505.1). Taxonomy (NCBI): domain Eukaryota; kingdom Metazoa; phylum Chordata; class Cladistia; order Polypteriformes; family Polypteridae; genus Polypterus; species Polypterus senegalus. The sequence goes on along the minus strand of NC_053163.1, from coordinate 89,903,593 downwards.
ATATATATATATATATATATATATATATATATATATATTGTGGAGGACAGCCGGCTTACTCCGGCCCTCACCCCCAGGCCGCGAGGAGGAGCTCTCCCGACAGCATGATCGTGCCCCGAGTTCCAGCAGGGCCTCATGGACTATGTAGTGTTTATACACAGCCCTGCTGGATACCTTGGGGGCCACAGGGAGTCGCTGTAGGGGGGCTCGTGGGCTCTTATGTGCCCTATAACCCGGGAGTACATCACGGTCACGTGACAGGAAGGAACGACGTGCTCCCAGGTTGAAGAAAAGGACTGTTTACCCTGACCCAGAAGGAATACAGAACTGTGGACTGATTGGGCAGGAACACCTCCGGGTCAGGATGTATAAAAGGACTAAGGGAGCTCCCAGACGGCGAGCTGAGCTGGGTGGTAGGAGGGCAATGCGTCTGGGAGTGGAGGATTGTTGATTTATTAGTGTGAGTAGTTGGTTTATGAGTAGTATGGAGGGTGCTTTGTGCATGTTAGTGTTATTTAATAAAGAAATCTTGGACTTTTATCCAGTGTCTGGAGTGGTACCTGAGGGTCAAGAGGTGGACAAGGGCGTCATCTGCGACAATATATATATATATTACACAGTGGGATGCAAAAGTTTGGGCAACCTTGTTAATAGTCATTATTTTCCTGTATAAATCGTTGGTTGTTACGATAAAAAATGGCAGTTAAATATATCATATAGGAGACACACACAATGATATTTGAGAAGTGAAATGAAGTTTATTGGATTTACAGAAAGTGTGCAATAATTGTTCAAACAAAATCAGGCAGGTGCATAAATTTGGGCACCACAAAAAAGAAATGAAATCAATATTTAGTAGATCCGCCTTTTGCAGAAATTACAGCCTCTAAACGCTTCCTGTAGGTTCCAATGAGAGTCTGGATTGTGGTTGAAGGTATTTTGGACCATTCCTCTTTACAAAACATTTCTAGTTCATTCAGGTTTGATGGCTTCTGAGCATGGACAGCTCTTTTTAACTCACACCACAGATTTCCAATTATATTCAGGTCTGGGGACTGAGATGGCCATTCCAGAACGTTGTACATGTTCCTCTGCATGAATGCCTTAGTGGATTTTGAGCAGTGCTTCGGGTCATTGTCTTGTTGAAAGATCCAGCCCCGGCGCAGCTTCAGCTTTGTCACTGATTCCTGGACATTGGTCTCCAGAATCTGCTGATACTGAGTGGAAGCCATGGGTCCCTCAACTTTGACAAGATTCCCAGTCCCTGCACTGGCCACAAAGCCCCACAGCATGATGGAACCACCACCATATTTTACTGTAGGTAGCAGGTGTTTTTCTTGGAATGCTGTGTTCTTTTTCCTCCATGCATAACGCCCTTGTTATGCCCAAATAACTCAATTTTAGTTTCATCAGTCCACAGCACCTTATTCCAAAATGAAGCTGGCTTGTCCAAATGTGCTTGAGCATACCTCAAGCGGCTCTGTTTGTGCTGTGGGCGGAGAAAAGGCTTCCTCTGCATCACTCTCGCATAAAGCATCTCCTTGTGTAAAGTGCGCCGAATGGTTGAACGATGCACAGTGACTCCATCTGCTGCAAGATGATGTTGTAGGTCTTTGGTGCTGGTCTATGGGTTCTGACTGTTCTCACCATTCGTCGCTTCTGTCTATCTGAAATCTTTCTTGGTCTGCCACTTCGAGCCTTAACTTGAACTGAGCCTGTGGTCTTCCATTTCCTCAATATGTTCCTAACTGTGGAAACAGACAGCTTAAATCTCTGGGACAGCTTTCTGTATCCTTCCCTAAACCATGATGGTGAACAATCTTTGTCTTCAGGTCATTTGAGAGTTGTTTTGTGACCCCCATGTTGCTACTCTTCAGAGAAAATTAAAGGAGGAGGGAAACTTACAATTGACCCCCTTAAATACTCTTTCTCATTATAGGATTCACCTGTGTATGTAGGTCAGGGGTCACTGAGCTTACTTAGCCAATTTGAGTTCCAATAATTAGTTCTAAAAGCTTTGGAATCAATAAAATGACAACGGTGCCCAAATTTATGCACCTGCCTGATTTTGTTTGAACAATTTTTGCACACTTTCTGTAAATCCAATAAACTTCATTTCACTTCTCAAATATCACTGTGTGTGTCTCCTATATGATATATTTAACTGACATTTTTTATCGTAACAACCAACGATTTCTACAGGAAAATAATGACTATTAACAAGGTTGCCCAAACTTTTGCATCCCACTGTATATATTATATATTGTGGCAGCCGACCCGGACACAGACAGGCGGACACGTTGAAGTCACCCAACACACGTTTACTATACATACTATTATTTACAAATGTGACACACAACCCCAAAGTCCCCACAAGTCCAGGCCAACAATCCAAATGCCTTTCCTTCCTCTGGCCACCTCCTTGCCTCCTCCAAGACCTCGTCTCTCAACCTCCCGACTCCAGCCAACGAGCGGAGGGAAGCAGCCCCTTTTATAGTCACCCGGATGTGCTCAAGGTGCCTCCTTACAATCTTCCGCCAGCACTCCCCAGTGTGGCGCAAGTGCCGGCTGTGCAACCGGAAACACTCTGGGTGTCTCCAATCCTCTTCCCCCCAGCACTTCCGGGTGTGGCCCTCAAAGGCACCAGGGCGGTCACCCCCTTGAGGTCTGGGGGAGGCGCAAGCCCTCCTACGGTTCTTTAAGGAATCCCGGCCAGGTTGCTCCCCCAGCCACCTGCAACTATATATATATATATTGTGGCCCCCGGCCAGGAGGGCGTGAGGAGGACTTGTGCCTCCTCAGGGCCCTTGCGAGGCGTCCGTCCTGGTTCTGTTCTAACCGACGGGTTACAGAGGCATGGAAGCCCTACCCTGTAGGGGACCGTGGTTACAGCCAAGCGGCGCCCGATGCGGTTCATCCCGTGTGGCCCTCGGCGGTGGAACCCGGCGGGGCGCATGTAGAGAGGACCGGAGGGAGGCGTGTTGCCTCCTCGAACCGAGGTGAAATAGAGTCCTGGTTAGAAAGGGGCCTGGTACAGGGCTTTGAAGCCCAGCCCTGTAGGGACCCGTGGCCACCGCGGGCGGCGCCCGGTGCCGTAGTCCCGGGAGCCCGGCACTTCCGCCACACCAGGAAGTGCGGGAGGCTGTTGTGGCGAGGAGCTGCAGGGAGGACAGCGGCACTTCCGCGCTGGGCGTGGCCAAGAGTGAATGCGGAAACACCTGATGCTCATCCGGGAGCACTATATAAAGGCCGCCTCCCTATATATATATATATATATAGAGAGAGAGAGAGAGAGAGAGAGTGGACAGCAGGGGGCGCTTTTGCTGTTGCCCCATTAGACCCAACAGTCAGATGCTGACACAGGGTAAAAGCACCAAGAAAAACTCTTTTTATTCTTTTCTTCTTGAAACAGTGCCTCCAAAGCACCACATGCACCAAACACACAATAAACACCAAATCGATACAATAATTTTCCTCCTCGCCTCTCGGCAAGCTCTGTTACATTCCCTCCCAACTTTGGCTCACTTGCTGGGTCTCCACCAATCCTTTATATAGTCCTTGACCTGGAAGTACTTCTATTCTAGATCTCCATAACAAGAGACCTGGAATATTCCCAAGTGCAATTTAAAAGGAGCCAGCTACCTCACAGAGACAAACCAGAGTCTGGAGGAAGTGAGACAGCTTGCCGGAGAGGAAGAGAGAAAGAAGAGGAAAAGGACTGTGTTATTGCTGCTTAAACTGTGAGATGTGGGAAGAGAGCAAAAAGAGCTTCCCAAGTGAATAAAAGTGCACTATGCCTGGAACTTGCGTCTCTGCCTATGTTGGGGTGGCTGAAGAACTCTGTGGTGGTTCACTATATTTTATTTATACATATATATGCACACACACACACATACATACATACATACATACATACATAGACAAACAGTATACTATACAGTATGGTTGGGAATGTCTATTTTTATTCAGGCTCTAGTCTTTGATAGTGGAAGTGCTCTCTATTGCATGAGAAGTAGGCAGTGCAGTTGCAGTGGATGGACTTGGTTTGCATTCTGGAGCCTCTGACAGTGAAGCTGCATAGGCACAGGCTTGGTTGAAATGCTAGCCTCATAAGAAGAGACGTGGAATGGTTTATTGCTGTGGCAGGCAGATTTTTAATAAGCCTTCTATGAATACTTTAAAACAAATGATTATTCAAAATTACGAAAAACTCAAAGTACACAGTGCTTAAGACAAAGCTAGCCAGGTAGGTCATCACCTCACTGCAATCTTGCAAACCTAGCAAACATGACCAGATCACAGTTCACAGCTAGTACCAAATTGGCTGCACAAGTGTAATAAATGAAAGTATCAAATACTGTAAAAAAAAAAATGAAGAATCAATAGTTTGGTGATGAAATAAGTTTATTAAAAATTCTACAAATATGGTTCCATAAATGTATACAAAATGTTAGAAGCTATCAAGAGAACTGGGTAACAGCCAAGTCCATATAGCACTCTAAAAAGCTTACAATGCTAGTTGTAAACATTCACGACTGCTACACTAATTTGTGTCACACCTTCAAAATGACCAATAATCAATAATGTATGTCCAACCATCCATTATCCAACCTGCTATATCCTAACACAGGGTCTGATGGAGCCAATCCCAGCCGGCACAGGGCAGGAAACAAACCCCAGGCAGGGCACCAGTCCACCACAGGGCACACACACGCACTAGGGACAATTTAGAATCACCAATGCACCTAACCTGTATGTCTTTGGACTGTGGAATGAAACCGGAGGACCTGGAGGAAACCCATGCAGACACGGGGAGAACATGCTCCACTCCACGCAGGGAAGACCCGGGAAGCGAACCCAGGTCTCCTTACTGCAAGGCAGCAGCGCTACCACTGCACCACCGTACTGCCCAATAATGTATGTAAAAAGTAAAAATAGACTTTTTTTAGAGATTTTTCTTTGGGTGCTGAGATTTGAGTGTTGCTGCTTCTCTGTTACCAGTTAAACTGTTTCATGTCACAGTACCATTCACAGATATTTTCACTGAATCAGTGTAACCAGTATATGATCACAGGTCAACTAGAGGTCATCCTAGCAACAAAGGAACCAACCCTAAACAGGGTGTCAATCCATTACTAATCTATTGCCCTCTATATTCATTCACACACACTGAGCCAATTTAGAACTTTTATTCAACTTAACAAACATTTTTGGGATCTGGTAGGCAAAATCATGCAGTCAGTGACAAAAAATGTTTTGAATTACAGTCTTATGGAGCTATAAGGCATCTGAGCTAACTGCTGCTACAGTGTGTCCAACCAAATTGCTTCCATTGTTAAATACACAGCCATTATCACTAATAGCTATACCCAACCCATTACTTTAGGAAATACAATTTAGAGTAAAAGTAATTTATAAGTTAAAAAACAAATGCACATAATAGTCAAAGGCCACAATAGTCATTTACCCCCAATATACTGAAGACTGCCATATCAAAGTGTTTATAGCAGTAGAGTGTTGTACCGTGTTAGCCATAGATTGATACAAGAGAAAGTAGGGTGAAATGACACTTTTTATTGGCTAACTAAATAGATTACAAATGCAAGCTTTCGAGATGAAGGGGCCTTAGCTGTCTCAAAAGCTTGCATTTGTAATCTATTTAGTTAGCCAATAAAAGGTGTCATTTCACTCTACTTTCTCCTATATATATCAAAGTGTTTGAACATGTCAGCCACATAGAATCTTATTTTACAATGTAACTTATTTCAATAGATTGCATAAGTTGTAAATATAATTTCCTATTGCATATTTACTTGGGCATTCCATGTACATTTACTCATTTAGCTGACGCTTTTATCCAAGGTGACTTATAACATTTACGATGCATTTCTTTTGGTATTCCATTTGGAGCACCGGCAGGTCAAATGACTTGCTCAGGGCTTGAAGTCCAAAGCCTTGACCACTACACCATACTGCCTTCTTGAGCAGACCAATCGTACAAATGAAGACAAACGTAACAGACTATTTTACTAAAAAATGCAAGTTAAACCAGACAGAAATTTTAATAAAAGAAGTATAGTTCCAGGGGAAAAGCCAATATTAAAAAACAGAACAGACTACTCATGCATTCTCAACTGCTGTTTAGTGCATCACAGCAAAATAAGACAATTTTAAAATTTAATGGCTCCACTCACATCTTACACATGGCCTGTACCTAAAGATTTATGAGATTATTAATGTTTAAACACAATCCTCTTTGTATCCTGGTATCTGGTATTGAGGGTTTTTCCTTTATCTTGCTTTCAATATTTCCAACAGTCAAACTCCAAAAGATAAGAGCATCATTTGCCCATTTTAGATGAAAATTGATGTTTCCTGGCATCATTTATTCACTGTGCTCTCTCCACCTGGTCATACTTATGAAACTTTCACAAGGCATAACCTCCCAGAGGCTCAATTATAGCATGTGGTGCATGGTCTTAAGTTACAACAGGCTAAAAGAAGCAAAATCAAAATTTCCATCCCTATGACATCAGTGACTAACTAAGAAAACTGGTCATGCAAGTTTAAAATCTTACAATGAGGCTTTGTTATTGTGTGACGCACAATATTAAGTAAATGGAATATAATACAGTATACTTCAACACATTTCAATATATGGTAAAGGAAAAATTGAGTTTTTCCACTACCACTGGAACATCCTGGGATGTGGCAAAAGTCCTACAGGCACACTCAAGCACACAACTACTTTTACTCAGAACAGATCTATGTAGCACTGCTGATTATCCTACGGTACATGTTTGTTTTTTTATATGGCAGTAAATTAGAGCCTACAGATAAAATCTGTGCAGGAAGAAATGGTGTAAAATCCAAACAGTGAATTTGAGCTTTGACCCTACAACTGGGTGACCCTTCTATAATATGTTGTATTATAATTTGTTGTATTTCAATACATAATGCTAGGGTTTTATGCAATTCACAACCTTCCTTGAAAGCTGTACATATGTCATAAAACTTTTGCACTAAAATAACCACTTAGAAGCCCATTCTGTCCCAAGTTAAACGTAACAAAGTTACAGATTAATATTTATACAGAGCTGATTCAAAGGCATACAACCCCACAGCAGCTCTAACTGAAAACTGAAATTTGGAGTATGCTATCTTAAACGATGTGAAGCTTTTACTGGTATTTCAAGGGAATCATACTCATGCTTTAAAATTCCTTACATTTTTAAAACTTTCAATGAATTAGGACTACCACAAATTCAAGCTTGTGAAATCATAAACATTTAAATTACGTAACTCGCTTTCATCTGCATATAATCAACATACTGTCTGAAGACATAAATGGTTAAACTCCCCATACCCATAGAGCAACCAAAAACTTGCACTGGGGTCTCAAAATGAAGGCACACAAAAATACCAGGGATCACTGTATGTGAAACAGATATGCCTAGAATGACCCACCTACAACTGCCCTCAGCATTTAAACTGAACAATTATTATTGTTTACTGTAATCAGAGCTGATCAAATGCTTTAAAATAACTGTAGGTTCCTTTTGCAAAGATTCAAAGCAGCTGATGAGGAAGGCTGCTATGAGATTATGGTTTACTGCCAGCAGTCTGATTAAGTCTGATGGTCAGGCATGATTGTGAAATGGCAGATGTACTGGTGAGATGCGTGAGTATTACCAAAATAGAATGCAAAATTCCATCGTTTACTGCTCAGTTCAGAAGAGAGAGACAAAAGCAACTTATTTCTCAAATATATTTTGGGATGAGAAAGGATTGCACCAATATGGACAAGCAATAAATCACACAAGACAAATTGGGAACATAAGAACAAGAAGAGTTAGTTATGACTTGAGTCATTGTACAGTAATTGAACAGGCTAGATTCTAGACCTTTTTTAAGCAGAATGCATGGTTCACCAGAGGTCTCGTAGCAGTTCCACAACAGTAGCACAGGAACTGGTAGCTCCAAGGGTTTTATAAAAACCAAGACTTTCTACACCAAAATTGTGTGTCAGCAAGATACTGATAAGAAGTATGTGTTTAGGAGCTCCACATTAGAAATATCATCATGATTTTTATATGGTTGCTATATTAAATTATACATGTAAAAATTATAAATATTGATTGTCATTTTTGCATGCATTTTTACCATTTTTGGAATCACAAATATTTAAGGACTATGCCTCTGCACGGAAACTGCCCAAACCTAGCTTTCCACTGTGCAATACTGTAGCTGTTTAAGGCTTTATATGTATTTCTTTTCTGATTTGCATTCTGATACCCAATTCATTTTTACTTTAGATGTCTAAATAAGAAAGTTTTGTGTATTGTATAAACTAGGACTGCCTGGTCATGAAAACCAAGTTAAATGAAAAATACCAAAGATGTAGAGCCTCTTTTTAAAGGGCAATTTTTAATTGACACTGTGTGCTTTCTGACAAATAGAGTTTTAATCTGGTAAAACTCTTAATAAGACAGCCGTTAGACATGCAGTGTAATTAGACAGCATCATAGATTACAAGTAGTTAGAGTGTCACACGGTAGAATCCAATATATAATGAGAGTCAAGAAGGTGTCTTGCTTTTAACAATTACCCAGCTTTAATTCATGATGGCAAGATAAAATTTCACCATCATAAATCACCATAATTTACAATAAAAAAGCACACTTGCACCTCCTATTTGAACATCTCTTGATGCTGCCTGAAAAATACCCGATTTAGCATCCATTTTTAATGGTGATTATACCTTATTCTATAATGTGAATGAAAGCCATACAATAATTCTTGCTTGTGACTATTTGCCAGTTTCCTTTTCAGAATGCTGTGAGACTTTTGTCCAATGTAACTGAAATGCTATTACATTCAAGATGAAATGAAATGGTTCAATATACTGTACACTTAAGCAATAAAAATGTTTTTTTCCATTCTCTTATTTATAGTTTTCTCAGTAATTCTAGATAGCACAACCAATAACATTTACTATTAGGGTGGATTATCAATATACAAAATATTCTTTATGTCAGGCTGCCCTTAACATACATACTGTATGTAAAAGGACACAAAGTCTAAAACAAACTACTTCTCATCTGCATCAGAGAATGTGCTATAAGTAAAAAAGAAACAGGATTAACAGATAGTTTAAAGTACAATGAAATGTACTAGATGCTAAAGCCACTGCTGCAAAAGCAGAAAAAATATAGAACATTGTTCTTCGGCTTTGGAGAGCTGACACAAGTCTTTAAATATTGCAAAGGCAATAAACAATAGTTATAAAACCAAAAAATAGGCACCATAATAATATTCAAAAGTATGAATGCTATCTATAGTCTTACAAGACTGATCAAAAGAAAACAAGAAGCAGCCAGATAATACATTTAAAGTAATTGTAGAACAAAATAGTTCACAGTAGGAAATAGGTTCACCATCGGTATTCTTACAAGTGGGCAGCGCCTTAGGCCTGAAATATTAGTAGATCCCTGTTACCACAATAGAATATTAAAGGCAATTCTCTGTATGTTACAATCATACATTTTAATCGTAAAAAATCTGCCAAGGGACACATTATAAGAAACTTACATATCCATTGATCAAAGTAGACTAGCAAATAATATAATGTTAAAGATTAAGAATTTAGGGAGCAGTGTTAAGGTAGATTGTGGCTGCTCAAAAAACTACTTCTTTTATTTCCCACGCTAAAAAAATGCTAAAATTATAAAAACTTAAAAATCTGTCAGAGATATTTGTCATAACTATTACTGAGAGCAGAGGATGAATGGGTGAACCACACCCAATATAATAAAATAAAACGTCACTTGTTTTGCTCAGCTAACCTTCTTCACAATCTTCTTCTTCTTTTGGCTGCTCCCGTTAGGGGTCGCCACAGCGGATCATCTTCTTCCATATCTTTCTATCCAAGTATTTAAACTCATCCACCTTTGCCAACTCTACTCCATGCATCCTCACCATTCCACTGACCTCCCTCTCATTTACACCAGCACTTCTCAACCTCCAAGTATTTGCGACCCGAGTTTTCATAACAGTTTTAATCGCGCCCCTTCTAACATTATTTTGAAATGTAGATGCATATTTTATTATATCTACTTAACTTTTATTAATATTTATCTAACTCTATATTTATTGTTCTAGTATCAGAATGTAGTTTAAGTTCATTTGTTTTGGTTTCAACAGATATAACATATTTTTGATTCTTGTTTTCTTTTTTTCACATCTTCGCGCCCCCCTTTTTGTTACTTCGCGCCTCCCTAGGGGGGCCCGCCCCACAGGTTGAGAACCACTGATTTACACACATGTATTCTGTCTTATTCCTACTGACCTTCATTCCTCTCCTCTCAAGAGCATATCTCCACCTCTCCAGGGTCTCCTCAACCTGCTCCCTACTATCGCTACAGATCACAATGTCATCAGCAAACATCATAATCCACGGGGACTCCTGTCTAATCTTGTCTGTCAACCTGTCCATCACCATTGCAAATAAGAAAGGGCTCAGAGCCAATCCCTGATGTAATCCCACCTCCAACTTGAATGCATCCATCACTCCTACCGCAGACCTCACCACTGTCACACTTCTCTCATACATTTCCTGTACAACTGTTACGTACTTCTCTCCTACTCCCGACTTCCTCATACAATACAACAACTCCTCTCGAGGCACCCTGTCATATGCTTTCTCCAGGTTCACAAAGACGCAATGCAACTCCTTCTGGCCTTCTCTAAACTTCTCCATCAACATCCTCAGAGCAAACACTGCATCTGTGGTGCTCTTTCTTGGAATGAAACCATACTGCTGCTCACTAATCATCACCTCACTTCTTAACCGAGCTTCCACTACTCTTTCCCATAACTTCATGCTGTGGCTCATTAATTTTATTCCCCTTTAGTTACTGCAGCCCTGCATATCCCCCTTATTCTTAAATATCAGCACCAGTACACTTCTCCACTCCTCGGGCATCTTCTCACTTTCCAAGATTCCATTTAACAATCTGGTTAAAAATGCCACTGCCATCTCTCCTAAACACCTCCATGATTCCATAGGTAATGTCATCTGGACCAACGGCCTTTTCATTTTTCATCCTCTTCATAGCTGTCCTTACTTCCTCCTTGCTAATCCATTGCACTTCTTGATTCACTATCTCCACATTATCCATCCTCTTCTCTCTCTCGTTCTCTTCATTCATCAGCCTCTCAAAGTACTCTTTCCATCTGCTCAACACACTCTCCTCGCTTGTGAGTACGTTTCCATCTTTATCCTTTATCGCCCTAACCTACTGCACATCTTTCCCAGCTCGGTCCCTCTGTCTAGCCAATCAGTACAGGTCCTTTTCTCCCTCCTTAGTGTCCAACCTGTCATACAACTCATCATACACCTTTTCTTTAGCCTTCGCCACCTCTCTCTTCACTTTGCGCCTTATCTCCTTGTACTCTTGTCTACTTTATGCATCTCTCTGACTATCCCACTTCTTCTTTGCCATCCTCTTCCTCTGTATACTCTCCTGTATTTCCTCATTCCACCACCAGGTTTCCTTTTCCTCCTTCCTCCTTCCAGATGTCACGCCAAGCACCATTCTTGCTGTCACCCTTACTACATCTGCTGTAGTTTCCCAGCTGTCTGGTAACTCTTCACTGCCACCCAGTGCCTTTCTCACCTCCTCCCTAAACTCAACCTTGCAGTCTTCCTTTTTCAACTTCCACTATTTGATCCTTGGCTCTGCCCTCAATCTCTTCCTCTTCTCGATCTCTACCATCATCCTACAGACCATCATCCTATGCTGCTTAAATACACTTTCCCCTGTCACCACTTTGCAGTCTTTAATCTCCTTCAGATCAACTCTTCTGCATAGGATGTAATCTACCTGTGTGCATCTTCCTCCACTCATGTATGTAACACTATGTTCCTCCCTCTTCTTAAAATATGTATTCACCACAGCCATGTCCATCCTTTTGGCAAAATTCACTATCCTCTGACCTTCTTCATTCCTCTCCTTGACACCATGCCTACCCATCACCTCCTTGTCTCCACTGTTTCCTTCACCAACATTTCCCACTGAAATCCGCTCCAATCACTACTTTCTGTCCCTTGGGTACACTGTTCATCACTTCATCCAACTCACTCCAAAAGTCTTCTTTCTCACCCATTGCACACCCAACTTGCGGTGCATATGCACTAACAACATTCATCATCACACCTCCAATTTACAGCTTCATAATCATTACTCTGTCTGACACTCTTTTCACCTCCAAAACACTTCTGACATTTCTCCTTCCATCCACACCATCATAGAACCATTTGAATCCACCTCCAATCCACCTGGCCTTACTCTCCTTCCATTTAGTCTCTTGCACGCACAATTTATCAACCTTCCTACTCTCCATCATATCTGCTAACTCTCTCCCTTTACCAGTCATACTGCCAACATTCAATGTTCCTACCCTCAGTTCCACTCTTTATTTTCCTCCTCTCCTCCTGCCTCCAGACATGTCTTCCCCCTCTTCTTCGGCCAACAGTAGCCCAATTTCCGTCAGCGCCCTGTTGGCTAACTGGTGGTGGTCATTGTTAACCCGGGGCTCGACCGATCCGGTATGGAAATTTGTATTGTTGTCCACATATCGATTTGGCAATATTTTATACCGGATGCCCTTCCTGACGTAACCCTCCCCATTTATCCGGCCTTGGGACTGGCACAAAGAAACACACTGGTTTGTGCATCCCCTGTGGCTGGGTTTGCACACAATATAATTGATAATACTTTTTACAAACAAAGCTGCCCATAGTCTACATGCATGTTTGACAGATGTCCAACTTCAATTTGCATGACATTTCCTTATTTATCTGGATATTTCCTTTATATGTAGAACGTCTGATACTGAATGCTTCATATGGATTAGTTTGGTAGAACTGATATTTTTGGTTCAATACCAATAGAATTGCTCACTGAATGTGAAGCAATCGTTTCAGTAAGGTTTGTAAGAGCAGGAAAGAGGAGATTTAAAATTATAAAATATTGAATTTAAAATGGTCATCATTGAAACTTGTCATTAGGCTATACCCAGTGCTTTTTTCCTATGAAATAAGGAGGGGGTACTCACATGAACTTTTCAATGAATGACATTTTATAGCAACTTCCATACTTTCGACATATTTTGAGGTTGCCCTTCTGCTTCTCTTGATCACTGCTTGCTCTTAGTATCTACTGCAGTGTAATGTCCTCGCAACAGCCATAGGTCCACATAGCTATCTGGTTTGAAATTAAGTGGCGGCCATACAATTTTCAGGAAGATCAGTGCAAAGGTTGTCTGTGTTAACCAAGAATCTCGATGGGACTATCAGATTCATCTGAGAAATATATCTTTCACATTCAGTTGATGATTTAGCAGTGGTGTTTAAGGTGTATTGGAAGAAACAGTCTATCTGGCATTTTACTTTCTTAAACATTTTCACGAAAAAAAAAATCACTTCTTTCATTTAGACTAAACTTCTGTCCCAGTTTTCTAATCTCCGTTTCTCCAAATGTGATTTGCCTTTGTTTTTTCTGGCCAGTAATGTGGATGTAATACTTTATCACAGTCAAGCAAATCATCATTTTCTCCTCCAAACATTCTTTTTTCTAAGGAATCCTTCAAACATTCATAGAAATTGTCTGGATTTAGAGGACAGCTGTGTTTACAGTCAGCTAATTTTGTGGAGTTCAACACCTCTGAAGTTCATATTTTCCACACTTGAGACATATTGTGGTATGGATCAGTATTTCCCATTCTTTCTTAAAATACTTGCATAGTGCTTATATTGTTAGCAGTATGCAAGCTGACATCTTGCTTGCAAGTCCAAACTCAAATCACTGAGTTCTAGAAGAACACCAAACATTAATCCCAAATCTAAGATAAAATCACATGATGCGATTTTCTTCAGCAAACACTTATAAAGACAGTGTCCTGTTTTGCTTCTTGTAGTATATTTCTGTTCTTGCTGGAAGTAATAAACTAGTGCTGGATAATCTTGCCATACTGCATTAACTGTACAAATACTTGATGCTACCCAGTGAGTATTCTACTGTAGATTATTCAAGTTTTCTGGAGTTACAATTATAGTGAAGCAGCACACTCCTGTCATTCCTTTGCATTTTTTGGAGATGTATGGTAGATCACAAAGTTTGTCCATAAAATTCTTAAACCTATATATGCCTTCCACGTTATTCACTGCATCGCTAATGGATGACTCCAGGCAATAGTTAGCATAATACCATACAATAATACCTGGAAATGAATCTTGCAGCAAATTTCTAACACTACTATGCACACCAAACATTACCAAAGCACCCTCATAAGTGACAAACAAGTGGTCCTTTAAATAATCCTCTGACATTCCAAGGTGTTCTAGATGACTGATTAATGTACTAAATTCCTCTGGCAGATACATCATAAAGTTCAATTAAATCGAGGAAAAGATTCACTGGAGGGACTACACAAATGTAAACATTTAAAGCACTTTTACTGCTGACAGTAGCAGATTCATCTATAATTAGAGAAAGTGTTTTTACAGTTGATAATTTGGTTGATAAAAGTCTTTATCATTTCATTTCCAATATAGTTTATTGTGTTAAAGCAGGCATTGGTGGAGTGAAGTTTATGTCCCATATCTACACCATTATCTTCCTGAAGGTTTACTTCATCTTGAAAGTTATGAAATGCTTGGTGCTTTTTGGCTATTTTATAAGCAGTTTAAAAAACTTTTAGCCATAATATTTTTATCACAAGACACACTTTTTAAGCATATTTTTTATAAAGCTTGATTTTTGGCTTCTAACTTGAATTTTTTGTGCAGTTTTGTGGGCTGTGCTTTCCTTGTTGTCAAATCTTCTCTCTCAGGAACATTAGTTGTTGTTTTCAAGATTTATCAAAGGTACTGGTTTTACCACTGGCCTACACTGTGGAAATTTTCATTCCCATCTGTTTACTTGACCATAGACTTCCAACATCTGCGCACACTTTTCAGATCATCATTTTAACCGTCGTGTAAAGCCACTGTTTCTCTGGAAGAAATCATTTTTTTGAGTTGCTGTCCAGCAATCAGGCCCATTATTACAATATACTTTATTTACACTAGCAGTGCTAGCAATATTGGTTTCACTTCCATGATTGTTTTGATTGATTCTGCATCTTCACATTTCTCTTGTAGCTCATTGGCATGAAATAACTATCTTTTTTATTCATCTCAGAAAATTGGTAGATTACTTTGTGATTAAATGAACCAAAAGCACCAACAAAGAAATGAAAACATAGATCTAAATCAGGGACTGGAAAACTTTTTTGGTGGCTGGCTTAATTTCCAATAATGACTCATAAGGCAGACTGCATAAAGTCTTGAACCCATGTTCATAGGCATGTCTAGATACTGTATGTTTATCATTAACAAAATTAGCCAAAACCCCTGCCAAAATAGTTAAAACTAACATGCAAAGTTCATAAACAGCAGCATTTATATAAAAATATAGATAAATGAAAAGGCTCAAAAACTAGGATCCAAAAAGACTACTTGATGAAACAATGTTGAAAGAATGGGAACACTGACAGTAAAGTACACTAATTGGGGTTTCCTGACAAGTACAAGAGTAAGGAAAGGCTTTTGAATTTGTAGTGGTTGTGGACAAAGGTGCAGCAATGGGAATATATGAGAGTGAGGTGCTCCAGATTTTAACTTATATTTTATTACTTTGCTCAACAAGCAATATGAACTGAAATACTGGACACTTGTGTGGACAATTAATATCAAATCATCTTCTTTTCCTGAACTGTACCAGGGCATAGCATCTTCTCTTCCTGAGTTGTACTAGAAATCAGTCAGCTTAAAACATCTGTGTAAACAAAGCAGAAGCCCAGGAAGCAGCCATGATGCCTCAGGCCATGTTATTTACCTTATTTCTTTGGAAACAGACATGCAAAAAGAGATAAGAGTCTGAGCAAATACATCCATCATATTGACAGCCAGCCAATCAAGTGTGTATAATTTCACATTTCCTCAAAGCCCAACGTGGAATTTTAAAATAAATATGGCTTGAGGGTTTAAACCAGAAGGAGAAGAAATAGCAACCACAAGAAGGCAACATCAGAAAAGGAGACCAAAGAACGTATGACCATTTCATCTGATCAAAGCCTCATGAATAACAGCTTCCACTCCTTGAGATTCTTCCCAAGGTTTTTCTAAAGACTTTATATACATCCAGACTTTACTATCTACATTTTCTTTTATACTTTCTTCCATGGTATTATTCTTCTTTAATAAATACCATGCTTCATTCAAATTTCTATACTTTGTCTTTATACCTAAAGTGGATGAAATCATTGAAAATTAAGACACCGGTACGGGGAGTTGGCACATTACTTGTTCATAGGCTAGGAGGTCACTCATCCAAGAAAAAAAAGACAATTGCAGTAAAAGCAGGGCATATTGTTGGGTTGGTAAGATGCATAACCAAAAGAATTACGGTTTTAATTGTGTCACAATGACACCCGTATGTTCATCTGTGTTGGTGATAAGTTCATAAGTAGTGACACCTATAGAATATTGTAAGATATATTAAGGCTGCATTGTCTATTTAAGGATATTTATGTAAGTAAATCTATGTGTGAAATATTGTGACACATACCCTTAAGTAGACAATGGATAATATCTATGTATGAATGCGAAGGGAATTCCATGTAGAATATTGTGGGGTGACTGAAAATTATGCTTTCACTTCAGACTTTGTCTACAGGATCCCTATGTGTATCTGTATGTGTGATAATCTTAAAGTGCGAGGGTAGACCAACCTAATAAGGGACTTGGGAAGTCCTACAGAAACCCACCATAATAGAACAGTACGTTTTACTCAAACACTGTTGCAATGAAATAAAACCAATCTTGCATCAATCATTATTATACTTCCATTTTGTATTGCATTTTTTAAGAAAAACAACATGTTAAGCAAATATACATGAAAAGAAAATTTTAATCAGTGCTGCATTAAAAAACTAACAAATGATAGCAGGAGTTGAAATAAATTTTAATGAAAACTGTAAAGACAAATGTCAAATAAATCTACCATTTAATTAATTAGGGAAAGCAATGAAGCTCATTATAATGATTAACACTGTTACTATGCAGATGTTTGAAACTTTTAAGAATGTACAAAATGAATGGAAAAAAATTACAGATTTTACGAGTGTCTTCAAACCATTTGACTAAGAATGAAAGTAGGTTGTAGATGCAGAATCGAGACTATACAGAAAATAATGCCACTTCAAAGTTTGCAGCTACAATAAGGACAAATAACTTTGCTGTTCCAAGGTTTAGTACAGTAGGTTGCCACATACACTGCGAGGTTAAGAGCCCACAGTAGTGCTCATTAAAGTCACCATGCCCAGAATGTCAACGACTCTAATCACACAGTGGGTCAAAAGCCTTGTGAAGCACCCAAAGT
Organism: Polypterus senegalus; assembly: GCF_016835505.1. Classification (NCBI taxonomy): domain Eukaryota; kingdom Metazoa; phylum Chordata; class Cladistia; order Polypteriformes; family Polypteridae; genus Polypterus; species Polypterus senegalus. The sequence continues at coordinate 89,886,107 of NC_053163.1, read as the reverse complement.
TATTTTAACCCTATCTTTGATTTGTTGCTTCTGGATATCTCTAGACTTCAGGACTTCAATTCTGTATCATATCACCATATTACCACAAGATAAACTATGTAAATGTAAAACTTTTCAAACAATATTTTTTCCTCATGTTTTTTGAAACTGAACGTTTTGAAAATCACTCACTTTTATTTATAATACCAATAGACATCTGTTAAACTTGCCAAAAGTTTTTCATTCTTTCTAACATACTGATATTTTAAATTGAAAGTGATAATCTCCTATAACAACTGACTACCTCTCATTCTCATTTTTGACTTAATCATATTCTGATTGTAAATGTTAAGGAAAATCACAACATCCCTGTTCATGCACAGATTATACTGTGTGAAGTCAGCAAATACTGGCTGTACTTATTTTAACAGTGCAATTGCCTAAATTTACAAAAAACAATGGCAGCACTCCTGAGAAAAACAAACCTATAAGGGAACACTGAATTTATGAGAGCATATACCGCAGATTGTGATTTTTGTTTTAAGCTAATTCTTAAACAAAGCAGACATTTTTCTTCATATTTACAGTACTTTACCCTATTTTTGCATTCTTACTGCATGGATTACAAACTGAGTGAATACCGTGCATGACCATGTCATATCACTGCAGAATTTTGACTTGGTGGGTAAGAGAGAAAGATGCAAACAAAGGCATATTAAGGACTTAAATGCACTTGACCTGCTTTATCATGAATGATGTTCTTTAGTTTGTAGTGACATTCAGTACAAATTAACAAAAATACAATTTTAAAATGAAACTGAAAATAGAAGTTAATGAACAATAAGGTTATAAATAAAAAGATGTTAGCATTTTTGGTAAGTAATTCAGCCTAATAGCCATCATTAAAATGTTCCTGAATTTAATTGGTTTCTATTGATATTTGCTTGGATAATCTGAAAATTAGATTAGAAATATTAATTCTTTTGTATTGGGGTGCATGAGTATATGAAATCTGCACTAAGCACAAGGTGGAAGCCAAACCAAGATGATCAGGAAAATAAAATGCAAACAAACAAATTAATAGAAAATTTCTTTATCATCAATATTTGGAAATAATGCAAATAGATGATAAGTAAATTACTACATTTTTCTGAACCCTTGTACTCTATTACAGTGTCACAGTGCTCTGGAGTCTGTATTAAGAACACCTCATGATCACTCACTGATATTAGACTAAATCAGAATGATCATTTTATCAAATTTGCACATGTATGGAAGGTGAAAGAAAATAATTGCACTGGGAGAACACCACTATAACATATGTCAAATGTGTAAATTCTATGCAGACCATGTAGTAAAAATCATGTTCCTGAAACTTTCCTGTACAGGGAGGATGCAGTTTTAACCACAACAATGATGCTTATACAGTAGTAGAATATACACTCAAATACTATTTTAATATATTTATTTAAAAACTAACACATTTAATAAGACACAAAATATGAATTTGATGGAATTAATATAGAGTATACTCACAACATATAAGGTGAGGTATACTGTATAATACAATATTTGGCTCAAGAAAGATAATGAAGGTCAAACATGCCCCCCTTTACTTACAGGAACTCCTTACCCCTCATACCTCCTCACGCACTCTCCGCTCTATACACACTAACGCTCTCCAACTCCCTAGAACCAAGCTTCGCAGAATGGGTGATAGGGCTTTGTCATCTTTCGCGCCAAGACTGTGGAACGCCCTCCCTGACTACCTGAGAGCCTCACAGTCGACTGATGTTTTTAAACGGAATCTAAAAACTCATCTTTTTAGAAAGATATTTTGTTAAAGTATACATAGATTTTCTTGTTTTATTATTTTTGTTTTTACTCTGTAACACTTTGAGATTTCTAAAATATGAAGTGCAATATAAATCAAATGTATTATTATTATTATTATTATTAACATTTTCCAGGATCTTAAGTATTAAAGTGAAAGACTTCCTTCACTATTAAGATGCTAGAAGGAAACAAGAACATGTAGGACAAGCTAGGAATACATAAGCTCATTAAGAGTCTTAAGAGTTCTAGCACTTAATTGTTAATCAAACAAATGTGTATATTGTACTGTCTTCTCAGCATCATTAATTACTAATGAAATGCATCGACACTGAAAACAGGTAACAGCTCAACATTTACATCAGATCCAGATTTCATTTTAGTCATTCTTTAAGGTAAAGTGAATTCTCTTTAGGATTTTTAAAAACCAAATGCTGGTTACAAGGAGCTAAGCAATAAATGTTTTAAGGCAGAGGTTCCAAATTCAATCCTGGGGATCTCATGTGGCTACAAGTGTTTCTTCCAACCAGATTCACAATCTCATCACAATCTGATCTCATTTAATTAGCTGGTCTTTTTTGCTCCTCTTATTTTGCATTCAGAAAAGTACAGCAGTATGATTTTTAATTTTGTAAGCGATTTAGACACTTTTATTTTTGTAACAGTTTTAAATGCTTAACTCTTTGTTTTCCTATTATTTTGTCCTTTTCTGTGTAGTTTCCTCCCTGCATTTTTCCTAATAATGACCATTAAAATCAAGCTGAGTAGATACTTGGGTAAACGCTGACTGATGAAAGGCTGCAACTAGTTCAGCATCAGACCCACTAATTAGCAAGTAATGGATTAAATAACCAGAATACCTGGAAAATGAAGAATGAAAATAAGGGTAAAAATATAATAAAGTTAAAAAAATACATTATCCCCATGTAACTGCTCAGTACATTTTAATACAAATTTACCAAACTTAATGTCATTTGCCCACAGATCCCAAAACTAGAAAATAACAGCCCATTAGGCTACAGGTCCAATTAAAAAAAAGTTTGTTGAAAAAACTGCAGCCACAGGGGGTCCCCGAGACAGAGTTTGGAAACCACTGTTTTAAGTAGTTTCAGAATGACTTGAGATGGATTACATTATATACAGTATATACGGAGTTTGCTTGTGGGATTTTTAGATTCTCCAGTTTTCAACAGTAGCCCACAGACAAATACAGTACGTTAGGATGAATGTCAGCTTTTAAATGTTTGGATGTGGTTGTATACATGAATGAACTAGCATTCTAGGCAGGGTTGGCTCAGTCTATGCGCTTCTGCAGTTCTCTTGGGGTAGATTGCTGCTGCCCACAAACCTCTATTGGAATAAACAAGTTTTAAAAACTGAATGGATAAATTTATACCATCGTGACATTTAGTAAGATTTCTCAGCCCTCCACAAAGGAAAAAAATGTATATAAATTTTGTGTATAAACATAAAAATTACTAACACAAACAGAAGAGGAGCATAAGTAAGGCCGTACTGAAATAAGTGAAAGAATGATGAATACATTTATCAACTGCAATATGCTGTGAAGGCTTCAGTCACCGACAAAGCAGCTATAACTTCAGCGTCTGAACAGCAATAGTCACTTGGCACTGCAATGTGACAAAAAGTGACAAAATGGGGAGCTTTAAACAAATACCATTTCAATTAATCTTTTTATTTAATATTGATTTTTCTTAATGACTGCTATCAAAAAGCTTGTTTCAAAACAGGCAAAAAAAGGCCCAAAAAATATGAGAAAAATAAAGTACAAAAAAAAAAAAATTAGTGTGGTGCCTCTTCAGGAAAAGGGCTGCAAACCCAAGGGAGTTCCACAAGACAAAGACAAGTCCATTTGAAAAGAACACAGATCTAGCCGGAACAACCGTGCTAATACAGAGGAAGGAATTCTGCTACATGACAGCATGTGTCAAATGCTTTATTTTGTTACTCATGGTATTTTGTTGGCTCTTGCTTGCTGCCTTTGTCTTGCTGCAGCATCACTGTACTGATGTCAGGATCACCCTCTACTTTAAGACTGTGCACTCTGTGAGTTGGTGACAAAGATTCTTGCTGGCCAATTTCATAGCTGATTTTGAGAGTGTTAAGGTAACTTCACAAGCTGTTTTTCTCTTCCTGTTACTATAAATAAGAAGCAGCAGATCAAGCACCTTGAGCACGGGAAAGGCAATATATAAATAAAATGACTGTTAATAATAATAATAATATATTTTTAATACTAACTGATTTCTGACACACAGGAGCAGAAGGTCAGACTGCATATTCAGAGACAGAACCAGCCTTGGAAGTAGTTACTCCAGGGGCAGTAGGAAAATAGCAATTGTAATGATGAGTAATTCAATAGATAGCAGCAAGAACGACCGTGTTGCATGTTACAGAGTGCAGAATACCCTAAGACTGAAAACCTTTTAAAGAGAGAAAGGGCTTGCAGCATTAGAGTCAGCTGGGGTTAAAAGATGGAATTCTAGAAGGACAGAGCATGAGAAATAAATACCGTGAAACCCCTACTAGCAATGTCAGAAAAAAGCTTCAGCATTCCTTCTATCCATTTAACAAGTGAGCTGAAGTCTGGAAGCAAGTAAGGCTAATTTTGTGGGAAGAAAAGTGGCCAAACAATCACAGAGAATGGTATGGGTGGTGAAAGTGTGCCTAGTGCTGCAGTCAGGAGAACTAACAAGCCCAGGAAGACCGAGGGAGGTCTTTGGGGGTTTGCTTTTCTTGTGTAGTTTTGTTCTTGTACTTTTTGCTACTCCATATATCCACCCTTGGTTGTGTGCTTTAAATTTATAAGAAAGACCTGTTTTTTTTTTAATTTTAGCTTGTATTCTTTCTGGGCCCAGAGATGGCTTAAGAGCTGACCCTGCAATTTACAATGCATATAACTGTACACTAAATGTCTCAAATAGCTGAGACAGTGCCAAGATCAAAGACAGGTAGTCAAATGTGATTATGACATCATTATTAATATAGAGAATATAGAAAGCTGAACATCATCTTGAAATTGATCGCTGGTACCAAAACAGCCTTATAAACAGGACATGGTAAAAGCCATCCATCCATCCATCCATTTTCTAACCCGCTGAATCCAAATACAGGGTCATGGGGGTCTGCTGGAGGTAAAAGCATATCATTAAATAAATGTCATAAAGCTGAAAAAAGCAGGAACAAGGTTTTTGTTATTAACATGAAGATAATATGGAATTTTCCAGTAGTGGTGTTTTTTTATTGTTTAAATACGTAAAAAAAATGGTTCCTATGAAATTTCAAGAGCTCCCATCACATCTGTGCTACATTTCCTGCTTCAGCCACTGCCTACAAAAAGTCCTGTGTTAGAAGAAATGAGTCAGTCTGTGTTATAAGCAATTAAATTGAAAACAGAATTACATAATCACATCTGTATTTGTAATTTTGATCGAATGGCTTAGCCACTAAGGGCCTTTGATTTTTCATATTGATTGTCAGTGTATTTAATCCAAGTACATTATTCTGTCTACTCTACAAGTCACACACTTGCAAACAATAAATAAATCAGTTCAGCTCAGAACAGTACAGCAACAAAGTAAACCCCAGCAAACCACAATCATCTTAAACTGCACTAACTAGGCACTGTTCTTGTTGATTGTCTGCTTTATACACCTGAATGCTCTACTGATCTGAAAGGTGATACAAAGCACATTTCAAAAAAAGTATGTGATCTATACTAATAAAAGGCAAAGCCCTCACTGACTGACTCACTGACTGACTGACTCACTGACTCATCACTAATTCTCCAACTTCCCGTATAGGTAGAAGGCTGAAATTTGGCAGGTTCATTCCTTACAGCTTCCTTACAAAGGTTGGGCAGGTTTCATTTCGAAATTCTATGCATAATGGTCATAACTGGAAGCTATTTTTCTGCATATACTGTAATGGAGTTGAGCTCGAAAGCCGTTGGGGGGAGGAGTTTTGTGTGACATCATCACGCCTCCCAATCACGCAGTACGTAGAAAACCAGGAAGAGCTCCAAAAACCGCTGAAGAAAACATACATTATATAATTAAGAAGGCAGCGAAACAATTAGAAGCGAACGAGTGACATATAAAACTATATTCAGAGTCTCACGTGAACTGACGCAGTGCGCAGAGAAAAAGAAACAATTCCAAAGAGTGCTGAACAAAAACCGAATTACACTGCTATGCTCAAATAGACAAACCACACACTGTGGTGCAATAGTAGAGGCTTCGCCTCTAGCGCCGGCGTCCGAGGTTCGATTCCCAAGAGGGGATGCACTGAGTATGTACGCGCGCTTCCCATTCATTTTAGCCTCGCATCCCCTTGGTTTGAGACGTATGAAAAAATATGCGGTTAACGCAGAAAGACAGATTACCAATTGAAGCTTTATGAATAATGGATACTTCATTCGTGATCAATGATTGTTTTAGTAAAGCCATACTCAGTGTATTCATTAGATGAACGGTAAAAAAGTAAGAACGAGTGGAGGGTAACTTATTGAGGCATGCAGGCAAAACCACAATAGCACACGGGCTCGATGTACTGTAGTGTGCGTCAACTCGATCTGAATTGCGCGATCACATTTGAAAAAATATATCTTTTCAAGTTCTATTTAGTCCATATGTGTCAAACTCAAGGCCACGGGCCACATCCGCCCGCGTGTAATTATATCCGGCCCGCGAGATCATTTTATATACTGTATTATTGTTATTAATGGCCCGGGGATATGAAGCGCTGGTAACACAATAAACTACAGATCCCATAATGCAGCGCTTCAGCTGCCTTGCCGAACACTTACCACGTTAATCAAGTCTAGCTTATGATGCTGCAAGTTATTGCGAAGCTAGCTCACACGATGCTGAAGAGAAAAGGTGATTCTAAACATAGAGCCTTTAAAAACCGATGGGAGGCTGAGTATATGTTTACTGACATTGCCGGTAAACCCATGTGTCTCATTTGTGGAGCTAATGTGGCTGTATTTACAGAATTTAATCTAAGGCGGCACTATGAGACAAAACATCAAGATAACCTGAAAGACCTAAATGCAATGCACAAGATACAGAAAGCAGAAGAGTTAAAGAAGAATCTGACACTTCAGCAGACGTTTTTACCCGTGCAAAATCACAAAGTGATTTCAAGTGAAGCTACTTTTATGGGAGACACAAATGCACCAGTGCAACTTGCCCCACTTTCCCTGTTGCCAAGTAATGTTGAACCAAGTCGGCACTACGGTGTTCCCAAATACGCACTTTGCTGATAAACTGAGCGCACTGAGTTCGCACGGCACTTTGGTGACTTTGAAGAACAAAAAAAGAATTTTGAGTTGTTTTGCAACCCATTTGCTGTCGATGTGGAAACTGCACCTGTGCAGATTCAGATGGAGGTGATTGAGCTGCAGTGTAATGGCATACTGAAGGAAAAGTACGATACTGCACAGTTTATTCACTCCATTCCTGCAGAAATGCTTCAGCTCCGTCTACATGCGGCTCGAACCTTGTGCATGTTTGGTACCACATATCTGTGTGAGAAGCTCTTCTCAGTGATGAAGACTAACAAAACAGCACACAGGAGTCGCCTCACTGATGAGCACCTGCAGTCCATCCTGAGAATCTCCACAACACAGAACCTCACACCAAACATAAATGAACTTGTTGCCAAAAAAAGATGCCAGGCGTCCAGCTCTGATAAAATGACATATGAGCAAAGACAACTGAATGATTTGATTTGTTATTGCTGAAAAGAACAAATTTTATTTATATTTCCAGGTTTTGTTATGCACCATGTTCATATTTGAATTTGTATAATTTTGACAGGATATATTTTTATGGAGAGCAAAATCTTTTGGGATATTTAAAATTTAAGTTTATTTTTTATATAAAATTACATAAGAGTAAAGAAATTTGAATGTTCTTTTAACATTTACTTTATTTCTAACTTGTATAATTTAGACAGGATATATTTTTTATGGAGAGCAAAATATTATAAGTTATTTAAGGTTTGGGTTGATTTATTCTGGAATAATATCAACTATATCAAATATATCAAATATATATCAAATATCAAATCAAACTGAGCAAAGGGGTGGTGCAAAAGGTGCAAGTGCTTTTATTAAAAATAATCAAACAAAACAGTGTCCAAAGTGCAGTGCTTCAAAAATGTCCACAATAAATAACCCATAAAATCAGGTTGAATAATAGTGGAGGTTAAAATAATCCAAATAAATAAATCCATTAAAACGAGGTTAAAAGCAATGGCAGGAAGAAGTTCCCTTTAAAAGCCCAGTGCCTTCTTTTAGCTGACGGCTCCCCTGCTTCTCCATCACAGGCCCTGCGACAGGGGAGTCGCCCTACCTGCAGGTGCAGCTGCCTTCAACACTGGTCCGGTAGCCTTCCGTTCCCTGCCTCCATACAGCTTCCACTGGACCGAGACTCAGGTTCCCCAGTGACCAGGGCATGTTGGGGCTCTCTCTCCAAAGCCTCACTGACTTCCACAGCAAGCCAATCACATCCAGAAACCACTCTAGCCACACTACCATGCCCCCTCCTTAAGCCGCAAGTGCGGCAATTATTTAAAAATTGGCCATCCATTTCAAGCCATGGACTTGCTATATCACACTTGGGTAATGTTTTTTTTAATACTTTCCAAAGAACCACAGAACACATGTTCCTATTTGCAGCTACTTCTTTATTCCACCTTCTACTTCCATTTGATGCTGTCATAATAACTCCATATTATTGAACACTATTGAACTAAAAATATTTATTGATAACAGTTAATTATTTCTAATATCACTACATCCCCTTTCCCTACACATAAAATCCATGTTTATAGTACCACATACATACACAAACGGTAAGCATAACTTGCTGCTTACTTTCCTTTAAAATCTGCTTAGAAGGCTTCAGTTACTTGCCTTTTGCAATGCACCGAGGACATTCAATGTTGGACAGCAGCAAATGTTCTCTAGTTAAATTATTCTAAGACAGCAGTTATTCTATACGGCCCTTCTACATCAACTGATATTATTGCAAATAATTGAGTACATTGATTTCATATATTAGGTCTCATGTAAGAAATTGCGGTGCGACTTTTGATACTGCAGCTAAATTTGATAAACATAAATGCTGTGGTATTGCTGCTTTATTCAACTTAGGGCTATTACTAAACTCAAGACATTTTTGTCATACACTAACTAGCAAAAGCTTAGGTGGTATCTCCTCATGCCTAGACTACTGTAATTCTTTTTATGCTGGTGTTTGTCGATCATCTTTGTCCTGCCTCCAGTTGGTTCTGAACATGACCTCAAAAATTGTAATTGGGACTATAAGAAAGATCATATTTCGCCTGTTTTGGCATCCCTGTACTGGCTTCCAATAGAATATAGGGTGAATTTTATGACTTTATTATTTGTGTTCAAGGTAATGCATTGGTTTGCCCCTTCATAAATATTTGAGCTTCTTGCTCCATATTGACCAACTAGGGCTCTCAGGTCCTCAGACCAGTTATTCTTATGTATTCAACAGACATGGAGGTTTATGAATGACTGTTTTTGCAGCTGTGGCTCTGAGGCTTTGGAACTCTCTGTCTTATGAAATAAGAGCTTCTGCTTTGATTGATAGTTTTAAATCACAAAACAAAATATTTTTCACTGGTATTTGGCTGATAGTAAAGGTCTTACTCATAAAAATTAAGATTTTTATGTATTAATATTGTTTAGTTTTTCTTGCATTTGTGTTTTTTCTTAATAGAGTCCTGAGTGACTCTTTGAACCTTTTGAACTCTTTATTGTATAGAATGCCTCAAATCCCATAGACTTACCACTGTTTATAAGGTATTGTACTTTACCACTTCTTCCCACGTTCACTTTTATAGCTTTAACCTCAGGCAATCAGAGTAAAAGGACAAGCAGGAGTTGTTACATTACACAATCTAATAATGTATTTTTGATAATATTTATAAAACTAGCAAAATACCCGCGCTTCGCAGTGGAGAAGTAGTGTGTGTAGCAATGAAAAAGGAAACATTTTGAAAATAACGTAACATGATTGTCAATGTAATTGTTTTGTCACTGTTGTGAGTGATGAGTATTGCTGTCATATATATTTACACACACACACAAACATATATATATACTTATCTATACATATACACATATATACACACACACACATATATACATACATATATATCTACATATATACATATACATACACACATACACACACATATATACACACACAGCTATTTCGTATCAGTGCAATACGCTGCTTGTTAAAACGGATAACTCCCGCTCTTACGTGCAAGTCTGCGTGGATATTATGAACTATCGTATTTGTTCAAGTTCTATTTAAATTTTAAATAGAAGGAATTTTTATTTAGTCGACAGAAATATCTTTGGTAGGAATGGTAAAAACAGACAGGAATATTATTCGTGAATAAATCAACTCAAACCTTAAACAACTTATAATATTTTGCTCTCCATAAAAATATATCCTGTCAAAATTATACAAATTCAAATATGAACATGCTGCATAACAAAACCTGGAAATATAAATAAAATGTGTTCCTTTCAGCAATAACAAATCAAATCATTCAGTTGTCTTTGCTCATATGTCATTTTAGAGCTGGACGCCTGGCATCTTTTTTTGGCAACAAGTTCGTTTCTGTTTGGTGTGAGGTTCTGTGTTGTGGAGATTCTCAGGATGGATTGCAGGTGCTCATCAGTGAGGCGACTCCTGTGTGCTGTTTTGTTAGTCTTTATCACTGAGAAGAGCTTCTCACACAGATATGTGCTACCAAACATGCACAAGGTTCGAGCCGCATGTAGACGGACTTTTTTTGTTCTTCAAAGTCACCAAAGCGCCGTGCAAACTCAGTGCGCTCAGTTTATCAGCAAAGTGCGTATTTGGGAACACCGTAGTGACGACTTGGTTTAACATTACTTGGCAACAGGGAAAGTGGGGCAAGTTGCACTGGTGCATTTGTGTCTCCCATAAAAGCAGCTTCACTTGAAATCACTTTGTGATTGTGCACGGTAAAACGTCCGCTGAAGTGTCAGATTCTTATTTAATTCTTCTGCTTTCTGTATCTTCTGCATTGCATTCAGGTCTTTCAGGTTACCCTGATGTTTTGTCTCATAGTGCCGTCTTAGATTAAATTCTGTAATTACAGCCACATTAGCTCCACAAATGAGACACACGGGTTCAGTAAACATATACTCAGCCTCCCATCGGTTTTTAAAGGCTCTATTTTCAGAATCAACTTTTCTCTTCAGCATCGTGTGAGCTAGCCGCAATAATTTGCAGCATCATAAGCTAGACTTGATTAACGCGGTAAGTGTTTGGCAAGGCAGCTGAAGCGCTGCATTATGGGATCTGTAGTTTATTGTGTTACCAGCGCTTCATATACCGGGCCATTAATAACAATAATACAGTATATAAAATGATCTCGGGCGGATATAATTACGCGGGCGGATGTGGCCCGGCCCTTGAGTTTGACACATATGGACTAAATAGAACTTGAAAATATATATTTTTTTAAATGTGATCGCAATTCAGATAGAGTTGACGCGCACTACAGCCTGCATGCCTCAATAAGTCATCCTCCCTCGCTCTTACTTTTTTACCGTTCATCTAATGAATACACTGAGTATGGCTTTACCAAAACAATCATTGATGGCGAATAAAGTATCCATTATTCGAGTATGTAGATCGGGATATATATATACATATATATATATACCCATGTATCGCAGCGGAGAAGTAGTGTGTTAAAAAGCTAGAAAAAGAAAAGGGAACATTTTAAAAATAACGTAACATGACTGTCAATATACAGTATTTGTTTTGTGAGTGTTACTGAGTGTTGCTGTCATCAAGGATTTGATTATCATTATTTCTTTCAATCAGGTTCGTATTTGTAGGATGTGTTGTGTTCAAGTTACATTCCGTGTTTGTCAATCGTTGTAAAGATGACAGGTTTCATTCATCGATTCGTTTCTTACTGCATCAATAAACAGCTCGTCTTCTTCTTTATCTGAGACCTGACACACTGCATGCACGGGTTTTTTTACACTGTCTTCCTTTAGCGGGACATTGACTTTTTCCACCGTGTGCTTTGTTTCGCAGTAGCTGGATTTATGAATATGCTTGTATGTATAGGCGCTTCATATTTTTGCTGCCTTTTCAATTGTGTAATTCGGTTTTGTTCAGCTCTTTGGAACTGTTGCTTTTATCTGTGCACTCGTCAGTTCACGTGAGCCGCTTCGGTGTACATGCATCGAAGGTTCCCAGCTGTGCTGGTGCCATCTCGTGCTATGTCCATGGCTGTATTTAATGTTACCTTAGTCCTGGCACTTAAAACTTTCTCTCGCAGTTTCGCTGAGTTTGTACCAAACACCACCCTGACCATCTCATCTTCCTCTGCATAAGCACAGTCCTTAACCCGTGAATATTTAGTGGCAGTTTGCTATTGGATTGCCGCTGACGGACGGCCTTATATGGGCAGGCACTAAATTACAAGCGCCAGCGCAGCCTGTCTATGAATTTAATTTAAAGTGTAGGTTTACATCGTGCTTTGTTTCCGAAGTAGCAGAACTCATGAATATGGTTGTATATGTCACTCGCTTCGCTTCTTATTGTTTCGCTGCCTTCTCAATTATATAATGCATGTTTTCTTCAGCGCTTTTTGGAGGTCTTCCTGGTTTTCTATGTACTGCGTGATTACGTGAAGGCGTGATGATGTCACACGAAACTCCGCCCCCACGGCATTCAAGCTCATCTCCATTACAGTAAATGGAGAAAAACAGCTTCCAGTTATGACCATTACTCGTAGAATTTCGATATAAAACCTGCCCAACTTTTGTAAGGAAGCTGTAAGGAATGAACCTGACAAATTTCAGCCTTCCACCCACACGGGAAGTTGGAGAATTAGTGATGAGTCAGTGAGTGAGTGAGTGAGTGAGTGAGGGCTTTGCCTTTTACTAGTATAGATAATGATATTAATGAAGCCAAGTACATGTGAATATTGGCAACATACAACCGGATAAAAGCCATATGTGTAATTTCAGGTGGCACACAAACTTGTAGTTACTCAAATATCTCTGGTCAAGTCATCATTTCTAGTCAGCTTTCTTCAGGACAGGCCACATGCCTGTTTCAATATGGCTGCTGAGTTGTTCTCCTCATTGTGTTCACTTCATGGCCATGGTGTGAGAGAGGGAGGAATAAAGTGACCAAGATTATACATTCCTTTCCAAATCCTTAGACCAATAGGGCATCATACTACAGAATGGCCTCTGATTCAAAACCAATCCTAAACAGCCATACTTCAGACCAATGGGTGCACACACACTGCCTTTTTATATCTGCCATTAAGTAGTGGATAGCTTATAGACTGCTCCCCATTTGTTTAGCTTGCCAGCTAGTTGGTTTTATGGCCTTCTTGTGGCGGTTGGTTTATAGAATGTATTGCACTGAATCACTCTTGCCAAACGAGTTTGAGGCACCTCCCCCAACCGTGCAATAAATTTCACATCCTAAGTCAGTCCTAAAGACTTGGGGGTTGGTTAGACATGAAAGTACAACAAGCCTAATGAAACACTAAAATTACAATTAGTATGTCTAGCTTACACATAAAGACATACAAAATATTTATCAACTTAAATATAAAATATAACTCCATCACAATTCGCATTATTAGCTTTTAGCTTCTTTTAGGTTATGGAAACTGTAAAGCATTTTGGTCAACTGATGGTTGTGATAAATGTGCTATATAAATAGAGCTTGACTTAACTTGATAATCTTACATGGCCAATTAGTTAAAAATATAGACTCAGTCTCTATTTTTAATCAGTTTTGTAGAGCTTCTCAAAACAGGACTATAAATCTCCTTGGAAAATGTGTCTGCTGAGTCTGATACCAATAATATTGCAGACAGATTGATGCTTGAACCTTCAGGTCTGCTTAGCTCATTAATACTTTGTTGCTTTGTAAAGATCTCTTGCATCTTTAAAAAAGATTAAGACAGTTTCTTCTCAGCAATTGCCCATTTTCTGTATTTACCATGTGTGATCTTGGACATTTAACTTCTAAACCTTTAGCTTCTGCATCTGAAATGTTGGCATTTCAAACTTTCACTACATTATTTGTTAAAGTCTGCAGATATTTTGTTGCTTTGCCATAACTGCCCTCTTTTCTTAATTTTAACTGTTTCATTTTTTGAATTCACTCTTGTCTTTTTCTTTGTAATATACAGAATGAAGGTGTGGAGCTTTATGCCCATTAAAAGTTCTGTTGCAGATTTGACATAATCAAGAGTAGAAGCCTGATAACTAAGTACAGCCAAGTACAAATCTTAACTTGACTGTGGCTTTCTTTAGAAGTTAATATTAGAACTGTCTTCTCCTCTTGACCATTTCATTAAGGATAATTTGCACTAGATGTGATATAAATTGAAAATCACAATCAGTTCTGAAAATTGAGGAAACGCAGACCTAACTTACACTAGTGTTTGGAATTCCATGTCTAGCAAAGGTAAATGTAATTTGTTTGATAACAGTGGTCTTAAGAGTCTGATAGACGTGCAATTTCTGGGTAGTTTGAAAAATTGTCTATAACAAGCATATAGTCTGACATTAAGTTGCAACAGATCTGTGATAATTACTGAGAATGGTAGCAGTTCTGAAATTACCATTGGTTCTTCTAATTGTTTGCTATGAAACTTAAAGTACATTGCACCTTCTTTTATCAATACCTTTATATCATTACTATCTGTACCCCGTGGCTGCACCTGCATAGTAGTGAAACAGGACAAACTTTTGTTGTGATGTAAGATTTTGCATATAAGTTGATAAATATTTTGTATGTCTTTATTGGTAACTTAGGCAAAGCAATGTAATATTAGTGAGAAGCATTCCTGTTTACAACCCCCCCCTACCAATCTCTTTGAATTTTATGACAGGATTTGGGGGAAGTGCCTCAAACCAGTTTGGCAAATGTTTCTCTGCTAAAGTCTCTCTCTCAACACCCCGCAGGAAAGCCAGACTGCCTAACTGCCAAGCTTTACCTTAGCATATGGTTTTGGGGGCAGGTGTGAAGGTGTTTTATTCCCCCATTTGTCTGAAGTATGTCTGTTTGAAACTGGCTTGTATCAGAAGCCTTTAAGTACCATGACATCCTATTGGCTCTAGGGGTTGGACAGAAAATCTATAAATTTGCCTGCTTTAACCAGCTCTCCCTCTCTTACCAAGCTAATGCATGAACTGAAAAGGACAACACAATGAAGATGCACAGTTTGACAGCCTTATTGAGACAGGCATGCGACCTGTTGTGAAGAAAGCTTACCACAAGTGATGCCTTAACTATAGACATTTTAAGTCACTAACAAATCTATGTGCCGCCTGAAACTACACATCACCATTTATCAGGTTGTATGGTTGCCAATATTAAAATGTACTCTGCATATTGTTATTATTTATGAATATTACCAATAATACATTATTTAAATTGTAACTTAAATCCTATTTGTCTTTTACTACACCTAATTGCCTGAGGTTATAGATGTACAAAGGAAGGTGGGGAGAAGTTATATGGTACAATACCTTAGGTGCACTCCAACACGTGGTGAGACGTAGACCAACTGGAACAGTGGCTGGCGAGTAAATGAGAAAGGCCCCGCCCTCCTGCTCTCGGCCCACAGCCAGTCTCTTGAATTTGCATAAATACATCGGTAACGCAAGTGAACTATGGTACTTAGCGTGATGAGAGAAGTTGCAAAATCAACCGGAAAGTTCAAGCAAATTATAGAAAACAACCAGATCTAAATCCATTAAGTAATTCTCTCGTGAAAGCGGACAGACATGCAAACAATGCACTTGGACTACGAAATTTTTAAAACCGTTTCTAAGTCCCAAGTCCTCATCATTCAGGAGATTTCGTGATGAGTGAACCAGTGGTATTCGGCTTTTAAATATATATAGATTTATACCAGGCCAGGACACAAAATTCTTAGCTCTTGTTTTACATCTTCCCATTTCAAGATGATTGTCATGAATTTTATTGTAGATCTCTTGTTACATGGATTGAGGATTAACATTTTTTTTAACTAAGCAGTAAACCATTTACATAACTTAGTTTGATCCTAATTGGAAAAATTTAGTACATGAGTTTTTAGGCCATCCATTTTGAAGATGTGCAATAGCATTTTAAAATACTTGATCTTTAGCTGTCTCTTCTGTTACCTGCTTTCACTTGGTCTAACACTGAAAGTGTTGCTGTGATCATATTTGCCTGCATTTCTACTACTTAAGTGCAACTCGAATCATGTAGTGTAAATGGAATGGTTGTCTAAGATAGCGTACCTGCTGTCAGGGATGCCAGGGGCAACGACCCGGCCGGGACGCCGTGAGGGACTGGAAGAGGGTCAAAGCCCACCCTGGTTCACGTGGAGGCCGCCTTCCTGGTTGTTCTGGGGGCCACGAGTTGAGGGCATGGAAGCCCTACCCTGAAAGATATAGGATGATACCCGGAGAGCTGCCGGGAGGACAGCCGGCACTTCCGCCACGCTGGGGCGTGGCCAAGGGAGGAATGGTGCTCATCCGGGAACGGTATAAAAGGGGCCGTCTCCATTCATTCAGCGCTGGAGTCGGGAGGAGGCAGGACGAAGCACAGAGGAGGTGTGGAGGCGGCCCGAAGAGAGGTATTTGTGGCCAGGACTGTGAATTGGGGGTTTGTGCACTAACGTGACTGTGTCTGAGTGACATAATTATTGTAAATATTGTAAATAATAAACGTGTGGTGGTGGTTAAGAACATGTCCGCCTGTCTGTGTCCGGGTTAGCTCCACACTGCTACTACTACTATATGTACTTTCCATGTGTAAACTAAGTTAAATTAAACCTTTAAAATTTCATTATCAGGTGTTCGATCCTCTGAGGCATCTCAATTTGATTCTTCTTATTGATCACTACAAGTGGCTGATGATCTGTTTTCACTGTGAATGAGGGTAACTTATAGATATACATGTAAAGTTTTTCAGATCCAAAGACTAACCCTAACCATTCTTTTTTCAATATGTGAATAATGTCATTCAGATTGTATCATAGTTCTTGAAGCATATGCTATTGGCTTCCAGTTTTCAATAACAGCTTGAAGAAGTAAAGATCCAATGCTACCCATAGATGTGTCTGTGGATATTTTTATTTGTTCAGATAAGTCAAATATTCCAACGTGGTTTCTGTATTTAAAGCAGTCTATTTCTTGTTCATTCAACTGTTAAAACATGCTTGCATGGTGCAACAGTACTCAAATACATGTTTTTGAAAATGCTAATGAAATCACACCCAGCATGTGCAATAAACCTTTTCTATGAGCGGGTCTGGGCAAATCTAAATTAGGTTTTACTTTGGATAAGTCTGGTTGCATTCCTGCTTCAGGCCAAAGGTCACCAAGAAAACTGAATTCTTTGTATTATTTATTTGTTTTATAAAAAACTGACACTTTGTTTTATTTCTTTTTTCCTTAAATAATGTTGGATATTTCAATACATTCTTGTTTATTATGATGCCGGATAGTAACAACTTGTTGCATGTTGGAACAAGCCAATAAGAGTTTCACTGTACGTTGTAAATGTGACAATACTACTACTTACAATGCTGTTAACAACTAAAAGGGTACCATTGATTAAAATTTTGCTATATACTCTCTACCATACAATCTGTAATACTTAGCCAATTCCAATATTCTGATGCATGTTAAGATGAACATACTGTACTAAATTTATAAATAAGCTCTATGTTAACAGAGTCCAGGAGTCCATTAGCCTGTCAAAAATGTAATAAAAGTGTCTAATGAGCCTGTCAAATCATCTTTAAATACTAATTAATTTGCAATCACATAAAGAAAACAGTGAAGCACATCTAAGATAGAATAAATTAAATCACAAAACCTCACTCAAAAGAATGCATAATATTTTCCATTCTGTGACACTTCTATATGTGAAGTACAGATGCTTTACAAAATAAGCAAGAAAAAAAGTAACACCACAAGGAAAAAGGTATGTTGCAAGATTACACCACTAATACTTGTTCAGATAGGTTACAAAGAATAATGAATCAGTTATTAAATGTTTATTACATCGTACAATGTTTCTTTCTTTCAGTGGCCTATTGTTTTGTGCTGTCATCTCACAACTCCATACTTATGTGTGTTTTGTATGAGGATTCCACACCCCAAAGATGGGCAGAGTTGGTTAAATGGAGACTAACTTGGCCAAGTGTGATGGAAGATAGATGTGTGGGTAAATGTGCACCAAGATGAATTGGTGTCTAATCCACAGTTAATTATCTCACAACTAATGCAGACAGGATAGACTCCATAAGAAATGTCTTATATAAAGGTTGATTGAGAATACATGGTGAAAAAGACAATCTATATATATAAATGATCTGACAAAACCGAACAAATGAGGATTGAACCTGAAAAGGAACCTAATATCTCAACAAAGATATTGCTGCCAAATCCTAAATGCTGTGAAAAGAAATGACTGTTAAAATGTAATTCACAGAAACACTTTCAACACTGATGCAAAACAGGATAAGACAAAAATAAAAGAAAGAGGCCTACTCAACCAAGAATAGCGGATACATATCTTTAGGAAAGCTTATGGGAAAGTGTTTAAAGGGATTTTTAAGAAGGAGGGCGACTAACAATGGCCATCTTGATTAAGGCTATTTTCTGTCAAACAATAAGCAAAAAGTCTTCATTCCATTTAATTACATTTTTCAATAAATCCTAAAACTGTACATCCTCCAAATTTACTAGAAGCACCTGAAATGAATTTTATGGAGCACATGGACATTATTATAGCACTCTCCATATTGAGTGCCATTACTGCACATATCACATGAACAAGTCATAATTGCACATCTAAAAAATGGACAAAGATGAACTATTCTTAGCACTGCTTATATTCTACTGTATATATATGGATAAAATTTATAAATCTCACCTTAAGTACTATCCAGATACAGCCTGCATGTTCTGTCTATGTCTAAAAAGTTCAACTCTAGAAACTCCGCTTTTCTGCTGTGTCTTAAAAGCATGTTCATTCCATTAGTTGGGACTCCAAACTGTCCCTTTGTAAGTGTGTATTATGGTGAGCTCTGTGTCAGGATGGCAATCCACTCAGAGCTAGTTTCCTGCTTGATATCCTGTTTTGCCAGGATAGACTAGTATGATCATGAAATGGAAAACATTGCAAAATTAATATTTTATAGTGTGGTCAAAGGTCACATAAGTAAAACTAGTAATTAAGCAAAAACCAAACTAATTAAATAAATGTTTAAGCTAAAACAAGTTAAACAGTTCAAGTTACCAAATTTCCATTGGGAAGGAAGGTACTTTTATGTAATTTGCAATGTCTCAAAATGTAGATAGCGGAGCATGAGAGATTCTCCTACAAACACAGAAGGTTACAAACTGATCCAGTTCCACTTAGTGCAAGATTTTGGGGAATACGATAGAGAGCTGAAAATTTGTCCCCAGGGAATAATAGTCTTAATCAAAATATTCAAATAGAGAAAGATAAAAGCTTCGAGCTTGCATTCCCAGCAAT
The DNA here is from genome assembly GCF_016835505.1 of Polypterus senegalus. Classification (NCBI taxonomy): domain Eukaryota; kingdom Metazoa; phylum Chordata; class Cladistia; order Polypteriformes; family Polypteridae; genus Polypterus; species Polypterus senegalus. The sequence continues at coordinate 89,866,656 of NC_053163.1, read as the reverse complement.
GTCATTTACAAGGTCCTTCTAATCAAGCAACTTTCTTTACTAATTGCTTAAAGAAGAAGGAAGAAAGGGAGAAACTAAGATATGCAGCAATGTGCAGGTTTTGAAGGATGCCTTATTTTTTCAACTTCTTAAAAAAGAGAGATTAAACAGTTTCTATTTGTACTGCTGACAGCCAACTGTGATTAATTTTACACAAGTCTGAGTACAGACTAATTCCTGAATTTATGAGAACCTGACCTCACACTATGCATTCAGATACAGGGGTGTAAAGAAACAGGAGATTGCATAGTAGGGGTGTCTTTAGACATTCTGCAGTTTGGTTTATTTTACTATAACTATTTTCTGATTTACTGCTTATTACATAACTCTTCTTTCCTTGCACATTGTCATGTGTAACAGCAGTTACACAGAACAGGAAGATGGGCCCAATAAGTGCAGCTAAAACCTCTCATCCTCACTGGTGTCAGGAGGGCAGTAGGAAGAAGGAGATGGCATCAAGCAGGAGATAACAGAGAGGCCTTAACTAAAACTTTTTCGAATACCACACTGATAACTCCAGAAGTCTAGAAAAATGCAGTATTTGCGCAGTTGGAAGGATGGTCATTGATGTAGACAAAGGTTAAAGGATACTGAATGCATGTTTTGTAAATAAACAGATTAATAGTCACCAAAGTCATGTTACTAGTGATTCAGATGGAACACACCTCTTGTATACTGGTGCCATATTTATTAGAAAGTATAAGGCAAAGAAACAATGCATACTTTTATCTAATAGTTTTACTTAGTTATCATTACACTCTTATAGCAATGGACTGCACACTATGTACTGTATATTGTATTTTACAAACATATAAGAGAGGTACTGTGAGAAAAATGCATTTCCTTTGAAGTCATAGTTTGAAGTACCATTTTGAGTAAACAGGCTGTTAAGTTCAATTTATAATCACATCCTGTTATTTGTTTTGGTTATTGATTGAATTCTATGGATAGGGTTTTTCTCCTTACCACTTTTCATATCCCAAATTCTAACTAAAAGACAGTCAGTTGTTATACTATTAGGCAGCTACAAAAAGTCACAATGTGAATTTAATGATACCATATTACAGAATAGTAAATAAGTAATGTGACGTCCTCTGAGGGAAAAAAAGGGGTTAAGCTAGATTATTTTCAAAATGTAGGCCTCTTTCTGAATGTTACATTCTGATAGCCCACCAAACCACCCCTATCCCAAAACTCACACTTGTGGTTTGTGACAAATGACTGTTTGAAACATTTGCATATAAAATGATAGAACGTGATATACATGGATTCTTTCCCTCTAAAACTGCAGAGGTTTTGGCCTTCATTTCCAATCTTGCCTGCAGTTTCCCTCAGAATGCTTACATTTGACACTGCAGCACATGCTGAGAAGCTTCGATGCATGTGCTCCATAACGCGTTAAAAAAATAATGCATTTAATCACACTTTGCATTCCAAGCAAAGGGGAACTTCTCTCAATGCATGATTTCCTGGTACACCGATTACACTGATGCACACATCAGAGCTACAAAAATGTAAGAATCGGAAGAAAGCGCATTGCTAAGACTGATTGGAGGAAAATTTCATTTCAAAAGACTACCCGATGTAAGCCTTGATAAAAGCGTGGTTTTGTGCAAACTGTGCAAAAAGGAGTTTGCATAACACCGAACCACTTCAACCTTACGGTACCATCTAAATGCAAAACATGTTACAGCGAACACAGAAACTGTGTATGCTGTTAGCACTACAGTACGAGTTTGAGTACCAACAAAAGGTGTCGGCAGCCCAAAACTGATGAAATGACTGGCTTCAGGACCAAAATTAGTAAGTCAACATCGGTCAAACTTACAAATTCTCTCGCAAAATCGATTGCTTTGGACTGTAGACCACTAACAGTGGTGGAAGATAAGGGGTTAGAAAATGTGCTACAGTTAGCGTCAGGTGATCCAACTTTTCAACTGCCGTGCCGAGAGACTATTTCAAGTAAAATTCAACAGCTTTATGACACTGAAAAGCAAGCAAAATTAGATGCATTACAGAAAGTGGACTTTGTGGCTCTTATTGGGGATCATTGGACTTCCGTGACCATTAGTAATTTTAATTACATCTAATTACAAAATGTTCAATGATCACACTGTTTTAGCCTAATGTACAAAATAATTTTAAAGTTTAAAGGTGAAGCTGGTCAAATTAACTTTTATGTTTCTGCCTTATTTTTTTAAGATGAAAAACTGCACTTTATGTTGAAATTTTTCTTATTATTTAAAGACAATACCATTTTGAACATGTACTTAAAGTACTTAGAATACCACTTTATTTTTAAGTCTGCCCAATTTTAGCCACGGATGATGATTTTGATTTGAATTGAAATGCAGTTTACAATATTCATGTCCATGTCTATTCTTTTGATTCTGTCGCCCACTAACACCCTTTTAAATTAAAAAAAGCATTTTGGCTTTGGGGCAAATTTACGTGTGCGATTACATCCGATGAATCAAGATTAATTAATTACAAAGCCTCTAATTAATTAGATAATTTTTTTTAATTGAGTCCCACCCCTAATATATATATATATATATATATGTGAATATGTATATGCATATATATGTATATATATGTGTGTGTGTATGTATATATAAATACTGTATTTATATACAAATACTGTATTTATATATATATATATATACACACACAGTATATACGCACTCACACACACCCATATATACATATGTATGCATATATATTGATATATATGTTGATGTATATGTATATATGTGTGTATATGTATATATATGTTTGTGTGTGTATATATATATATATATATATATATATATATATATATATATATATATATATATATATATATATACTGCTCAAAAGAATTAAAGGAACACTTTTAATCAGAGTATAGCATAAAGTCAATGAAACTTATGGGATATTAATCTGGTCAGTTAAGTAGCAGAGGGGGTTGTTAATCAGTTTCAGCTGCTGTGGTGTTAATGAAATTAACAACAGATGCACTAGAGGGGCAACAATGAGATGACCCCCAAAACAGGAATGGTTTAACAGGTGGAGGCCACTGACATTTTTCCCTCCTCATCTTTATATATTCTGCAGTCTTTGTGTGAAGATTATCTACCCTTAAAAAAACCTGGGGCATAATGAATACACGGTGCGTACGCACAAAAATGTCGTGTACGAATGTTTCCACACTCAAATCGTGATGTATAAAACCTAAACCTGGAGTAAAGCCACACACATTTCCACGGTAGCTCCAACCCTGGCGTACGCAAGTTCTCCACTCGGTTTTGCAAACTGGCGGCACCCAGCATCAAAGCAGTGCTACTGTTCCTGTGTGGTTACCCTTTCTTTTTTAGATTCACATCTCTGACACGGCTTTATCATATACACTGAAAATAACTGCATATTGTTTATTAGTTCATCTGATTGTAATTAACCTGTAACAATATAATGGTCCAGGGAATAGTCAAAGTATTCCAAATACCATAGCTGCTTTAGCGTTGTTACTCTCACTGCACCTTCTTCTTCTTTCAGCTGCTTCCGTTACGGGTTGCCACAGCGGATCATCTTTTTCCATATTACTCTCACTGCACCACTCGGAGTAGTTATATCACTGTATCTGAGTGTGGAATCACAGATCTACAGCAGCTGATCAAAAAGAGAATTATCGGTATACAGCATGAAGCACACGCTGCCTCAGCCATGCTGTTCTCAAATGGCAAATGCTTCAGAGCCTTTCCTGTACTGACCTCGCAGTTCAGAAACAGTTTCATCCCAAGAACTATAAACACACTCAATCAGTCCATCAAGTGCTCCTTGTAGAACTGTTTGTACTTATTAGTATAATCACCTCATTGTAAACTTGCGATACAGTTATATTATTGCACATCCTGCTCCACTTTATAAAGTGCATATTTACATATGATGAGATATAATTTTTAAGATGAAATGCAGCAAAATATGTTTATTATACAGATAAAACTTTAACTTCATTTAAATAATCTGTATTGTTAATAATTACACATGTGAGGACACAGTGGCGCTGCGCTAGCAAGGAGCTGGTGTTCCGTTCACGGATTGTTCCTGCCTCGCATGCTTGCTGGGGCTGGCATGACACTGGATGGATGGAATAATTAAACATGTACTACGAAGATATTTCGATGTTCCTTAAAAGTTTGGAAGAATCTGTGTCCTAAGCTTACAGATGACTTAATGTCTATTACAGAGCTTATTGTGTGGCGATTGGGTATTTGGAGAAAGAAAAGTGAGGACAGGAATTGGGGGTTAGTATGTTTGAAAGAGACATTAATGCTGCAATAAATTATTTCACCGAAGGTCGCGCACAATCACTGCGCCACCGTGTTCCCATGTTTAATAACATGCTTTAACTCCTATCATCATGAAAATTATATCAAGCATACATCTCAGTATTTTAATTATTCAGAGAACTATAATATCACGAATGTAATGGATTCTGTATCCTGTCGGAGAAAGCCTGTTTAAGAAGCACGTAGTGATTCAACACATACAGCACATAGAAGATCAAATACAAAACAAAGCATTTAATGTGCTACTTTAGTTAGGATGGGATTTTAGAAACTAGTTTATGATGTTCTACTTTAATGACAAAATAAACTAAGTGATTAAAGTGAAAATTTTGAGATTAAAGTTGACATTTTGTGCTTTTTCCCCACTGTCTGCCTATTTTTTTTTCTCTGTACCCTAATAAGCTTTCATATAACACTCAGATGGTGTGCTACGACTTGCCTTTTCACAACAACTTTGATATCTGACAACGTCTTTGTGTGACTTTGTGAACTTGAGCTTTCAGGTTTCTCAGACACTCTATGTTACTCGATCAACTTCCTTTTGTTGTTTATACCACTTTTTAAACCAACAAATAGTAAGTTTTTCCTTGCCTCCACTTGGTATTTGCTGAAATTCTTCTATTTCCCCCCCGTGCTTTTGCCATTGCCTTTTCACAGAACACTGAGCTTAAGGGCTATTTATATTGATTTTCATATTCAAAGAGGCGTAATTCTGGGAGGAGACGGGGCGGGACAGCAGGCGCGTGCACGTGAGCTACTTTTCACACTGACCAGGATTTATGTAGCAGATGAACGTGGGAGTTGGCGTTCACACAGATTTATGCATCTGGATTTTTTTGTGCACACACACATTTACACCTTTGTCCGTACGCCATGTTATAGTGTGAATTCTATGCACAGCGTTATGCATGAGGCCCCTGAAACCTACAAGCACAGCCATACTCATAGTGACATAAAACGTATTGATGATATTAATGTAAGTAGTAAGGTGGTAAATTTTAATGTTAAAGAGAGAGCTGATATAGTCGCTCCCGAAAGGCAGTTAAAAAATCATCCACAGTGTTATACCATGGAGACTCAAAGAGTGTCTGATTTAAAGAAAACATTCCGGAGAGCTGAGCGTAAATGGAGAAAAATTAAATTGACTATCCACTATGAAATATTGAAGGCTAAAATAATAGAATACAACAACATACTCCGTCTTGAGTGGTGGTGCGATTTCTCTAAAATTATAAATAATAATGCTAGTAATCAGAGAGTTTTATTCTCTACTATTGATCCTTTGCTAAACCCAGGTGACTCAATGGACTGCCTCCAAAAAACTTCCAGTGAAACTTAAGGCTTGTCTTATATATTTTATCACAAAATTAATATTAGAAATAATATAGTATATCCCCTCCAATATTGATCCTATTAAATCCCAGTATTCCATTTTAAGCTAATTAAATTGTTTCACCCGGATAGATTTACCAAGACTTCCCAGACTGCCTTAAGACTTCTTTTGTTAAATACCCTGCTCAAGAAAAGGCATTCAAGGCTGTGCACTGAAATGGTTTGAATCCTAACTTAAAGGTAGACTTATGTCTGTTAACATAGATGTGAATTTCTCTCAGCCAGCTCTTCTCACACAAGGCATCCCTCAAGGTTCTATCCTGGCTCCCCTTCTACTTTCCCATTATATTTTCCCCTTGAGGGCCATCTTTTACAAATGTGACGTCACATGTCATTGTTATGCTGATGATATGCAGCTGTACCTCAAAGTCAGTCCTCACATCACTTTATCTGTAAAAAAGCTGTTGACATGCTTTGAAGATATTAAATATTGGATGGCACAAAATGTCTTACAGTTAAAATGAAAATAAAACAAAAGCTATTATTTTTGGTCCTACCACATTTTCAGTTGAAATTGGCACTCAGTTAGGCTCCTTGGCAGCAATGATTCATAATGATGATAGAAACCAAGGTATCATCTTCGAGCCATTACTCAGTTTTGAAAAACAAATCTCCATGGTAGTAAAGTCCAGTTTTTACCAACCGAGGCAAATTTCAAAACTAAAATCCTTTCTTTCACAGAAGGACTTGGAAACAGTCATTCATGCCTTTATTACATTGCAGCTAGATTATTTTAATTCCTTATATGTGGAGCAGCCAAAATTTGCTCTGTCGCGCCATCAGCTGGTTCAAAATCCAGGATTCTTAATTGGATTAAGAAAAAGGGATCATATCTTCCCCATTTCAGTCTCTCTACACTGGCTACCGGTGAGGTGTCACATTGATTTTAAAATCTTGTTTGCTTTTAAAACCTTGTATGGTGTTGATCCAAAATACATCTGTGACCACCTTCACCCCTTTGTGGCACCAAGGGCACTGAGGTCAGCTACTCCTTGTAATACAAAGATCTCGGCTGAATTGTAGAGGAGAAAGAGCTTTCTCAGTTGTTGCTCCTAGGCTTTGGAATGACTTGCCTTTTCACATCAGGTCTTCAACCTCTGTCGTGGTTTTTAAAAGTTGGCTTAAGACCTGCTTGTTTTCTTCCACCTTTCACTATGTACAATGGAATTTTGGTGGATGTTATAATTGGTTGTTTTATTAATCTGCTTTTGCATTATTGTTTGTATTGTGTTTATTTTAATGCTTCTTTGTACAGCACTTTGGCACAAGCTCTCTTGTTTTAAATGTGCTTTTATAAATAAATAATCTAATCTAAAAATAATCTTGACTCCTCTGTTTTTGTAATTTTTAGACCAATTTCTAAGCAGCCTTTCTTAAGTAAAATCCTAGAAAAGGCAGTCATTAAGCAGCTAAATGATCACTTGAATAAACATTCTGTTCTTGACAAGTTTCAGTCAGGTTTTAGAAGAAATCACAGTACAGAAACTGCACTGGTTAAAGTAGTAAATAACTTGCGGGTAAATGTAGACAGAGGCCATTTATCTGTTCTCATCCACTTAGATCTGAGTGCCGCATTTGATACCATTGATCACAATATTCTAATAAATTGCCTTAGTCAGTGGGTGGGCCTCTCTGGTAATGTCTTAAATTGGTTTGAGTCTTGCTTAACAGGTAAATAATGTTTTGTTAGTTGTGGTAATTATACTTTGAAGACACAATATTCTATATTGAATTCCACAAGGATCTATTCTTTTCGATCTACATGCTTCCATTAGGTCAGATTATCTCAAGGCATAACGTGAGAAACCACAGCTATGCTTACGACACACAACTGTATTTATCAATAGCGTCTGATGATCCTGACTCTCTTGGTCCATTTACTCAATGTCTTGTCTTTCTGAATGGATGAGTAGTAATTTTCTCAAACTAAATAACAATAAAACAGAAATCTTAGTGATTGGCAAAAATGGATATAATGAGGATATTAGAAATACACTTGATCCATTAGGCTCAAGTCAAACCAGAGGTAAAGAACTTATGGGTGATTATTGACTCTGACCTAAATTTTAAATCACATATTAATCAAATCCCTAGGACAGCATTTTTTCACTTAAGAAATATAGCAAAAACTAGATTCCTTATAACTTTGCAAGATGCTGAAAAATTAGTTCACGGTTTTGTTTTTAGTTGACCAGATTACTGCAATGCACTCCTCTCAGGACTACCCAAAAATAGAACAATCGATTGCAACTAGTGCAGAATGCAACTGCTAGAATCTTAACTAGGAAAAGAAAATTTAAGCACATCTCTCCAGTTTTGATGTCACTACAACTGGTTACCTGTGCTATTTAGAATTGACTTTAAAACACTGCTTATGATTTACAAAACCTTAATCTCACTCCATCCTATATAATATCCCTATCCTTACACTTGAAATCGTAAACTTAGATCTTCAAATGAGTTTCTAAGTTTTTTGAGACTGAGCCATCACTAGGTCGATTCATTGCCTTGAGTTAAGAGCCAAAATTCAAAATATGAGCCATCAAAGAGCTTGTCGCCGCACATTCTGAGGAACTGACAACAGAGAAGTTGATGGAACTATGGACACAGCAACATATGGAGGTTCTGCAGGAGATCGGTATCGCAGAGGAGCCAGAGGTGGAGGAGGTTATCTCTTCAAGTGAGATAAAGGAAGTGTTGGCAATGTGGGAAAAAGTTACAGACTGATCGTGCAGTGGCGCTATTTAATGACACTTGCCTAACACTTGACTTTATTTAAAAGAAACACCCTGAAAAAGTTGCAACTGGTCGTGCAGCAGAGCTATTTAATGACACTTGCCTAACTCATTTCAGAAATATTCTAAAGGGGAGGAAGAAATAAAGCTCCTTGGACAGGTTTCTATTGAAACACCCTGCGAATGAAAGTGATGAAAGCGTGACAAAAAAGAAAAAAAAAACGAGTGAAGAAGAAAATTAAGTTAAGCAAAATTGCAGTGAAAGAAAAATACATTACAATACACTAATCGGCTCTGCCAACATCTGTTTATTTCTTTAGATTCTCTTTAATGTATTTGGTTTTATTTTGTCTGTATACAATATATAAATATATAAATAAATACATTTTTCTTATGTTGAAAACACTTAACAAAAAATTGGGGGTGGTTTTTTGGGGGCTGGCATGAATTAATCTTATTTCAATGGGGAAAATTGACTTACGAGCTCAGTCACGGAATGAATTAAACTCATATCTCAAGGTACCACTGTAATTCCAACAGCTTAACTTCCATCTTAATTTAAAAGAAGTGGTGAGGCAGCCTCACCACTGTGTATATATATATATATATATATATATATATATATATATATATATATATATATATATATATATATATATATATATATATATATATATATATATATATATATATACACAGTACAGGCCAAAAGTTTGGACACACCTCCTCATTCAATGTGTTTTCTTTATTTTCATTCAGATTCTCAGGTGACTACCTGTTGAAGCTCATCGAGAGCATGCCAAGAGTGTGCAAAGCAGTAATCAGAGCAAAGGGTGGCTATTTTGAAGAAACTAGAATATAACACATGTTTTCTGCTATTTCACCTTTTTTTGTTAAGTACATAACTCCACATGTGTTCATTCATAGTTTTGATGCCTTTAGTGAGAATCTACCAATGTAAATGGTCATGAAAATAAAGAAAACACATTGAATGAGGAGGTGTGTCCAAACTTTTGGCCTGTACTGTATATATATATATATATATATATATATATATATATATATATATATATATATATATATATATATATATATATATATATATATATATATATATATATATATATATATATATAAACTGCTAAAAACCCATTATTTTAATATGGCTTTCAAATAGCTTCATTTTAGTTAAATGCATATACAGAATATCAGGGTTAAAGTATCATCTTTATCATGGTTCCGCAATCTGTACTATCCCCTACTTTCTCTGCTATTGTTTTTCCCGTTTTCTGTGGTGGTGATCTGCGCCACCACCACCTGATCAAAGCTCCATGCAGTCCCTGGAAGGCCAGAGGTCCACATTACTATCATCATCTAATTCTTCCATGATTGAGATCATGTTAGGTAGAATGCCCAGTGGGGGCTGAGAGGTCTCATGGCTTCAGAACCACTCCAGATTTTTTTTTTTTTTTCTTTTTCTTCAACTTGTAAAGCACTTTGAGATACATCATTTGTATGAAAACATGCTGCATAAATAACTGTTGTTGTTGTTGATCTATTGTCAGAAAAGGTCCAATTTTGTAATACAGTACACCATGGAGAAAGGAATAATGGAATGAATATTTTTTCTAGGCACAGTATACAAGGTGCAAATGTTCTCTTAGGTTATGGAAAGGCAGCAAATCTGAAACATGTTTGATTTTCAGTACTGAGCTGAGAAGCATTCTATAGGAATATTTTTACATACAAGTAATGAACTCAAAATACAGATTTGTTAGAAAATCTATTTTAAAATGCAACCAACAGTACAAACAAATAACAGAAACAACACACATTTATAGCATACCCATAAACTCAGCCTTAGACTTATATACACATAAAAAGAAACCAAGGTTAAAATACAGAGACATGAATAAACCTGCCATTGCATATACAGAAATCAAAACTACACAGAGGCAGAACATTGGAGACCCTGTTTCATCCACAGAGAAGCAGATAAGTCAGTAAACAGATATGTGTACAATTCCTTTAAGGCGGCTGCTGATGGCACACTCTTGTGTCCAGATCATGAAGAAGGTCCAGTTCTACTTCAGTCAAGGTGTCATCACTAGAACTGTGGCACTTTGCCAGGGTGCATTTTGAAAATTATCACATCATAAGCACAGGTTTGGAAGGATTACTTTGGAGGCCAGGAGGATTAGAATAACAATCCTGTTTAAGTACATCAGAAGAATCAGTAAGCAGGAGGGGGTCTGTTAACAGTCTGTGCTGCCCTTTTTTTGTTTACCCTCCTATCTTCTGTGCCGGAGGATTAACATCTGCTGCTGGAGTTAATAAGCAATCTCTCTGGTGACATTATACACAGCACAGTGGCATCAAAGGACCAAACCCAAATCCAAAACCCAACAGGCAGGCTGCCACTTCTCACCTTAAGAAATAAACACTTTAAAGATCTAGTTTGGGGACCACCAAATGTAATACAATTTCAATTTTTACAGTACACATTACTGTACTGTACTCACTTTCGGTTGAGCGAATGCTGGCATGACTGATTGCCACTGCTCTCCGGTAACTTTTTATTTTTTTATTTTTTTTTTAACTTTTTTAAGATTAACTTAAAATCTAATGAACTAAGCAGCTGTTTTCATTTTCATTTTTATTTGTTGAGTTTTATTTTTCAATAATTTAAAGCTAGACTGATTTCTTAAATGTTGATTTGGCTGTGTAAGAAGTATTTTTCGGGCTATCCCTGCCTTGAGACTTACCTGGCTTTGTTCTCCGGACATCCAAGTTGTCTGCGTCTTCATTTAACCTGTGGACCAGTAGGATATTTATTTGGTTTGTGTTTGTTTGGTCCCTCCTGTCACTCGCTATCCAACCTGAGATGAGCCTGGTTCAGTACTCAGCTGCCGAGCTACTCCGACTCCATTTTTACCTGTCTAAGCCTCTGCTGACTGGCCTATATTTCCACCCAGACATCGTATTCCTCCCCCATTGGAGGTACATCCACCGCGGGTCCCGCCGGAGTATCCAAACTGACAGTTCGAAAATAATAAACTCCATCTGGTCTAGTTCTCGACGTCCTCCACATAATTTAGGCAGAGTCGCTGACCACAGTGTGTTAGCCAGCCTAGCCCGGTCAACTAATACCATTACTAAATGCAATAACGTTGCTGTTAACTTTGGTCTGCTGAAGATTGGCTCACTCACGAGCAAGGGGCCTCTCATCCATGATCTCCTCATTGATCGTAAGTTTGAGTTTTTCTGTCTAACTGAGACATGGCAACAACCCCATGACGTTTCCCAACTTAACAAATCCACCCCCCCGGGGTTTGTTTACATCTCTCAACCCCGTGGCTCTGGCCGAGGTGGAGGTCTCGCGTTAATGTATCGCGAGAAATGGAAAGTCTTGCCATTGTCTGTTCCTGCCTTCAGTTCTTTTGAATCTCTTGTATGTCAATTAAATGGACTTATTCCTACTATTATTGCTACTGTTTACTGTCCCCCTAAACCAAACAATGACTTTCTGAACGACTTTGCTGTTTTCCTTACACACTTATCTACTGTTTCATCAAACATAATACTTCTGGGGGATTTCAATATACATATGGATAATATCAATGTCCCTATTACTAGAGACTTTACATCCTGCCTTGAGAGTTTTGGATTCCAGCAGCATACTGATGTTCCCACTCATTCCAAAGGACATATCTTAGACTTGATTTGCTGTTCTGGAGTTACAACGCTTGATTGTACTGCGGATGAACTCCCCATAACTGATCACTTTCTAATTTCATTCAATGTTAAACTTGCACTATTCAACACTAAGCTTTCCTGTCTCATGTCTTTCCGTAATATTAAGAATATTAACCTAGGGTCTCTTTTCTCTAGTATTGATTCCCTTTATGGACACTGATAATATATCCATTCCTGAAGAACTGGTCTCACACTATAACACTGGACCTAATGATATTTTTTATTTTGTCGCTCCATTACAAGCTTGATCTGTTTCTTTCTCCTTTTCTGTTCCCTGGTCCACGCCTGAACTTCGGCTTTTGAAAGCCAAAAGCTGGCAACTTGAACAGTTATATAAAAAAATGGACTCTTTGTTTACAAAGAGATGTATAAAAACCATATACTTAATTACAAGGACTGAGTTGCAAAAACTAAATCTAACTATTATACTCTCATTTCAGTCATTTTCATCCTATTTCTAATCAACCCTTCTTACCAAAATTCTTGAAAAAATAATGGCTTTTCAACTTCATTCTCATTTATCTCAAAATAATCTGTATGAACAGTTCCAGTTTGGTTTTCGTCCTCTCCACATGACTTATAAAAATTACTAATGACCTCCTTATGGCAGCTGATTCTGATTTAATTACTATTCTCATCCTCCTTGATCTGAGTGCAGCCTTTACCACTATTTGTCACATTACTCTTCTCAATAGATTATCTTCGATTGGCATCACCCACACTCCACTAGATTGGTTCAGATCCTACTTCTCATGCCGCACTCAGTTTGTGCAGCTTAAAACTTTCACATCCCAACCCACCACTGTTACTGCAGGTGTGCTCCAGGGCTCTGTCCTGGGGCCCCACCTTTTCATTATTTACCTCCTTCCCCTTGGCAATATCTTTCATAAATATAACATTAGCTTCCACTGTTATGCTGATGACACCCAGTTCTATCTCAATAGCAAACCTAGTGCTTCCTTTCCACCCGCCTGACTTACTGATTGCATAGCAGAAATCAAATCCTGGTTTTCTTCAAATTTTCTTAAATTAAATAGTGACAAAATTGAGGTTCTCCTCATTGGTACAAAATCAACATTATCCAAAACTGATCATTTTTTATTTGTTATTGATAATTCCTCTGTCTCCCCTTCCCCACAGGTTAAGTGTCGGGTGTCATCCTTGATAGTACTTTATCCTTTCAGTCCCACATCAATAACATCTCCCGGTCGGTATATTTCCACTTGCGTAACATTAATCGTATTTGCCCCTCCCTCACTTCCCACACCACTGCTATCCTTGTTCATAGCCTTGTCACTTCTCGTCTGGATTATTACAGTTCCCTTCTCTTTGGTATTTCTCGCAAATCTCTTTATAAGCTTCAACTGGTCCAGAATTCAGCCGCCCACATCATTACTAGGACCCCCTCTATTCACCATATCACTCCTGTTTTGCAGCAGCTTCATTGGATTCCAGTTCAGTTCCGAATTGAATTCAAAATTCTCCTACTAACTTTTAAGGCTATCCACAACCTTGCCCCTCCATATCTGTCTGACCTCCTCCATGTTGCCATTCCCTCCTGTACCCTTAGATCCTCTTCTTCCATCCATTTGACTGTCCCTTACGTCTGTATTACCACTATGGGGAGCACAGCATTCAGTTGCCCTGCTCCCCAACTTTGTAACTCACTTCCACCTGAACTTAGAAATATTGAATCATTTTCACTTTTCAAATCTGAACTTAAAACTCATTTGTTTAAGACTGCTTTTTGTCTTGATTACACTTGCCTTGTCTGATTTTACCTTTCATATTTTACTTTTGTTTAGAATTTGTGTTTTTTCTATTGTTCGGTGTCCTTGAGTGTTTAGAAAGGTGCCTACAAATAAATAAAATGTATTCTTATTATTGTTATTACTACTGTTTGCAATTTAAAACTTTTGGCTTCAACCAATTTCTAAATTACAAGTCAATTTTTGCTTTTAATGAAGCATGCTATTTAACTCAGTGGCTGGTTAGTTCTCATTCTGCATTTTAATATTGTAGATTTTACTTTTTGAGACTATCAAATGATTTATTGAGTGAAGCAGATTAGTCACTTCTTGGTCTTTCACTTTTCCCTCTCACTTCTTACCACATATTTTAATTCAAAACATATACAGTGCTTCATGAACAACACACACTGGTTCCAGATGAACATGGATGAAGCAGGGGATTTTGTTTTTCACATTTAATTAATTTGCGGTGGTGGAGACAACCAAAAGCAGTTATAAACTGTCAATGCAGATGTTTAAGAGTTAAAGAAGTAATTAAGCATTGAGAATTTATAAGCAAGTGAACTAAAATGGAAAAAGCAATTTGCAATAGCGGCAGTGATTAGATTCAAATCAATATATTGGCTGAGACAAAAACCTGCAGCCCCTATATTCCCCTTGGATCAAAATTGAGGACTCTGCTCTTGTAGAATAAAAATCCACAGTAAATGTTGCCTTACTCTCTAATAATTGTGGGGGGTCATTGTTCAACTTAATAAATTCCTCATTTTGTTAGAATAATTTGTGTGCCGGTCTTTTTTGCATTATCATTTGTCACAACTGAGAAACCTAAATGGCAAGAGAATGCAAGACAGAGAATTTAACTTAGCCTTCCAAACTCTTAGGTCTAGCAGTCAGCACTCAAAACGTTCCACTGCATTGCAGAAAGCTACATATTTCAAGATCTGGCAGAGCGTGTGCCATCTGCAGTGCAGTGAAACCTTTGTGGTATTCAATATTTCAGACTTAAACGACAGAACATAGTGTAGGTGTTACAAACACAGTGGCTGCAGTTAAGGGAGACTGAATGCTTCTGAGATAAATCCTGAATCTTAAACTGTTCTTTATTTGCATTTAACTATCACAAAGCTGTTCTTTCTTTCCATACCTTTACTTTTCAAATGTAGTGTATCCAATATGCATACAGCTTTGAAAGCACAAAGGTATTCAAGAAAAAATAAAAATAAACTGACAAATTATAAAGATAAGGAGTGAGACAGGAAAAAGCATACATGCAATTGACAGAAGATTATACTGACCAATTTTCTGTGTGTTTCTGGGCTACCTTCAGGTACTGCAGATATCGTCCACTTCTCTTATGGACTTTGATTTGATTTAAAATTATTACCATCAAAGTACAAGCAGAAAGCTAGCACACAAGCTGTTAATATGCCTAGTGTACTGCTCAGTCTTTTGCTAAATAATTTCTTCCATTAATTTAGCCATGATACATGTCAAGCTTACTGGCCTATAGCTACTTGGATCACTATTTTCATATAACATGATAATATTAGCTAGCTCCCAGTCCCTGGGAATTTTCCCAGTTGTACAGAGATATTTGAAAAAACATACATAGAGTTTCCATACTGTCAGAGGTGCCAGGGGCGACGACCCGGCCGGGACACCATAAAGGACCTGAAGAGGGCGTGCGCCCACCTTGGATCACGTGGGGGCCGCCACCCTGGTTGCTTTTGGGGCCACGGGTTGAGGGCATGGAAGCCCAACCCTGTAGGGGCCCATGGTCACCGCCAGGGGGTGCCCCAATGCCTTGGGAACCCTGGACCCCAGCACTTCCGCCACACCAGGAAGTGCTGGGGGGAAGAAGAGCAGGGACACCCGGAGTGCTTCCGGGGATGCAGCCGGCACTTCCGCCACACAGGGGCGCGTCGGCGGGTAATTGCCGGAACCCACCTGCAGCACATCCGGATGATAATAAAAGGGGCTGCCTCCCTTCATTCGAGGCAAGAGTCGGGAGCGGAGTGGACTGAGCGTACTGGAGGAGGCAAGGAGGCGGCCTGAAGGAAGAAGTAAGGCATTGTGGCCAGGACTTTGGGGACTTTGGGGGTTTGTGTGGCACTGAACTGTAAATAACATTGTAAATAAACGTGTTTGTGGGTGACATGAACGTGTCCGCCTGTTTGTGTCTGGGTCAGTCTCCACAATACATACACGCTAACCTCCTTAAACCCTCTAGGGATAAATGTTATCTGGTCCAGGAGATTTGTTAGATTTCAGCCTACAATCTAAGCAGCACTTCCCCCTACATTTACAGTATGTTTCCATTTAAAAATGGCACATTTAATTGAAAGCCATTAGTTTATGCTACCATTTTCACATAGCTTAGAAAAGTATCTCCACCCACAATAAAACAGCCAAAAACACATATGATTTAGACATTTGTCTACATTGGACATGTGTGGACCAGTAGAAAAAGTTTTTGACTGGCCATGGGATTTATTGCAAAAGTATAGCAACCTGTAAATCACTTCATTAAAGAAACTTGCTTAAATATGAAAATCAATCAGAGAGAGAGAGAGAGAAAAAAAAACTTGTATATTTAAATATATTTTTATTATGAGTAAATTACAACACATTAGTCACAAACACACAAACAAACAATACATATGAGCTATGCATGACATGTGGATATTTGTGTTGAATTTTTGTCCTGATATTTTGAGTACCCCGGATGAGGATTTACTGTCTGTATTTTTATCAAATTGCTTACTCTATTGCCTTTAAATGATGACTGCATATCAGGCCATGAAGAAGAAAAACATATTCCGAAATGTACCTGTAGAAGAAGTCTGTATTGCATGTTAATGAGTGGACATTGGTTGTTATTCAGTTCCCTGGGTAAATTTTAGCTTTAAATGTATATATGGAAAGTTACTATACACCATTATGTCTATAAAACACAAGTACAAGCCAGTGATCTAGTAACTTTGTTGCCTTTTATGCAAGTATACTGTAATAACACTGTACAGAATTCAGTTGATATGCATATAGGAAGAAATACAACAACTGGCATGGAAATCAACTCTTATGTGTCCTCTAGGTTGGAATATGATTTTCTTCCATGAAGGATGACCAATAAGGTAATGAGACATTGTAATGAGCAGGATCCAATCAAGAAAGGGGCACATAATGAGCACAAACAAATAAGAGCATGATTAGAGTCGGCATTTTCGCCCATCAGCATTACAAAGCTAAGGCCACATTTTTAGAATTATAGGGTTCTGGAGAGAATTTTCAAAATTCTTCCTTTTCAGTGTTTGAAAATGCCAGGGTAGTGTGGACGAAATAGACACTAATATCTGCATTTCTTAATGAAAATGTGGTAGTGCTGACAATGCTTTCATCAATATGTACCTCCTTGAAAATTCCTATTACTGATGGGTATTGTGATTGACTTCTTCACATGTGTAAAGCTCAGAAAAAAGAAAGTTCAGAGCATGCACTGCATATTTTAATTCTCTGTACTATTCCTAATAAACTTAACCTACTCCTTCACTGTTCTTTTACTACTAAAATACTAAAAGAATCTCTTCAGTTTCTCCTCTTCCTTTTACTGCAATATTTTTCTCCATGTTTTTTCTTTCCTAATAACCTTTTTCAACAGGTGCTTTCATGCTCTAATGTACCCTATGGTTAGTGCTGGAGTTATCTGTGTTGTATGACTCATTTAGCTCTATTTTCCTTCCTTTTTTAGGTTCTTACTTATTTGCCGCAGAGGTTTACTCAGTTCTCTGCTAATTCTAAGTATTGGGATAAACTTGTCCTGCGATGTACATAAAACATTTTTAAACCTGATCCACTATGCTTTGATTGATTCTCCACTTAAAAACCTATTTCAATTTATCTTTTTGATCTTTGCCATATCTGCTCTATATTTGCCTCATTAATATTAAACTCAACAGTTATAGTTTTTGAATACAGATTCACCCATCTTTTTGGTTTTTGCTTATCTTTCCTAAATAATGCTTACTCATTTAAGTTATACTCAAATTTAGTCAGGTTACTTCTATGATATCATAATTATGTGCAGCTACATTTAAATCAAACTCTTTTCATAATACTCCATGCATTAATGCAAGCAATTTCTAATACTGTACATTGTTTACTTTAATTTTGGCTTTTAAACAATGTACTACAATTTTCAAAGCTATCTCATATTTGTATTTAAAAAAACTGCCTGGTCCTTTTATTCAAGTTGTAAACTTGGTCTCTTCTAAACACTCCTTGCACCCCCTTCTTTAGGTTAATCAATTATTAACTAACTAACCTACTTGTGTGTCTGCCCAACACATTGGCGCTTCTCCAGTTCAAATGTAACTCCTCACAAGAAAAAGATTCCATCTCTTCCAGAAGCAGTCTCAAATTCTAATAAACCTATGCCCTTGTACCCTCCACAGAAATTTGTGCCATGTGTTAAAAAACCTATCTTCTCAGTCTTTCCTAGAGTGGCACATAGCACAGACAGAACTTCGGGTAAGACCCCCTAGTCAGCTTGGCACGTACCTTTTTAAAAGTGGATTGCAGAACTGACAACCTGCCTTTATGCATGTCATTTGCGTCAACATAGAGGATGATTACTGGGTTTTGCTCCACTGCAGCAACAAGCCTATCTACCTATCTCTCACTTATGCACCTGGAAGAAACCCCGCACTATGAGTCTCTATGCCTTTGGAGCAAATCTGTGACTCAATTCTGCCTAATGATTGCAATTGCTAGTGCAATCCTATTTGTTGTCATGTCTTCCATGGCTTCTGAAAAAGACAACATCCTTGCAATAGTTTGGCTGTAAAGATGGACATAGGCATTAATACAGGTAACAGGAACAATTCCAAAGGGGTGCTTATATTTCCACAATGCTTTCTTAGCATTTCTCTCACACCAAAGAGCCCTTAAAAGTTCAAGTCTAACCCATGTGAAAGCATAAGCAGGTATCCATTATAAAGTCATTCTCAGTATAAGAGGCCAAAGATGGGGGTGTGATGCAGTAGCATCTGTACTTTTAGATGCAATGGGATTATTCTTGTAAGGCAATGAGAGAAACTGAATGTTATATCTAATCCATTGCAGAAAAGAACTTTATCAAATTTCATACCCCCAGAGATGAAAATCTTAAAGTATATATCCAAATTTTATGTCAATGCATAAAACAAGAATCCTATTTAATTCTTCCAGAATGAAGAAAATGCTGTTTTTATTTAGCAGACTAAAGAAATGTGAAATGCAGATGTAATAGAAGAAAAATGGGGTTCATGCACTTCACACTTATCTTGTAATGACATGATCAGAGACTTAAAAAAATGTTAGCAAGCATATCTAAAAATACAGTCCCTCATTTTTGTCTCAGTAGTTAACAGGTTTGGCCTGACATGCTCTCAGCACAGAAAATAAAATCAGACATTTTACATGATCTAAAGCTCTGCAAGCCAGCAGTGTGGATTTGTGGTAAAGAAAATTCTAGAACGAATTCCCACAAGTGGCTTAATGCATAATCAAGAAAAAACTATTTAACATTGATCAACCAATGTTAAACTTGCACAAATATGTAAAATTATTTCCCTCTATATCTAAAATGCTCCAAAGGCAGCTCCAGGTTTTTGGGTTTTTTTGTTGCTGCTTAAGGATTTTTGTCTGTCTGAGGAATGCAATTAGATGAGCGAGTCAGAAAAGGATGCAACAGTGGATATAAAATGTTTTATATGCGATCTACTAGGACAAAGTATAAAAAAGCCTTTTTTCTATTGATCTTTAATTTTTAATTTCTTGCTGCCAAAGATAAAGACTTGCTTCTTTGAATTCAGAAGACTGAGGGCTATATTTTGCTTTGATTTGTTAAATCTATCTTCACTGTATGGAATATTATCTGTTTCTAATTAAAATCAATAAAAATATATAAAAAGACGACAAGTAGAAGAATTGATTGAATATTTCCTCCATATGTATAGGAAGAACTACACAACAAGATCCATGCAGATCAGCCTTGTACTACAATGTACTATCTGCTGAAAAGTAAGTGACAAATCAGCAGGCAGTATTTTGAACGCTGTAAATATTAATGATGTGACAACAAATAAAGATTATCATAAACTCATCTCTGCCAAATGTCTAAACCGTACAACATAGTACTGTCTCTGAGCAAGCTTACTCCTTTTTTTTTGATAATATTTTATATTAGATGACCCCTTCTAACGCTGGAAAACATAAAAGTTAAAAGAAGCAAGATAGAAGAACAGAGTGTGGCAATTGGCTGGGGGTGGCACCCAGCTGGGATGCCCGGAAGGACCGGAGGAGGGATTACGTCTCCTCCAAACCACGAGGGGGCGACCACCCTGGTGTCTTTAGGGACCACGGGAACAGAGCTTAGAAGCTCAACCCTATAGGGGCCCGTGGTCACCACCAGGGGGCGCCCCACTGCCTGAGGAGTCCTGGCCCTCAGCACTTCCGCCACACCTGGATGTGCTGGAGGGGAGAAGACCAGGGACACCTGGAGTGCTTCTGGGTGCACAGCCGGTACTTCTGCCACACTTGGGGACCGCCTCCCTCCATTTGTTGGCTGGAGTCGCGTGGAAGTGGAGTCTTGGAGGAGAGAAGTGGAGGTGGTTAGGAGAAGAGAAAGGCATTTGGAAGAGGCCTGGACTTTGGGCTGATTGGTGATGCGGCACTGGGTTGTGTGTGTTCACTGTAAATAGTAGTCTGTAAATAAACGTGTATGGTGCTTTAAGAACTATGTCTACCTGTCTGTGTCCGGGCTGCTTCCCACAAGATGTATAGACTACTGGATGACAGAAATTCCTATCTTTTAAACCAGACAGCACATCACCTAAAAACTACTGTAGTAGTGCTCATTGCTGCGTTGTTTTTGGATCAATTAGTTCCCAGGGTCTTAGTGAATAAAACTGAATTTACAGCACATAGAACCAAATTAAATTAGTGTCTTTTTACAGTGTATCTGGGATCTGCACCAATGTCTTCTGATATTTTTTCATGTTCTAAAGACACCTAACTTTAAACAGGTATTTGAATGTGAGAGTGCCTTGTGCTGTATTGCCTTGAGGTCATTCTAGTTTTGCGGCTGTTGTTGCTTTCACTGAGAAGGCCCAAAATAATAGAGAATGCATATAAAATAGCAGAATAAACTCTACAAAAAGAATGACAAATGGGGAAGGGTATGAAGAATGACTTATGGCATCGTAATTGTATCTGTATTTTTGTACATTATGTAACCTACTGCATGTTCTACAAAAAATAAACTGCTAAAAGCTAGTTCAACTTCACAGCGATGAAGATAAGTGTCACAAATTTCAGACAGTGATTTATTTAACATTTTATAAACAGCCTACATGTTTCAGTTTGGAAAAACTATAAGATAAAGATGAGAATTCAAAGAAAATAAAGAGTAGGGACAGCTAAGAGGCAGGCAGGAAAAAACTCTTTCACATTGACAGATGGTACTGATTGTTAGGCTGGGAATTATACGTAACCCTAAGCGATGCATGCATGGAAACAGTATTACCAACTACACTTGCACGTGTACATTAAGTAAATCTGGAGGATTCCACCAGGTAGCAGTGTGAGAAATCATCACAGTGAGAAAACATCTGTTTTTTGCTGTGTTGTTAGTTGAGAGAAGAAAGATGTTTAAAATAAAAGTTCTTTGCATTCTGATGCTGTTGTGAAGGTGCACAAAAACAAACCAAGAAAAAGAGCAACAGCAACACAGGAGATGGTATGTGATGGTAAAAGTATTGCGTCATTATGATGGGGAACATGCGATGCTGGTATTGCCTAAGATAGAAACAAACGGAAAAAGCACCATGAAGAGATTTGCATGTTAATATTTAAGATTGGTGATTTGCTTCACAGCATTGAACTATTCAAGCACATTGATCCTGTGGCAGCTGCAGCTGATAGTAAAGAACAACGATGACATTGCATGCCAAATCTTGCACACACACGCCACCCATATTTGTGCTTGCACTATAAATTAAACACACATCGCATTCATTTCTGACAATGTGCTCAGAGAATATGTCAAAAGAATGCTAGGAAAGCATGGCAGCCACAATATGTGTGTGTAATCATTCTGAGCATTAAGCATAAACTGGCCCTTACACTGTTAACATCTTCTGAAGTTGTTCTTATCACCATTTTAAAACCTCACTTCACCTCACAGCAAATGCATGTTCATGTTCATTGCTGCTACCCTCTGAGACTCTGAGACCTGTTATTGATACCGTCTTGCCTAGCATTCAGTTCCCCACTAGAAGTCATCTCAGAAGTTCTCCAAGAGACATAGAATTGGGATTGAAGGCAGAAGGACAGACCAAATTATAGAGCAGGTCTGTGTGAGAGAAAGAGAGTGAGACTACAGGTGAAGAGAGCATATTAGTAGTTGTTTAAGGGGGCAAGCTATCCCCTCCTGGTGAAAAGAATGAAACCAAGCAAGATTGGCCTAGAAAGGCTACAGATTAGTTACACTCAATTAGTTCAGTTTGCCCTTTTATCTTCTATCTGTATTCATCTCTACATTGTGTTTATTTGTATAATAATAAATATGCTTTCTTTGTACCATATGCTTTGCCCTCTGTGACATCATGCTTTGTAAATTCTTTCTAGAAAAGTACCCTAGAGTGAGGTGGAGATCTTTTAGGGGAAAACCAAGAAAAGAAGCCTGGATAGCGCAGGGATGATTTAGCAAAAAGGTCTATGACATCAAAAACTAAAATAAATGGTATAGGCAAACTTCAAGCAATCAAAACACATCAAAACAAAAAGGCAAAACACGACATTAAAACGGCAGAGAAGCTAGCTTTCTCAAGTGAACAAAACACTGTTCCCCTTTGAATATTAAATTCTAAAGTAAGTCGTCATTGTGTGACATTCAAATAGCAAACAATTTACAAAAAACAATAAAAAGTAATAAAACCCTATGTTTTTTGGCCCAAGAGCACTCCATCCCATATATACAGTATATTATACATAATGACAGTTCTTAAAATGTCACATTTTGTAGATATGAAGGCTATCATGCTTATCAAATAAATAAATTGGACCATAAACTGATAAAATTGTAATCTAATCGGAAGGAATTCTGTGGCTTTCTTATTATAGAATGTTTGGATTATATGCTCAAATGGACTATGCCGGGTCATTGCAGAAAATCTTGGTATAAGTTTACAAAATATCATTGTTTGATCCTAATATCTGACAGTTCTTGAGGTTATCAGCAGTTTTATGTGCAGTTATTATTCAGCCAGTTTTTCCTACCTGGATTTAGTTTCTTATATTTATGCTTGTGTATTTGGCTGGCTTATGAATTCTTTTGTGATTTATTTGAATAAATACTTTGTTTTCTTTCTTCAGTTTGGTATTGCCTTGTTTTTATTTAGTATTTTCTAATTTATGTTGTCATTTTGCATTTTAGTTTTTGTCTATTTTCAATGTCAATTCGGTTAGTTATGATTCCTGTTTTGTGCTATGGTATTGCATGTGTTTATGTATTGCTATTTTTGAGTTATTATGCATTTTAAGCATTTTTTGTTGTTTATAATTGTGTACTTTCCCTTTAAATATACTTATGTTCCATGCTTTTTGTGGCTGGAGCTCCAAGAGCTGGGACCACCCTGACATCACCACTCCTGGGCCCTTCCTCTGGCTATTTGTGAGCTGACAAGGCCTATAAGTGGTAAGCATTCGTAGTTTAAATGAGTTTGTTTTTTGTTTTTTTTATTTTGCTGTCTGTTGTTGGATTTTCTGTTTTTTTGTTTTTTTTTACCTTTATTTCAAGGATTCTGTTTACTAAATGGTTGGAACTTTTGCTGATGACTGCCTTTTAGGAGACTCCTTTTTTGTCTTTTTGCTTTTGTGATCTTTTGTAATTAATTTTTTTTCTTTGTTGTATGTTTTGTACCCAAGCCTGTGGTCGACAGTGCCCTTCCTCCTTGAGGGCTTTTGCGTTATTTTTGTGATATTTAGATTTGTTGTGCTAGCACCCCATTTTTCAGCCTGCTCCAGCTGAAGACATCAGGTGCCTTAGAAGGCTGGCTTAAGTATGATGAGGCTCTGCAGGCAATACCAGGTAAGATTCTGGCCTTCTCCCTACCTTGTCATGGAGGCATCACTCATTTTGTTTTGGAGGAAACTCTAGATCATAACATTTTGTATATGGTGAACCCAAAGTGGTCTGTTACCACCCTGGGCTTATATAAAATACTGTTTATGTTGTATGGCTCACATCCTAGTATTTTTAATTTTTCCTGTTTGTAAGTTCTACTTTATTTTTGTTTCTTTCATCTTTTGACTTTCTGCTTGTTATGGGTATTTGCTTGTGAGATTGTTTTTTTAATGGATTGTTTTTGGAATTGCCTAATTTAGAGACACCTTTCTATATTTTGTCTTTTGAATATTTTGGAAATAAACTAATTTTGTTTTCAAATCACAAAATGTATACTTAATGTAGGATTTACAATATGACACCAACCATCTTTAAATGTTCAAGAAAGGTCAGTAGTGCATTAAAAGAGATGGATGCTATGTTTCAGCAGCCTAGTATTACAATGAATTACCGGTAATTTGTATTGTAGGTCTGGAGCTGAATATCTCAACCAGTCTGACACAAAGTTATGCACTTAAAGGCAAACACAAAGCACTAGAGACAGACCCAAAAGCAAAATGGGTCCAACATGTTTGTGCTGGTCTCCTAGTTACCTAACAGAACCTAAATGTCAAATTTAAGTCACTATATTTATTATCAGAAAAAGATTTTTAAAATTAATGGATAGAAAATCCACAATTTAAAATATATACCGCAGTTAATGTTGGAATGTTACTCTAGAAGCTGTAATAAAAATAAAAAAAAACTAAACTTATTTATTCACCCTCTACCAATAGTGACAAAATGTAGGAAAGGTCTACCATATTGTCAAATCTGGCCTCATTAACACAGTCGTCTGATTCCTGCCTCTGGCAGAGTGACTGATAGCACACACATCAGCTTTCATAATTAGCAGCAGTGCAGGCAACATGCAGCTGAGATGCTGCTTGGCAGTTCTGTAATCCCATACTAGCCCATTTGTTTGACAGAATCCCCATAAAAATGAACATTCATTCCCACAGAGGGTAAAGTACCATTTCTTCCACACACCCCAAAAGAAAATTCCAACAGATGGCCGTCGATAATTAGTGAGTCAGTGATTAGTTACTAAATACCTGTAATTACTTTCAAACACCAATTAACAACAAGTACAAGCTACCAAATGATTACATTAAGAAAATTAGAAAAATAAAATCATGTCTCACTTGAGCACCCACACTACAAACAAGACTTGCTTTTTTATTTTTTATGGTATATTCAATGGTGCCAGAATGCTTATATTTCAGCTGCCACACAGCTGTCTCAAAAACTCACTGCATGGTATCATGGGAGTTGAAAGCAATCAACAGAGCTCACACACTCATAAACCACATAAGAGCATTATACAAGTAATTTGTTAACTCTGTTTTCTGGCCAACAAGCAGGCCAACCTTTTTCAGACCTTGAAGGACTTACAGTATTTAGTGTATCAGAAAGGTGTAGAATCTGCCGTCATACAAAGGCCAGGAGACTGACTGTGCCTTCCTAGGATGCCTCTGACAGTATCACTTTTTCCTCTCTGTCCTCTGTCTCCATTGGCAACGTTAGATGCATTTACATAACTTCACGTCACACACAACCCTGTCAGCCTAGATGGCCATCTGCTCACAAGCTGCTGGGCATCTGAGAAATCTGTGCATATCACGGGCTCTCTTTCTTTCTTCTGCCCAGTTTGTAGTCTATTAATAAATAAAGGAAAACTTGCATTCATGTGGTTGGCACTCATGCATGAAGGATAAAACAAAAAAAAAAAATTGTCACATGAGCAGGTAGGAGTGTGCATCAGCAGTTCATAAACAATGTCTTTACTTTCAACAACTGGGCTCCAATTAGTTCTCTACCAAGAGAGACATCAATAACTCTCACCATTTGTGCTCGTTATCTTAATCATTTTGTCAAAATGTCTCCTAGACCAACATCTCTGAGTTTCAATCAACTTCTTTTTACTGACTAGTATACTTTGCTACTCTTTCTTAAAATGAATTTACCAATCTGTATGATAATTCATTTTGTAATTTTTCCAAACTTATTAAACCAATTTACTCCAAGCTATAATCATAAGGAGCTGATGCCTATCTCTGCAGCACTAGGCACTAACAGACAGAAATCAACACTGGATGGAGAGCAAGTCCATGGCATAATCACATACTCATTCATTCACAACAGGGCAAATCAATCTGAGTATATTCCAAAGTCCACATAAAAAATGACAATTTTCCTACTACGTCTCTCCTTTATGTTTAAATTTCTTACTTACTTTTGTCACTTTTCCAGGTTCAAGTATTTTTTTTAATCCTTCATGGAGGAAAAACAAATATATTTTTAGTGGGCAGTTCAAATGGATGAAGAATTATTAGTCAGCTTCAGCTGGGAAACATTCTGAGAACTAGGCTGTCTTATTTGGTAGTTAAGGATGTGGCAGACACAAGTCCTTCATGTTACCAAGCCTGTTAAGATTCATCGAGACTGTGTTCATTTGGGTTTTGTCGCCTGTATCTTTTTAACCCTAATCATAGTTGTATTGAATTCCTAGCCCAATCATTCCCTTGCACTGAAGCTTTTTTGCTTCTTATAACTCCACTTTACCTGCTCCTATCTTTGTTTCTACACATGTCTAATGTAAAATGACTTTTTTGAAGCATTCATCACTATACTACACAATCTGAAGCTGAACGTTACAAAAAAAGGGAAATCAATTCATCTGTACTAAATGACAAAAGCAAATATAAGTAGTAAGTTATAAATTCACAGGATGCTCTTAGCCTTTGATGGCACTGGCAAATTGAGAGAGAGAAAAACAAAAGCTTTAGCTTGACACAATTTCTAGAAAATGTCAAATACCCAAAGTTTGCACAAGCATTCCATACGTAAATGGCATTTAAGTATCTCTTTAGGTAAGATATAAGTGGTTATCAAGAGCGGCTGGCACTTTTTTTTTTTAATTTTACCACAGCTCATTCAGAACATTAGTGCAGTATGTAGTACAACATGTTTCACCAAAAACTTAAAAACCTGATAGAATGATAGAATAATAAATTGAATAACAGCCACATTAACCTGCCAGACAAACATAAATAAATATAGTTTATGATGAGAGTGATGGTCATTACCCATGCTGCCACTGTTTCCCCTAATGGTTTAATTATCAAGAAGTATAAATTGGATTATAAAAAGCCATCCTGTGATTTCGTCCTTAACATTATTGGTTCTCCCTATGAAACGCAAGTCTCTTGTCGGAAATCTCTACGTCTTCTTCCTGATGATGGAGATAGATTCTTATTTAAAAAACAGCTGGGATTTTCAGGATGACAGTTTGGCTTTTGGCCAAAGCACTTGAATTATTAACACTTAAATCTAAGGAGGCACCTCTCAGCCATGTAGCCCTGTAATTTTTATGACAACACTTTTTGCTGAACAAATAAGCTATGTAGATGGCAAAATTCAGTGGAGCTATTCATACAAGCGGAAAAAATCACGACAATATTTTTTTATTGAGTAAATGTTCCATGAGAATTCATCATCCCCTGCCCATTGTACCACCAACACAGGTAAGCTGGCAGTCTGTATTTGGAAAGAATATACCACTCCTACAGAAAATAACACACAATTCCCAGGCCTAACAGTCATCGTACTTGTGAAGTGTGCTGCAGGAGCTCAGAACTGATAAAAGGGAAGAATACATGCTCAATAATATAGTGGCAGAGTAGCCAAGCTGCTTTAGTTAATTTCTGTTTCTTTGAGCCATTTGGGTTCACTTGAACTGTTAAGTGGTCTATTGAAACTACTCTTACATATATCTACTTTGATTGCTTCAAATTTATATAATTTTTTTAAATAGTGTCTAGTGTGTGTTTACATTCCATTTGAAAAGTGTCAAAGAAGAGAAACTTTGATCCGATCCCAGTATGTGTTTTTCTCTTAAATTAGAACATGGCACCACATACAGAGCAGAAAGGCATTAGTGTGTGTTTACTTTACTACTTATAAATCCTCTCATTTGTATAACAAAAAAACAATATTTTACATATTTTTGGTCAGAGAAAAGCCAAGCAAAATGACATCTTTTATTGGCTAACTAAAAAGATTACAATATGCAAGTAAGCCTTTGAGGCAAGTCCGGCCTCTTCTTCAGGCAAGATGTAATACAGAAACTGAAGTTCCCTGTGTTTATATACACACACTAGGACAAGAAACAACATTGGTAAATCTTTAAATGAAAAATCTTAAATGTAAAAAATTAATAGGTTCATTCAGGCTAAGATTAATTTAACAAAAGAGAGAAGAACAATGTATGGTCAAGATCTTTGGATAAGATAACTGTCCAACAAAGTCCTTTGAAGTTTGTGATGAGTTTTTCAAAACAATATGGGTCTGTAGACATGTTATCGGTGTCAGTCTGAGAGATGCAAACAGTCCTCATACCTGGCTATAAAACTCTTGTCTCTTGTACATTAGGTGAAAATTAACCTTTGAACTTTATTTATATTTTAAATTTACATCCCAACTTTTTTGGAAATGGGGCTGTATAAAAATAGTAACATTCAACAAATAAATAGTATGTGATAACGTTTAAATAATGTAAAAACTATATTTATTTGAAAATGGTACAAAGGCAATATATCAAATGTTGAAAATGAGAACTTTATTTTTTGAAAAATATATGCTCATTTTGAATTTGGAGCCCATAAAAAAGTTGGTATGAAGGCATATTTACCACTATGTTAGCAACACTCTGGACAAACATTTCATAAATAAGGAGAACAATTGCTGTAGTTTTCAAAGGGATAAGTTGTCCCATTCTTGGCTGATATAGGATTTTAGCTTCTCAGCAGTTCGGAGTCTTCTTTGTCATATTTTGTGTTTCATAATGCGGTAAATTTTTCCAATGGTCTGGATTGTAGGCAGGCCAATTTAGCACCTGGACTCTCTTACTATAGAGCCATGCTGTTGTAATATATGCAGAATTGTCTTTCTGAAATAAGCTTTCCATGAAAAAAATGTTACTTGTATGTTGCTTCAAAACCTCTATATACCATTCAGCATTAATGGTGCTTCCCAAATGTGTAAGCTACCCATGCCATGTGCACTAATCCACTCCTATTCCATCATGGATGCTGACATTTGAACTGTGAGCTGATAACAAGCCAGATGGTCCCTCTCCTCTTTAGCATGGAGGCTGCAGCATCCTTGATTTCCAAAAAGAACTTCAAATTTTGATTCGTCAGACCAGAGGACAGTTTTTTACTTTGTCTCAGTCTGTCTTAAATGACCTCAGGCCCAGAGAGGGTGGCAGTGTTTCTAGATCATGTTTATACTGTATATGGTTTCTTTTCTGCATGGGAGAGTTTTAACTTGAATTTATGGATGCAGTGATGAACTGTGTTAACAAACAACGTTTTTCAGAAGTCTTCTTTAGCCCATGCAGTGATTTCCACTATAAAACTGTGTTTGTTTTAAATATAGGGCATCAAGATTACAGCCACCAAATAATTTTTGGGCCTTGACCCTTTTGCATAGAGATTTATTTCAATTCATTGAATTTAATATTATGTACAGTAGAAGATGAAATCCACAAATTCTTTGCAATTTTACATCAGTCTTTCATGCAGAACCCCTCTCCATCTTCACATGTGAGAGTCTCTCTGTGATGCTCTTTTTATACACAATCATTTTACTGACCTATTCCCAATTAACCTTATTAGCCGTGGAATGTGTCACCTGGTGTTTTATTTAACATTACACAACTTTTCCAAGCTTTTCTTACCCTGTCCCAATTTTCTGAAACGTGTTGCTGGTATCGAATTGAAAATGAGCATATGTATTTAAAAAAATATATACAATTTCTCAGTTAGAACATTTGATGCTTTGTCTTAGCTCTATTTTCAATTAAATATGGATTTTAATAATCTGCAAATCATTGTATTCTATTTTTAGTTAGATTTTATGCAGCATTCAGACTGTTTTGGAAATGTGGCTGTAGATAAAGTACAAAGAAATAAGCTAAAAAATATAATTTAAATTTTATTGTGGTGGACAAAGCAGTAAAAAGATATATCCATCATATAAATATTAAACCAATCAGAATATAATTAAACCCAAACCAATTAGGATTGGTAACAGTTTTACAAGATTCTTTCCATTTGGTATTTAATTCATTCTATCTTCCTAATTATTAATAAGATGTACAGTATTTGCATGGCTTTTCCAGGCATTTAAATCTCTGCAGTGGCAGCAAAATTACAATACTAGTCAGCACACAATTTTGCAGGTGGACCTACCTTGCTTTGCACAATTGAATCAAATTTTCTACCTAAATTTTTTTTCTTCAAAAGCATTGCAATGGTGGTTGAGTAGCTCCCTTAAACTTTTAATCTTGCTCTATAGTATCATTACACTGCAACTAATGTGCAGACAGTCCTGCACAAAGCTTCTCTAACGACAGGCAGAAGAGACGACAAGCTAACCATATGTGTGGCTGAGTCTGTTTGCTATCACTTTAGCTTTTAAAAGGGAGTTGTGAGAAAAAAAAAACTGACATAAGTTTCTTCGTCTTTTTAACTAGAATAATGTTTAGTTTCAGCAAAGGGACCAAAGGTTAACCTACAAGGTGTCCCAAACTAGACAATGGAACATTAAGAGAAATGGCTCATCACTAGGAGTGAGTATTCTGAGGCAGATGCTGGGCTTGTTGTGAAATCAATGACAGAGAATAACACATTTACCGGCAACTCTAATATGGTGCAGGGGGTTGGCATAAGACTAATGATTAATTTCTCAACCTCAAATCCCACTTACATTTGCATTAATGAGACATTGACTGAAGTTCAGAACAGCTGTGAACATCTCACTATATGTGGAGCTCAACCCTGTATTCCTCCAGTTTGAAGTTGTTTTGTGAAGAGTTCGTTGAGTATTAGGTTTTTTGTCTTGTATTGATATATATAATCTACTCTGATTTTAGACAGTAACCTCTGTGTTTTTATAGTGCCATGTAGTGGTGTGTGCTGTGAATGATGCCATTTTAAATAATTAGCAGTATACTGGGACTCTGTAACACAGTTTTACAAATAGCTTTGAATTTTCTAGAATACTCTATGTACAGAGCTTTTAGCAAAAATACTGATTTGGTTAAATTTACTTACAAGATGGGTTCCTTATTCTGTTTTGCATAAATAAGAATAAAACAAACACAGTGTGAACTGAATTGTACTTATTCACAACATTCTGTGCTAAATGAAAATTGTTTGCTGAGAAAAGGCCAAATAACTATACTCCTTCCAATTAAGCAGAACAAATGTGACACCAAGCTTTTACTGTGATCCTATATGTTGTACTTGGAAAGAGAAAATAAGTAGCAAACAAGACTGCAGGATGTGTTCTGTTCTGTCTAGAAAGGTGCTGAAATCACTCCCTGTGCAGGATGACAAGGTTCCATTGGGGAAATGGTAGTGAATACTGCCTGACTGGGACAGGCTGACATACAAACTGAGTACAATGTGTAATAAAAATGTAGTCCTCCTCCAACAAGGTTGACAAATTCAAAAGATTACTGCTGTTCTTCAGACACATCAACAGGTGCCTACTTCATTAATAAGTAACTTTACAGGGTGGCAGAGCCTTGTATACAATCATATTCCTCACACAGGGTTTGAACTGACCTGGATGAACTACTAGATAGGATAGACATGATGTTGAAAGTGCTTCTGGGTCAGCCATTAAAGAGACATGCAATCATTAGGGAAGCATAACCATGGACTAACCTTGTGAGACAGGGAATTAAAGTCCACAGTGCTGGAGCAGAGTTGGAGGAAGGAAGGAGTGACATGATTGTGATTAGTTAGGCCCATGAAGACCTTTGAATTCATTGTTTAGTTCATCTCTGTTCACTCTTTAATGATATATTATTCCTGGACAACTTACCCTCCCCAACAGACCTTTTTTGCTAAACTCTTCCAGACTTCAAGTGTCATCCTGGGTAGGTCAGGAGTGTCCCCAAGCAAGAATCAAGACCTGTACCCTACACATAAAGTGCTTACACCATGTACTTCTTTACCTGGTGACACATACATGGATTTCTGAGACTCTGTAAATGTTATATTAGATTGACTTAATAAGTATAACAAGAAGTTATACTGTACAATGTTAATTATGGCAGTTGTTGTAATAAAAATGAATTATTCTTAAGAGTATTTATCCTAAATAAATCATAGGTTGCTATACCTACAGTTAGGTCCATAAATATCTGGACAGAGACAACTTTTTTCTAATTTTGGTTCTGTACATTACCACAATGAATTTTAAATAAAACAACTGATATGCAGTTGAAGTGCAGACTTTCAGCTTTAATTCAGTGGGTTGAACAAAAAGATTATATAAAAATGAGAGGCAACTAAAACATTTTTTAACACAATCCCTTCATTTCAGGGATTCAAAAGAAATTGGACAATTGACTCAAAGGCTATTTCATGGGCAGTTGTGTCCAAGTCCGTCGTTATGTCATTATCAATTAAGCAGATAAAAGGCCTGGAGTTGATTTGAGGTGTGGTGCTTGCATGTGGAAGATTTTGCTGTGAACAGACAACATGCGGTCAAAGGAGCTCTCCATGCAGGTGAAAGAAGCCATCCTTAAGCTGTGAAAACAGAAAAAACCCATCCAAGAAATTGCTACAATATTACGAGTGGCAAAATCTACAGTTTGGTACATCCTGAGAAAGAAAGCAAGCACTGGTGAACTCAGCAACGCAAAAAGACCTGGATGTCCACAGAAGACAACAGTGGTGGATGATTGTAGATTTATTTCCATGGTGAAGAGAAACCCCTTCACAACAGCCAACCTAGTGAACAACACTCTCCAGGGGGTAGGCATATTGATATCCAAGTCTACCATAAAGAGAAGACTGCATGAAAGTTAATACAGAGGGTGCACTGCAAGGTGCAAGCCACTCATAAGCCTCAAGAATAGAAAGGCTAGGTTGGACTTTGCTAAAGAACATCTAAAAAAGCCAGCACAGTTCTGGAAAAACATTCTTTGGACAGATGAAACCAAGATCAACCTCTACCAGAATGATGGCAAGAAAAAGTATGGAGAAGGCGTAGAACAGCTCATTATCCAAAGCATACAACATTATCTGTAAAACACGGTGGAGGCAGTGTGATGGCTTGGGTGTGCATGGCTGCCAGTGGCACTGGGACACTAGTGTTTATTGATGATGTGACACAGGACAGAAGCAGCCGAATGAATTCTGAGGTGTTCAGAGACATACTGACTGCTCAAATCCAGCTAAATGCAGTCAAATTGATGGGGCAGAGTTTCATGATACAGATGGACAATGACCCAAAACATACAGCCAAAGCAACCCAGGAGTTTATTAAAGCAAAGAAGTGGAAAATTCTTGAATGGCCAAGTCAGTCACCTGATCTTAACCCAATTGAGCATGCATTTCACTTTTTGAAGACTAAACTTCAGACAGAAAGGCCCACAAACAAACAGCAACTGAAAGACGCTGCAGTAAAGGCCTGGCAGAGCATTAAAAAGGAGGAAACCCAGCATCTGGTGATGTCCATGAGTTCAAGACTTCAGGCTGTCATTGCCAGCAAAGGGTTTTCAACCAAGTATTAGAAATGAACATTTTATTTCCAGTTATTTAATTTTGTCCAATTACTTTTGAGCCCTGAAATAAAGGGATTGTGTTAAAAAATACTTTAGTTCCCTCACATTTTTATGCAATCTTTTTGTTTAACCCACTGAATTAAAGGTGAAAGTCTGCACTTCAACTGCATCTTAGTTGTTTCATTTAAAATTTATTGTGGTAATGTACAGAACCAAAATTAGAAAAAAGTTGTCTCTGTCCAAATATTTACGGACCTAACTGTATCTTTAAGAATTAAAGATCATTTATAATATCAAAGACTGCTCACTTTTTGGTGATTTTATTAAAATTCTTCTTGATGAAATGATTAACAGCTATAAATGGATCTCTGTATACATTTTTTTCTCTAAAGGCTTAAAGTACTTGTGCAATGGATGATGGTAACCAATGAAAGAACACTACCCTACTGGCTATTTTGCACAGTCACTTGGCAAGTACAACCAATAATCAGTCACCAACTCTGATGTTTTGTGGGTGGGATGGCATCTCTCTTGTATTTTTGTATTACATCAGAAGTCGCCAGGCCTAAGATTATTGCAGGTCCAGGATTCTTTTTCTAATCGGAAAGTCTGAGCTTTTGTAAAGGACTTGCTATCAAAAAAGAAGCAGATGTGGTTGGAGTACAGTTAGATAGTCTGCCAAGGCATGCAGCTTGAAGTTTTGTCCATAATTATCCTTGAACTCTCAAAAATGCTTTTTTAATGTCTATAAAAAGATTTTCTTTCATATGATGCACATATGATAGTAGAAATAATTCCAACAAAAAGAAAATAATTCTAAAAATTCTATTATGTTCTGCCACAGCAAGTTTGTCCCACTAGGAAGTCTATACTTAGAAGCTTCCAAAAACAAAATAGGTTACATAGGGCTGTGCAAGTCCACTTGGACATTTGTTGAATTCGTGATCACTGTATTAGGATATTAAAAAACAGAGTTCCAAAGACCATACGAAGAAGCCTCAGGATAGGAAGGTAAGTTAGGGTGAAGAATTAAAGGAAGAAAACAGTACTTAAGCATGTCCAGAATCAATTACATCAAAAGGTGTGGAAGACAAATGTTCTCTTCGTTCCCTTGTACTAATTCATGTCTGAGAAGTAAGCTTTACAAAACCAAGTAACAGCATGCTTTGTTTTAGCAAACAGTAAAATATTTGTGCAAAGGACTCAAGGTCTGAGCATTCCACACATGAGTCTGCCTTATCACGTTTTCCCTTAGCTTACATCTGAACGCCATAACAAAAGGGGCCAAGAAATCAAGTTGCATAAGGGACATTGAAGGGGCTCAAAGATTGTGTATAATAAAGTGTTGACTGTTACATTTTATAATGATATTAAATTACGCATTCTAGGGGTATAAAACTGGACCCCACCCAACAGACGGGGTTCAGAAGAGCCCTGACGCTGTCATGTATATTTGATTGTCTGCTTTTCTGGAACTCTTCTCACCGTGACTCGGAAAAATAAAGCTGCTTTATAACCACACCTGCTGTCGGGTTTGAGTTTTCGTCCACAAAGGCACCTACAGTACATGATCAGTTTGACAATTACACTGCTTTACAGTTTATATTCTCCACTTCTCTGAATAAGAAAACTTAAATATGATATCTTTGGATGGACTAAAGAAATCACACTGATTTGCTCTTTCCACAAAGGCCTAAATAAGACATGTGAATCTAATTTACACATATAGCTGTATTTTATTAGATTTGAGTTATTCTAGTTCTCCAGACAGGTTATGACTGCCATAAGCAAAATTTTGAAAAACTCATTTTGTTTTACTATTTGAACTCCATACCTTGGATGCGATGTAGCAGAGCAAATTTGAGAAGTGTTATTAAAATCTGGCTGAAAGATGCTTGGCTCTGCAGCAACCTCCCATATCAATATATTCAAATGCCCTAAAACAAAATATTCATTTCATATAGTCAATAGGAATAAAAGAACAGTCAAGCTCCAAATTTATCAAAAAGAAGGGAAGACCGACAATGCATAAAAAGATAATGACATCTGCTACTTTTTCTGAAAACATCAATTAATATTTTATAGCAATAACAAAGCACAGTCCACTTCCCGCACTCACCATTTAGTGAAATTGCAGACTTTACATTAAGATCAACATGGACAATGTGGAATACTGTGGGCTACGGCACAAATCCTGGAGACCACTAATGCACTAAAGAAAATATAGTGGACAAGACATAGGTATTTCTTTGCTCAAAACTCCATGACAGCAGCTGTAAATCACAGAGCATCCCACAGGTTCCATTTAGACTATAGGAAGGAAAGCACAGGGTACTGCCTAAAGGAACACACTGCAGCGGCTAAGCAAATTGCATGGCCTAGACGATAGAGAACCTTGTAGTTTCTTTGGCAGATATCCCACCAAATCCCTTTTTTAGTATAATGAGATTTTTATAGGCGTGAGAATTATGTTCTGCATTTGGACATAATTAGGCTGATCAAGAAAAATTTTAAATTATATACAGTGCTAGGTGCTTTTGTCTCACAGTTCTGCTACCTTAACATGCTGTTGGGGAGTCCACACGTTCTAAACTTGTGTAAGTAGAATTTCTCGAGTTACTTTGGTTGTCATGATAAATGTAACATTTCTAATACCTTAACTTCAATCACTAAGAAATAAAGATAACATTTAGTAAAGTTAATGAACACCCCTCTATAAATAAATTTAGACTTGCATTTGAAGTTAAATGTAATACTAACATAAGTAAACAGTCTACATATCCTAAAGAAGATATTCCACATGTAATTGACATTTTAACAACAAAATGACCTTTATCAAGATGATATATACCGGTAATATAAAATGGAGCTTTTTTGTAACAATCATTCCATACATGAAATTATTAAAAGACAGACGCATAAAATTAAATGATAAATCAGCAGAAAAAGAAAAAACCCTTGAAGATACTGTAATCTTTTCGTATGAGTCATTAAGTTACAAGGAAACAACAGCAGACCTCAAAGAGGTTGGCGGATGTCACAAAAGGTTTAGGAGTAAAAGTATAATCTTTTTAAATCTCTAAAGTGCCACCTGCACTGCCTCCTTTCATCAGAAGCATCTGAGGAGGTGATGAAAACAAGGCCGATTTGCCACCCCACCTGGCTTGTGATGATTAAAATGTTCCACTTGCCTGGAAATGGCCCATTTTTATTGTGATGAATCTGCCAAGGTATAAAATTAATGAGATAACCAGGGCCATGTGTGAAAGCATAGGCTGTTTGGCCATTTTATGTCTCTAAGCAACAGCAAAACACCCTGGCATAGTTTAAAAGCAGAGTCTCATACAAATTACAACATTTCAGCTTCCTCAAATTTTAGATATCTGCAATGTATCCTCTGCTTCCAAAGAGATTAACTTTCAGATTTTAAATTAATTTATCAGCTTCTCCAAATCAAGGTGCTGCCTAATTTTTGGAACTTATGTTTTCTGCTGCTTCATAAAATGAATAATTCTTATGTTAGACCACATTCACAAGGTTATGTCATGTTTAAAATACATTTTTTAAACTATGCACTTATTAATAAAAGGACTGCTTACACAGAATATAAGTGCAAAAGATTCAATCAGAGAGAGCTATCAGAGAGTTTCACTGAATGAAAATGAATGTGGAAACAACACTACTCTAATTACCTGCTTCCAAACTTCCAGAAAGCTGTGCATTTTTCCTAATCCTTTGCTTTCTGAATTCTCAAGGCCGGTCTCTAAAGCTACTGAGTATATGCTCGGTCTAACTCATAAATCAAACTAGAAGAACCTTTTTTTAAATGTTGTTTCACTTTGGTCTTGAATTCCAGCCAAAATGATTTTAATGGTCACGACAATATATGTTAATTAACACTATAACTGAAATATTTCCAGCTAACAACAGAGAAAATGAAAATGACACCCCTAGTCAACATCATAAAACACTAAAGAGTCCACAGTCATTTTAAGCACACCAAGTCACAATATTATTATTATTACACCTACCCATAATCTACTTGAAAAGTATCATGTTAGCAAGGAGACTGAAAGCCTAATGATCCTGGCCAGGGCCAGCAAGCTCACAGTGCATCCACCTGCAAAGTCACAGCACCCTACGTCACCATAAGTCTACAGCCAGCCAATGAAGACCAGCAGTTTCAGGTTAGACATGATGCCACCGCTCATCTAGACTAACATTTTGCGGACAGAAGTTTATCGGTCAGCCAAAATCAAAATGATTGACACAATAACCACACAAAACCCTAACCTTAACTATACTAACCTCTAATTTTAAGTAACCCCTTATCTTAACCTTTTAAAGTATGCACTAACCATACTAACCCCTAACCTTAACATCCATTCTAATACTGTTGGTCTAGAAATGCCGGAAAAGACCTGCAGTGACATATGGCCATACACTTCTGCAGTTACTGTATATATTATTGGTAAGCTTGAACAAAAAGTGAAAATATTTATAAAGTCTTTAAATACAATATAACCAACCAACTCTGAAGTAATGTCCAAACTGTGAACAATTATAAAGCACTGACAATGTCTTCTGATTCATCATCATAAACCACAGCTGCCAACTATTATGTTTGAATGAGCATTTAAGCTTTATGATGTAACATTTTACATTTAAAAGCAGATATAATAAGGTCCACCATAGCAATCTGCAATCAAAAATGACCTCCTGTGGCCACCAAATACAGTGAATCTGTCCATAACGATACATGATCAGATGTAAGTAAATGAAGTGGTAGAGGGATTTTAAAAAATAAAATTACAATTGTGAAACAGGCCGTATTAATAATAGAGATGAAATCAAAAACTGAAAAGTCAGAATCACTCAAAGTCAAAAGCCTGAAACTCCTATTGACGTTAGATTCTTGTAAGAAATCCTTCTGTTCAGACCCATACATCTGATGAAAACATACCCTTATTGTAAGCTGGTGTTAATTATGTCAAAATCTGAAGCATGTGGATAAATCGCTAGCCAATGGGAACTGCTAACTTATAGTAGTAACCAGCACAACAACCTGTAAGTAAATGACAAACTGGAAAGAAATAAAACAATTTGTTTCCCCAAGTATCCAATAATTACAGAAATTGCAAAAGTAAACATCAACAGCAGTCTGAACATGTACCAAACTTAACAAAATCTTTTACACCAGAGTGGTTTCAAATTTGCTTGTATGAGTCCTAAGCCTCTCCTATGCCACTCCTTCTCCTGAACACGACTCCTACACAATTATTAATCACATCACTACCACACCTAGCATTAACAAATTCTTTTGCTATGGACATAAGCTAAATGTATACACGAGGAAAAAAAAACTTCAGATTTTGTTTTAAAAGTTCTCTTTATAAAAATATTCTTTATGCATTTATAGCTAGTAACACAGGAATGGTTTGTAAAACAGGTTCTGTAAATATTTTGCCATTTGAAAACTATTCTCTGTGAATGGAAGCTGTTCTGTTTTTAAAAGTTGAAGTCATAGTTTTTGCATTAATATTTTACAAATGGAAGATTCTGTGCTGCGGAAGCAATTTCCCCAAGTAGATGTGCAGCTATTTTCTTTAATGGTTTTGAATACACTCTTCTGAAATTTTAGTTACTACAGTGCATGTCTCCTTCCTGAATTATATGGACCTTGAGTTAGGTTATCTAATCTGTTACACGGTTTTGTTCTAAAATGATTGTTCTCCATCAGCAACTTTACAATGTGACTGGAACTAATGTGATTCTTCAACAAAAATATAGGAAAGAAAACCTGTACATCAACTAAATAACTATCCTTTAATAGCTCTTGTTTTAATTTTATTTATAATGTAGATTATTTCTCATGGTGTTAGTGGCCCTTATAGCATGATCAGGCTTTTGCTTTTAATTTTTTGAAGCTATTCCTTGGTCTTTAAAAGTATCTGAAATGCCATTTTGGTGTTTTTAGAGACCAATGAATCCAAAAGTCAAGTTTACTTTATTTCAATGTGTTTTTAACGATGTTAAATAAAATACACATTCTCCTGCAGCATCATATTGTTTTTCTTATGAGCACCACAATTTTGGGGCCTTTCTGTTGACAGTTTCTAAGCCATGTAAGGTTAACTAGAAACTTGCAGCATATGACATCACTGCATCAAAGGTACAACGGCCAGCGGCATAAACTTCCTGATTGTCCAAGTTTGTGGATACAGCTAAAAACCCAAACATTATTTTAGAGTAGTATTATCTCAATTTTGATTTCAACTTTGGCTATGACTTTAATTCTTCATTTTGGCAATGATTGTATGATTTATTTTAGTTAGCAACTCCTTCATAATATTCTTGAACTGCAAATCTTTGTTTACTATACAGTATGTTTGTTTTCTGGTATGAACTTGTTACTCTTATTTTGACTGATTTGTCTCCGGATTCCTTTCTAATTAAAAATCTGCTATCATCCGGCCAATAATGTTCACCTGGTAGTTCTTTGCCATTTATTATTTGTGACTTTGAATTATTTTAACATTATGTGGTGAGGTCCATTTTGGTGAGGTTGTTTTCATCTTGGTTAGTACTTACACAGGTATTTTTGATAATATAACCCTGACCTTTTGAAACATATCATCACTTTAACCATATAAAACAGCAGAGCCTAGCAGCATTAAACATACATTTGTGGTGTTGTGCCAAAAAAAAAAGTAATGGACCAGAAGAAGAGACAAAGTCAAAAGTAAAAGCTAGGATTGTAACTAGGAAACTAACTTAACATCAACCAAAACATGAATCAGAATTTAAAGTCAAAGAAACAGAACCTGAAGATCTTTATCCATAAAAGTATTTTTAATAATTTGATAAATAGAGGTTGCATGATTATCTACAATCTTGGATGTCAAAAAGATGTTAACACTGACCTTTTAACCCATGACATAGATGATGCACCATGTACTTTCAAGAAAAGTTTCTCAGGCAACTACTAAACAGCCGAAAGAGCAAAATGGCAATGAAAACTATAAAATTGTTTAAATACATTTTATATCCAAAAAGCATTGCAAGATTTGGATTCCTCAAACTTCAAAGCCATAGATGGGTGCAAAATATCAAAACAAAAATGTATTGAAGAACCCACAAAAATGGAAATTGAAGAAAATCATAATAAGTGGATTGAAGAAATGTCCTTAAGACCACAGCAGTAGACAGTGAAAGAAACTTTAACCAGTTAACTCCTGGTTTTGACCTGCCTGTTTTTCTGACTAAGATTTTACCTTCCTTCGACTACATTTTTGTATCTTATTCACTACTACTCACAACAGTTATGGGCTTTTTTATCTTGCATTTAAGACTGACAGATCATGTTAATGATCTTTGCAACTGTACTCCTTTGGACCAATCAGCTCCGACAAGAATTCACCCCTCAGCGGAATTAAAAAAAAGAACTTTCCCAAGCAGATGCCATACACAGGTGACTGCTAATTATAGCTGACATTATATAACATTCTCAAACCTGTTTAATCCAAGACAGGATCACAAGGGCAAGAGCCTAATCAAAAGTACTAGATACAAGGCAGAGTTTGCTCATGTTATATCATGTAGAGCATTAGTTCTCAAAATCAGTCCTGCGGATCCAGTGACTCTACTCGATTTTTTTTCTAACCAATGATAGCTTTTAATTGAACTCCTAGCCAAATTAAGCAAGTTTTTTTCCCAGGTGAGTTTTTAAAGCTACAGCAAAAATAAATATGTCATATCAATGTAAAAGGCATGCTACTAAGTTTTTCTGAAAGTAGAACTAAGAAGAGAAAAATTAGATTAGTTAATTAAAATATTAATTAGAGGTGAAATGACTCTCTGATTGTGAAACTGGAGAGAACAAAAACCTGCAATCACATGGGTTTCCCAACACTGGCTTTGGGAACTATTGATGCACTGAACAGTGTAACATGTACAATACACATTGCTTTTAGAGAGGACTTTGTGGCATGGGAGAAAGAGAACGGATCATACCAGGACAAACTGAACTGAACTTATTAAGTAGTAATAAAGATAAATAACAATAAACAATGAGGATCCATAATACTTGGTAGCCAAAGAATGGACAAAGCACTGTGACAAGCTAATTCCACTCAAATAAATTGACATCATGAACAGGCAGATTTTGAGTTCAACGTTAGTTCAAAGAATGATCACGTATGAGAAAAGCCATATCTGCTTAAAACTGAGATTATCTGTTGAAGGTCAAAATTGGATTGACCAAGATTGAGTCTTGTGAAATGCCTCTGATCTGCCTCTGTTGTTAAGGTTGGCCAGTTGTAGTTGTCGATCCAGCACAAGCTCTGTCTACTGTTGTCGTGTTTTTGGATGTCTATACAATTCTCATTTTGCTGAGTCCAGTTAGTATCATAAAACCAAACTACTTGGTAGAATCATAAAGTGAAATCATTTAATGCTTAAACTATATTTTGTTACTGCTTTATTTATTAATTTATAGATCTGTTTTCCATTTTTTTTAATATACATCATTTTTAAAAAGATGGATTTCATTAGTAAAAGAATTTCTCATCAACTTGTTTTATAATTCAGTTTTACTGAAAAAAACAAAAATACAAGAATAAACAAATTAAGTTTTTGGTTTTCAGTGTTCAGTGCAATATAGTCTAAAATTCAGCTTTGGTCAAGAATTTTCATATTATTACTTTGCTATTACAGACACTTGAGAAGGCCTGGAGGGAAGGTGACAAAAGTAAAATAAAATAAAAAAAACTCTTTTTTTTTGTATTTTTTTTTTTGTTATTAGTTTCATGATAATATACAGATGGTTTCATAATTTCCGCTTGGGACAATAGTGGGTAATATTTTTTGTATTGTTACACATTTAGTTTATACTTATAGTTATGACTAATATGGCTATGAACTTTAAGTGTGCTTTGTTTTTTTTTTTTTTTTTGGATTTTACCTTAATTTCTGAAGTTCTCTTGGCTTATCAACTTCTACCAACTTGTGGAAGCGAAGGAATCATCACACTTTGATCCAAGTGCTGGATCTGCTCAGTCATATTCAACGGTGATCTCCAAGTCTTGGTAACTTCCTTTGACCATCAAGTCTGTGTGTCAATGTCTACTACATAAAAGTGTTAATGGGACACTGGAATGTTTATCAAATTTAGGATACATGTGGCAAATTAGTGAATTATGAGAGGAATCCCATGTAGTCAGTGAACGCTATAAGAAGTTTAAATCTGTATACAAGTGCATATTAAAATTACTTTTGTGAAACAAGTAACTGAAAACACATTTTTTGGTAATTTCAACCTCAGCTGTAGACTGATCCCTCAATCCAAAAAGTTGCAGTCAATGGATTAAGAAAAAGTCATGTCACAAATTCCAGTGTTTAAAACTTCTGATGTTTAAAAATCCTAAAAATAATAAAGCTAGTCAGAAGTTACCAGGATACATCTGGGCTATTGAAATTAACATTTTTCTCACAACTGTGAGAAAAAGCAATAATTGTTTGAATAGTGTGTTTGAATAACAATAATTGTTCATGGTTTTCCACATGTTAAAACTGTTATGTTGTAAGATTTCAACTAATTTGTATTGGTTCACCATGAGAGAAAGATCATAATGAAATGCCACATGAAGCAAATGGCTCTTGGCTTTAGAACAAGACTATGTTAGGGCATTTTTCAAGCGTTGGTCTTTCAGCACAGAGCTGTAAACAACAGCTGCACTATGTGCTTAATACACTGCTCAAGCAGAATATCCAAGAATTTCATTTTCATAACTCTAAACAAATGTGGCATTCAAATGTATATGCAAGAGAGTAAAAAAACACTACTAAACAACTGAAAATATTTATTTCCTTAATATTTAAAGATGGCATGTTTTTTCTTATTTGTCTTCTTCAAAATATGAATGGATGAATAGTAACTTTTTTAAGTTAAATAAAGAGAAAACTGAAATCTTAGTGATTGGCAATAATGGATACAATGAGGCTATT
The DNA here is from genome assembly GCF_016835505.1 of Polypterus senegalus. Classification (NCBI taxonomy): domain Eukaryota; kingdom Metazoa; phylum Chordata; class Cladistia; order Polypteriformes; family Polypteridae; genus Polypterus; species Polypterus senegalus. The sequence continues at coordinate 89,822,854 of NC_053163.1, read as the reverse complement.
AGAAAGAAACTGGATACATTAGGATTAAAAGTCAAGACAGAGGTAAAAAGCTTAGGGGTAACTGTTGACTGTAATCTTAATTTTAAATCGCATATTCATCAGATCACTTGGACAGTATTTTTTCACTTAAGAAACATAGCAAAAGTTAGACCTCTTATATCATTGAAAGATGCTGAGAAATGAGTTCATGCATTTGTTTTCAGTCGACTAGATTACTGTAATGCACTCCTCTCAGGACTACCCAAAAAAGACATAAATCACTTGCAACGAGTGCAGAATGCAGCTGCTAGAATCCTAACTAGGAAAAGAAAATCCGAGCACATCTCTCCAATTTTGATGTCACTACACTGGTTACCTGTGTCATTCAGAATTGACTTTAAAATTCTGCTTATGGTTTATAAAGCCTTAAATAATCTCGCCCCATCTTATATATCAGAATGTCTGACAGCTTATTTTACAAATCGTAACCTTAGATCCTCAAATGAGTATCTCCTTAGAATTCCAAGAACAAAACTTAAAAGAAGTGGTGAGGCGGCCTTCTGCTGCTATGCACCTAAAATCTGGAATAGCCTGCCAATAGGAATTCGCCAGGCTAATACAATGGAGTACCTTAAAAAACTGCTGAAAACACATTACTTTAACATGGCCTTCTCCTAACTTCACTTTAATTTAATTCTGAAACTCTGTATGTTCAATTCATTATAATAACTATTCATGGTGGCTCTAAAATCTCTACTAACCCCTACTCTCTCTTCTGTTTCCTTTTCCGGTGTCCTTTTGCGCCACCACCATCTACTCAAAGCACCGTGATGTTCCAACAATGATGGATGGATTAAAAGCCAGAAGTCTGTATGACCATCAACATCAAGTGACTCCGTGAGAAGCCTAACTACAAAGAGGACTATTTCATTTATGTTAGGTAGAATGCCCAGAGGGGACTGGGCGGACTCGTGGCCTGGAACCCCTGCAGATTTTATTTTTTTCTCCAGCCGTCTGGAGTTTTTTTTTTGTTTTTTCTGTCCACTCTGGTCATCAGACCTTACTCCTTTTCTATGTTAACTAATGTTGTCTTATTTTAATTTATTTTGTCTTTTATTTTTCTTTTCTTCATTATGTAAAACACTTTGAGCTACTTTTTGTATGAAAATGTGCTATATAAATAAATGTTGTGTCGTTGTTGTTGTATCTTCAAAGTTAATTTGTGATGAGATGGGTCAGTCTGAGGACACCAAAGTGTATCTGGTTGTAGTTTATTTGGTGGAGGGTCAAGTCACTTCTGTGAGGTTACCAGTTAGAAAAAACAAGTCTCATAATCTTTCTGAACCTAAAAGTTTCAAAAAGTTTGTTCTTTTTAAGATATCTGTAACTAATTACACAGTCCTAATAGGGAACTTTGTGATTGGTTAATGATGGAGTTGCCTCTACAGACAAGGGAGTTACTTTGCCCAAAGTTTACCTGTTGCTTTATAAGGCCTAAAATTATAAGCTTTACACAATAAGACCAGGTAAAAGGAAGGCAGGTGTTATGAACTGACTACTGTAAGTATTTAGCTCCTTTGTTGCTAAATTTCAAGAGGCTGAAATAAATACAGGTGGTGTTCAATGAACCAGAGAATGTCAACAATGAGACCAACCTGAACAGTAAATGAAAGGAGCTTCAGGCAGAATGAAGTTGATTCCTGTTATAGAGGTAGCAGCAGTAAATGGATTACTGGAAGGTGTCATAGTTACCATTAAGGACCACCTTGAAGAAAAAAACAACCAAAACCCTAAGACCAATCTGAATCCTTTAAAATAGCTCAAGCTGATGTTGCATTATGCAATTTTGAGTCCTGGTGTATGTCAGACTTGCCGACACAGTCACTGATCTTTTTGCTGCACCATAACAACTTAAATGACTTAAAATTGCTGCATATGTTACATTTACTGACCAAGTGCCGACCTTCTAGTACAGTCTTGCACACCCTTTTGCGACAGTTCTAAATAAGGAAACTAGGGAAGCAAAACTTAAATAAAGAAAAAAAAAATGAGAAAAATAAAGAAAAAAAGATAACTGAAACCAGGAAACAGGGAAACAATGGAAATGTTAGACCCATAAACAGATAAAAATATAAGAAATAACCAAATACCAAAAATTTACATGAGCTTCAAAAAAGATAGGAAAGTCTAATTTATACCAGAAACACAAAGCAATGCCTCAGCATGGCACCACTGCAGTGCTAACACTTTTTTTGCTTAAGTCCACACTCAAGTAACTCTGCAGTAATTAGTGGCTATATTTGATAACACAACAATAGCAGGAGGTCATAACATCTTAAGCTTTGTGTAAAATAGTTTTAAAAAATAACACTCTACCGTAATGACAATTAGCAGTGCCACTGAAGTAGAGTAAAAAAATAAATATATCTAAAGGTGGAACTATGAGTACAGCTCTGGCTGAAAATGGAACAAAAGGTGCAACATACTGAAATTAAAATTATCAAAGCATATTTTTCCTTCATCATTTAACTTTCATTTGTGTATTTGAGAATACTTTCCCCCAAACCATTTTAATAATTATTTACTTTTTATTCACTTACTCATTCATTCTGCACCACTTCCAAATACTGCCTTAAAGGCTTGTTGTATTGCAGAGCACACTCTATCACACATGTATAGTCACACCACAACACACCATACGCCTTTAGAATCACAAACCAACCTATCCTAAACATGCTTGGAATCCATGAGAGTTCAGTGTTAACCACGGCACCACTCTGTAGTCATTATAAGTAAAAAATTAAAAAAAAAATATTGCAAAAAGAGTTAAATCAATTTTTTTTTTTTTTGCACTAAACCATCTGGATGTAATTCCTAGCTGAAAACCAAGATAGTCATGTTAAATGTTAAATAATTCACAGTAAAAAGGCAGAATTTGTACTGTCAATGGATAAATAATTCATACATATAAAAGCTAAATTTGCCTTTTACATAGATAATAGTTCATATTATGAAAAGATCACCTTGTCAAGTAGTCTGTTCTTAGAAACAATGGCATACTGTCATTTTATGCTACAACATATCAAGCCACCCACTTTGTTTTATCCTACTGGGTTGCTAATTCCAGTCCTTTTATGCTGTCTTTATTGCACCTGGCTTCTTTTAATTCATTACTGTAATTGCATGATAAATAGGCTATTTGGACACAGCTGCAGCCACCTCTAAACGGCGTACAGGCAGACTGAATTTAAATAAAATGAATGTTTCAGTCATCGACTATAAACACACTCTAAAAATAGTTAAACAAAACAGACAAACGGAACACAATTCACAATAGATGATTACTTAAAAAGTATAATTCCAAAATGTATTAAATACTAAATTATATTTTACTATTTTATGTATTTATTCAAGTATTGATTTTTCCATTCCATCTTCTAAATACTATACATCCTCTTTGAAAACACTGACTTCAAAAGGATTTTTCATGAACTTGCAGTTTTATAATTCCATTTCATTGAAAAGAATATGAAGTTGATTTAATTTAGGCCTTACTCTGACACAAACATGTGGAAAAAATGAAAAACAAATGAAAAAATATTTGATTTTTAGGATTTGGCCTTCACTATTTGACACAATGTATTCTGAAATTCATCTTTGGCAAAAAAAAAATGTAATTTTGGTGCATTACTATTAAAAGCAGACACTTTAGAAAGCCTGGAGGGAACCTGACATAAGTAGGTTTTAACATTTCTTTATTTTATTCCTCCTTCTTTACTTTTGCCTTATGGTAAATTTCAGGACAGTTAAGTTTCAAATCTCAGAAGAGACTATAGGATTTTTGTAAACTTTATTGTATAACCAATGCACATTCTTATTTCTTATGAGAAACCATACTAAACTTTGTTACTGTAGCATTTCACATGCATATTCTGGCAAAAAGCCTTAAAACCAGATTTTAATGACATGCCTTGTGCTACACTAGATAGTGCAGAATTTAACACCTGACCTTATAATCAGTTCAGCACCTCAAATGCATATTAATGGATTGAAAACACTTGGTAGAAGTGGCTGAAGCAATTATATATGCTGTACACTTTCATTCTACTTTTATTCAGAGACAAACATAATAGCTGAATAGCTGGACCTTTTTTGTTCAATATTTGAATAGGCAATAAAGCTGGAGCTGAAAAATAATGAAAAACATTTACCTTTGCAGGCACCATTATAGTATATTGGTACTTTCTGTACTGTCACTTAATTTGTCCACTTTTATAAGGAACCTTACTTAATAAATGTCATGAAAAAGCATATCATGAACATCAGAATATATTTAAGCAGTTAAAGCATAAGCAAGTTCAGTAACTTGATCACACAGGCAACCAGGGTAGGGATTTAAACTCTGACCTTGAGCTCTCAAGTTCAGCGCTTTAAGCATTAGGCCACAGTACCTATCATATTTAGTGGAGAAACACTGTTCAAATTAGCAAAGTAATTTGGGAGATGGTAGTCTTTACAAAGCTAGAGGTTTGTCTGTCTGTCTTTGGTTTTCCCCTTCCTTAATCCACTCTGCCTATTATAGATTTTAAAACAACTATATTATTTGCAGTCTTTATATTGTATATGGCACACTACACTTTTTTCTATAAAAGCATATACTTATTTAGGGTGGCACTGAGAACAGTCCATGCCCTTTCACAGAGATTTACCCATCTATTGAAATGTAGGTTGAGATGTATTAAGAGTTGCACTTTGTCATTATACATTTTCTGTCTTATTCAGACTGCCTTATAATCTGAATTCTGTTTTTATTTAGAATGCTACAATGATAATTATGGCTACTTCAAACTCTGGTGAATTGGGTTCAGATCCTGGTCTGCCCACTGTCCATGTGGAATTTGAATTGTGTCCTAAAGATCACAAAGATGCTCTGTTATGAGTTGATTGGCAACTCAAAATTAGTCTAATGTGGTTGACTGTGGATGGGTGTGTCAGGCAATGAACTGGAATCCTAACCTTTGGTCAGATTCTTCCAAATAGGCTCCTGGTAACTCTGTTATGGAAAAAGCAGGTTAAGAAAATGACTGGATGGCTGCTTTTATCTACTGATCTTTCAAGGGTTTTCTCATAACCCAAAAGATGTTATGAAGGTATGAAAAGAAAGTGAAGGCAAAAAAGTTAACCTACCACAGCAATACTAATTGTTCACACAAGATTTTTTTCTATTATTTCTTCTTGAAACTGCAATATTTTAAATGAGTTAAACATTCACTGTCTTACAAAAAGATTTTTATATGTAACATATAGCAAAACAATTATTTAAAAAATATCAGATACTGAAAATGTCACAATCAGAAGCATAGAAATAATTTTCGAAATTGAAATCAATACATTTATTTACAGTAATAATCTAAAAATGATTGAGCAGATACAAAAACAGAAATATAGACGGATAAATGGATGGATCCCTGTATTACTAAAATATGGGAGAGACTGAAAAATGCTACGCAAGAAGGATCAGTCAGTTTGACATTTATTTTAATATTTTTAAATTAACAATCTGAAATCCAAAGTTCAATACTTGCTTTCAAACATATATATTTGTTCAATGGCCTGATTTATTTCAAAGTAGTTCAAGTGTTAATAATTGACCATTAAATAATGCCCCAGGCTAAGGGAAATAACGAGAATGACATTAATTTACAAAGGTTATACTGTGAAAAGACATGGAGCTAATTAAATTACATAATGAACCAAGACTTAAAAAAAGTCTATTAAGTAATTTTAACTATTGTGGCTATGTCTTTTACAGTACAGTAAATTGATAAAATAATTTCATATAAAATTGGAAGTTTTCAACTGCATTAAATTAAATATTTTGACTGTTTTCTGAATTCAGCTTTATTATAAAGTCTCAACTTGATAAAGAATACTTTTAAAGCAATAAACAGACATATAGTTCCTTAAGACCCCTTTACCTAAACTCATTACTCAAATATAGATGGCACATAAAGTGACATATTACGACAAGAGAGAAATTGAGACACTGACAAGAAGAAATAATTCGGTACTGTAAACTACAGAAAAAACCCTCTTGAGTAATCCATTAATTCATTTTTAATGACACCAGCTATACACATATTGCTGTGGCAGTTCTTTCTACCATATAAATGCAGAAGTGTACTATAGAGTGAGGTCTATGCTCCAAGATTTCTGTGTTGATAATTAATTACTCTGAAACATTGTGCAGGTCAGCTATTTCCACGATCTGTGCTGGACTGATGTAATTATTTGGCAAGTCTAAGAGCATCCATCAAATTAGTATATCAATATCCACGGCACAAATAATGGAAAAGAGCTCTGTTCACTACAAAGTCCTAATTGTGTGATGTTGAGAATGACTTTTAGAGACCCAATTTCACAGGCCCTGGAAAAAGATTAAGTTTTTTTTTTCTTTTGTAGCTAGAATGTTTAAAAGCACTGACAATTTAAGGATATGTTTTCAAAAGATGCAGAGGCACAAGCAATACACAGCTTTGCTTCTCAGATGTTCTTGCAATAAATGTGCCTGTTCAAACCTAATTGACATGAATAAAGGCATTTATTTCCTAAATTTCTTCAGCTATTGTGAATAATACTATTGATTAAATTAGTGTTAATACTGGTCTAATTTTTAAGTAGTATTGTAAGATTTACACAATAGATGCAGATTCACTTTGAACAGGCAATCAATGTAGAACTTTTACAAGGTCAAATGTCCACATGGGTATTTCATAGCATGGTTGTCAAAGGTGACATTGTCTAAACATGAAATCTGGGTTGAATTATGAAGTGATTTTAGGCTATAGTACTTCAAAACATACAGCCAAAGGACTTTTAATTAAGTGTCTCAATGTTAAATGTCACTAAATAAAGGAAATAAAATACTGTACATCCATGCTTCTATGTCTAGTTTATAGTAAAGGTCCTGAACGACTAAACTGCACTCAGTTAAGCTAAACAATGGTTGTTAAGAAAATTGGAAGAGGTATTTGTCTTGCCTTTTTTTAAAATCACATATACTGAAAGCTAAGAAAAAATGTCTTATTAATGCTGTTTAAAATGTGTTTTTTGCTGCAAATCAAAAAGTAATATTGCATTGTTTTTAAAAAGGGCAAGAAACTGGTTTAGCTTAGAGAAATGATGATGTGTTGGGGTGCCTGAGTGAGGAGAGGTTGAGGAAAGAGTACCAGTATAATTTCTAATACATTACATCAAAAATAAATATAAAAAAGCAAGATATTTAAAAGGTAATGTTTAAAACATTTTCTGACAGTAACCTAATGAAAAAAATGTGCAATGTGCTACTAATAATTAGATTTTTTTTTTCAGTTGCTATCTCAAAGAAAAATTTCCTTCTCAAAATCTAATCCATTAAACAAACATCTGGAATAGGCAAGAATATGAACACTTATTATCTAGATACACATTATCTTAAATAAAAACACTTCACTCAAACTCATACTACTGCATATAATGTGGTTTTTAAGGGAAACACTATGTGAGTTTCTGATTTTGGAATGGATTAAAAACACTGCAAAGGGTTACATTTATATTTTTATTTTTAGGTTCAGCCATAAAATGTCAGTGTGTGTTAACTGCAGCAGCAGAGAACTTTTAGGACAAGGCTTAGCATGACCTTTTGAGAGTACGCATGCTGGCAATGACATATGTGTGGATTCAGAGTGTGTCATTATAACGATCAACCATTAAAAATGTATAGAACTAAACTGCCAGGTTTGGGGGGGAAAAAGAAATGTAAAATGAGAATGCAAAATAAAATACCAGTAAACAACGTTTCAGTACAAAAAAGTCAGATATGGATGCATGTTGTCGCTTTTTAAAGGAAACATGCCAGAAGCTTTCTTTTAAAATATTTAAACTTCAATAATAATAAGTGTTGTGAGAATGTGAATAATATTTACACTGGCATAAAAAGAGGCCAAGGAATGACTATTTAGAAAATATTATATAATATATATAATAGAAAATGACAAGAAATATTTAAAAGACAATAAATTAATCCATCTATCCATCCTTTATCCAACCCGCTGTATCCTAACTACAGGGTCACGGGGGTCTGCTGGAGCCAAGCCAGCCCACCACAGACAATAAGATAAGTAAGCAGAAAATACACTTGAGCCATAAATAATCCCTGGCTGAACCATGACAGTAATAAACTGCCAATAACAAACATTTCCAAAGAAGTGTATTCATAAGTGTACTTGTTCTGAGAAAATCATCTGATACTGTATATGGAGACATTTTCTGAACATATATTTGAGATGTAAGGTAACTCAACAACTAGAGGAGTTAAAATAAACTTATACACACAAATTCTTGAAGAACTAGAAATTAATGTACATCAGACAGGTAGAATCTATTGATCAAATTGTTGAGCTGCATGATCAGAGTGCCATTTGGATAAATGAGAGAAAACCAAAACCGATCAGTAAGGATGATATAGAAAGGTCTAGCTAATGAGTGTTTTATGAATTATAGTACTTCAGTTACAATCTCAATTACAATCTCTGCCAAATTCAGGAGCACAAAATCGGCACTCTGTTTAAGCTATCAGAATCGGGAGTGACATCAAGATGAGGTTCAGCATGCAATAACTGCAAAAGATTAAAGATCCACAGAAATATTCAGTTGTACTGGTACTGAAGAATTTCTTGTTACTAACAAAACAGAATGTTACTGATTCTCTTGGAGGCTGATGTGCTGAGCTTTTAGAGTCTGATCAGCTGCCCTCAGATTCCTTAATGACACATTTTCATGACGTTATACACACACACTATACTAGGAGTTGCTGTGTTGCTTTATTCTTTTCATATACAGAAATCATGTTCATACTGTAAAAGTAGAACTACATTATATGTAAAATGTATTAAGCAGCTTGTCAAAATTCAATCTTGGTCATAGAGTCTTTTTACAACTGAGGAACCACTTTCTGATTATTTCACTGATTTTGTTACTGGATCATATTTCACATGACAGGCTATGAACACATTTTCTTTTTTATTCATACATACATTTTGCCATGATAACAATATTAAAACACATGGCCTTGTTCAAAAAGCCAATCTAGAGAACATCATTTTTAAAGCATTCTTAGCTGTGGGGAAATAAATCCTATGGGTCATAGATATTTTCTTAAGCAAACACAAGGTTGTAATGACAACACTCAGGGACATTCCATACAATTAAGAAGGAAGAATTATCTTTAAAAAGGCTTGACATCAGTGCATGTTCCAAATTTCTTTAGAGAAAAAGAGTGCCCTAGGTCTAACCTCAGTGTGCCATGATTGGTACACTCCATAGCACATCCTAACACATACCTTACCAACATCAACAGACTCCTCTCACTCGACACAGGCAGCAGGTCTAATTTGAAGTCCTTCCGTATTACTGAGCTCCACACCATATCATGTAGAGCAAGTTCAGGAGATCCATATAGGAAACTCATCTCAGCTGCCTGCACTCAAACTTTCACTTCTTTCAACCACAATTCAAATAAACAAATGAAAGCCCTGATTGCACATACCAAATGAAGCACTTCACTGACAAGTGTAGTACTTAAACCCTCTTCACTGAGACTCATTTTTGGCTTCTTTCTGTTACTTTGATTTAAATGTAGTGTTTCCATCTAATGTTTCATATATCAAATATTTCACAAAAAATATATCTATATATATATATTCTTGTTCTGTAAAAGTTATGCTTTATGTTATGAAAAACATAAAAGCATAAACAAAATGAGTCAGACTGATATCACATCTACCAGAAATTTGAATGTAGCTTTTTTTATTTATTAGATACAGTTTATGTAAGAACATATCTCTGAAAACTTGACATAAATATTCTAGAAACATCTGAAAAAAATGCATCTTATAAATATGTGTTTAACATTGTTTAAACAGTGTGGACCTCTACTTTTGCATAAAGTTACAAACCTTGACTTAATTGTTTAGATATCCTAACACCTTTACTGTGTATACTTAGGAACACATAAAATGGGAATAGCAAGGGCAACACTTTCAAGACCAATGTCATTTGGTATCTTTTATTAATTTTAATTTGCTAGGCAATACTCACAATTCACCTGAGGCGCTTTGAGAACTTCATTTTCATATTATTTAACTAGACTCCTTATACACAGATGGCACTCTGCTAATTAATGAAAACTTTAATCTCACAGAGTGCCTTTTGACCAAATTTGTTTCAGTAATTTTCCCGTTTTTCTACTCTGTCTTCACTTGTTTCATACTTTTTTAGCTTGAACCCATGAAAACCAAAACTGTGCTCTCCCTACAAATAAATACACATTAAAATTTTTTTAATTAAGATGCAGTTAATTGTACAGACCCAATAGCTACACCCTAAAATTAGGTGTAAGCCCTACTGAGAAAAAAAAATGAATGTAAACCTTTGGTTATGGCTGACTACCATTAAATGTTTTATTTTTTTTGTCATCAGAACCATGTTTTTTTGATACAGAGCATCAGTGCTATATGCATATCTTCATGGAAGACATCTTATGTAAGCATTAGTCATGGATATTCAAATTGTCTGAATTTTGTTTACAACAAAAAAGCTAAATAATTCAATTATGGGTATGACTTAGTACATCAATTTTTTTAAAAAAATTGATCATTCCATGGACAGATTTCACATGATTCACACTTAACATAATGCCATCTAGGTTTTTATTGTATACTAAATATTAGTTGAATAAATGATTTTCATTTTGTTCACTTCTTTGAGTGTATTATTTTGAGTTTTGATTAATATATGTGATTTACCTCACTTTAATTTTCATTTTGTTGCTTCTGGTGACTACTTAATTGATGGCCCAAGCCTCTTGGTATTTAGGAGGCTGGGCTGGAATAGACAAAACAGCAATCGTAGGCAGAGTAATAAAGCAAAAAGAGGATGTTTCAGACTGGAACAGAATCATCATGCTAGCCAGGTCCTTCCAGTAACAGCTAGTGCTTATATAGAATACCAAAGATAGCTAGTTTGTGGGAAGATATTAACTGGTGGAATTTATCTGTCTCAACAGAAAATGCCAAATGAGATATTAAAGGTGGAAGGTAAACTTAAAGGCATTTTTTCTTTTTATCTTTTTTTTCCAATTTTTGAAATATTTTGAAAAGAGCTGATAGCCAATCCTCATTAAGGTTAAAAGTTTTTTTTTGTCCAAATTCATAATAATAAACAACTTTAAACAAACAGTGTAAACTAACTGACCACTGGAGCAAAATGTCAAGAAAGATCTAATGTAAATGCTCATTCAGAAAAGTGCACATAGGGGACAGCTGAAGTGCCCTAGTGACTGTAATTATACCACCACTCCAGGGGATGGCACTGTGTCCTAATGGCCCTCTCTCTTCCTCCCTCTACAGACCATTGATTGATGGCTAAACACCCGAGACATCATTTCCAGTGCCCGTCCACCTGGACCCAACTCTTCTGTCAGAAGGGAACTGGCAGCTCCGCCATATTGGGACATATTTTCAACTATCATCTGTAAAGCTTACCCTGCAATAATTGTGTGTTTTTTATTTTTTGGTAAAATTTGCTATACCCAGTTATACAAAGTGGCTGTCTTGGCCACTTGGCCACCCCAACTCTTTATCGTTATCCTCTTTTTTTTACATGATATGTTAGCTAAGCAGAATAGTATTAATTTAATAAGACACTTTGCTAACATAGTTAAATTATAGTATTATAATAATTCTTTACATTTACAGTATATGGTGCTTTTCTCACTACTCAAAGTGTTTCCACGCAGGGAGGACCTGTGACGCAAATCCATGATCTCCATACGACGAGACAGCAGCACTATTATGTATAATGTTACATACTGCACAATATTATTGTCCGTTTGAATAGTTTCATTAATTCCCAGTTACATCCTGTGCTTCAGGTAATGCAGTCTTATTCAGTTGAAAAAGTAAGAAATCTTTACATAAGTAAGACAGTAATTGTTAAACTTCAGAGGAGGGACAAGAAGTAATCATAAAGATCAGTATAGAGTCAGGAGTAGGCATAACTGATAAAGATAAATACAGTTTACATTACCTGCTCATTAGAGGCAAAACTGTAGAATTAAAACTGACATTTGGCATCCTTTCTGAGTTCCTCATCTTGTGGCTTTGACGTATTTAAATCTACTCCAACTCTAGTGTCAATAGACATTCTCATATTTCAACCTTTTTTTCCCCACTGTTAATTTCATTCCATGTTGTACTGTTTATAGAAATATGTATTTCTTGTTTCAGAGTTTACAGTAAAACACACAGATCCTGCAATGTCTAACTTTAGATCACCAGGCATTTCAAACTGCATTGTAAATATACAGTATTTTAAATAAAGATCTGCAGACAATGAATAGAAAAGAAATTCCATGCATAATTTTTCTTTGAAAGAATCACTAGAATTTTTTTGAATTCAACAATAAAGAGCATGCACAGTAAACATAAAAAATTCCATCCATCCATTATCCAACCTGCTATATCCTAACTACAGGGTCACAGGGGTCTGCTGGAGCCAATCCCAGCCAACACAGGGCGCAAGGCAGGAAACAAACCTCGGGCAGGGTGCCAGCCTACCGCAGGGCACACACACACACACACACACGCACACCTTTAATTAGATCTTTTCATGTGCAGGCATCAATAAAAATGGATGAAAAACCTTGTCGATAGATGTTTCCAACTGAGAAAATTAAATGAAAACACTAAACCTTTTTCTCTCTGATATACCTTTATTTCACACAAAATGTTTTCAGGTAATTTCAGTAAAGAAATAAAATATAATTATGGGATGTTCATGCAATGAAGACTGCAGTAAAAAGCATTTTAAACAATCTTTACATACTTTGCATATAAGGTGGTTAGAGGTTCCAACTCAAGTCCTGGAATCTCATTTATTAAAGTTTGTGTGAATTCAAGCATAAAAATATGCACCTGCCAGAAAAAACAGGACAATGAGTATGCCAAATAAAAATCTAAAAAAAATACTGGGGAAAAGTTTTCTATTCCTTCTTTTCTACTCCAAGTTTTACTCTGGCTGTTGGCCTTCCTTTTTCTGTTGAGAGGGGCAGGGGTGAATTTAACTTAGTTTTAAAATATTTGACTTTATTGTATAGAATGTTACTTGCTTTTAATAATTTAAATTTTAAAAATGTGTAGGCTGTAGTATATTGGTCCATATTAATAATTCACCTTCCAGATTATTTATTTCTAAATATCTTCCAAACTAGGAGATTCTCTAGTTGGTAATGATGCCTGCCCTTCTGTTTAAAATTAAAGTGAAGCTAGGGATGGAACACAACAGAGGGGAAGATCTCCTAAAGGCCAGAAGGCACACAGGACTATGTTGTCCCCTTAACAGGATAACCATGGGATGAGATCTTTTGAGTTTAGAATCAGGAGGTAAACCAGTGCAAGGGTTGAATTGGCAGGAGGAAGAGAGGCCATTATTTGAGACACAAGAGAGAGCGAGACCGAGAAAGTAGGAGAGAGACGATGCTTGGTGTTACTTAGATGAGCAAGTTGACAAACCATCTTATTTAATCGAGAGGGAGTTAACAACATTTATTATCAGACACAGAGAGGTTGCAAGTTTTGCTTTTTGCTTTCCACTTATTTACTAGTTTGAGCTCTGCTTTGTTTAATGCTTCCCTTGAATTTTGTTATTTAATAGAGGAACAATTTTTGTACATTTTAGTCTTCTTGACTAGGATGACCAAGCCAACTGTCTTCCTCCTCATGATAATGCATCTGTAGATTGATTGCATAGCTCCTGGACCCAACTTTGATCTTCTGACATTTCAGAGTTTACAGATTATCCCTGTGGTCACTCCTAGTATTCTATATTCCAATTGCACACACTGTAGGATAATTGTTAATTCCTAAATGTTCTGGAGTGAGCAAGTGTGAGGGTGTTTCTGACTACACCCTGTGATGGACTAGCAACCCAACAATTTATAATGCAGCTTTATTCAAGCTCTATTATATTAAAAAGTTTTTAAACTATGGGAAAAGCAGAAGTTTAAACTAAACATAAAAATCTTTATAAAGATATTAGATGAAAATTTAACAAACATAGAATCCTGTATAGGTTTAAAACGTGAGAATGTCATACTGCATATACTTTGGGGGATAAAGAAAACTTAAGCACGACCATCAATTTAAATTTAAAAAACAACTAAAATGTATCTGTAACTTGATTTCAGTTTTAAGAAAGGTATGTTTAAAATCATTAAATATTAAAGCTAATTAAAATAAAAATGATAGGCAGTGAAACAAGCCTTGCAGGCAATGCAGTGTTAATTCCATCAGTCTCTACAGCTTTTAAATCTCTTAAAAAAGGCAATACACATTTCTCCACTCACGTACACCCGATTGTTCTTTACAGGAGGATGCAGTGCTCCCTCTTTGACCCCACTCTGTCTGACTGTCTCTCTCTCTCACTCTCTCTCACACACAGACACATGACAAGCACACAAATTAAAAACTGTATTCTCAGGGTAAATCCAGATCTGAGAGCAACTAACATACAGTGTAGGAAATTGCTAAGACTACTGGGAATGCAGCTCCTCCTACAGCCACACTGACCAGCCCCCTCAAATCTTAGCTAAACATGAGAAGGCAATTATTTTTAATCCCAGTTATGCTGCCTCCGCAGCCAAACACACTAGAGAATGAAGTGACATACCACATGGAGGTTATTTCTAACAACTTTCGTCAGAATGTGTGCTTAGTCAGGCTCTGTTTAATTTAAGGTGCACTTCACAGCAACTAAGGGCTTGACATTTGGACAAAAAACCCTCAAAAGCTAACTGTACACAAAGCATCATGAGTCAACAGCCTGTTCTTTATTAAACTAGGATTTCTTTTGATATCATAAAGGGATAGTACAATGGCAGGCTAACCTTCTAGCTATCACTGTGAATCTTGGTATTTTTACTTATTGCTATTGGTGTGGAGATGCCACAAGTTTTCTTTAAAAATTTAAGGTGTGGCACAAAGTACTTGTAAATCACACTTAACACTAGAAAAAAAATCTCTGATAATTTGCCATTTAGCTTTTAAATTTAAGCAAAGGGATACTGGCACAAGACTAAACAACTTTAAAAATAATGCAACTACATAAAAATAAACCAAGCACCATTAAATGAGAGCCAAGGAAAGTGAACAAAAGCAGCACTGTACAATGAAGATTATGAAATAAGATGATACAGCATACTTTCAATAGTGATTGGTCTGTCAAGATAAAAATCAAGGCATGAATTGCTAGTAGAGGGCCTAGAATGATCTTTCCTATCAGAGCCATGAAAACAGTGAAGTGCAGCATTAAGGGGTCATGCCGTCTTTCTATTCCAGTGAAACGTTTGCCCCATTCAGCAGACAACAGTACATCATTAAAAATCTCTTTCAACAATACTTTCATGGCGCAAATAGCATATTATTAAAGAGATCATATGTAAGGGCATTCAGCAGACTGCGTAGATCACATTTAGTATTCTGAATTACATAAAACAATACATTGATAATTACATGTCAATCGCAAAACTTAATAAAAGCATAATTTGAACAAAAGAACCTTCTCAAATATACTATGTCATTATGGTGTGAAACATGAGTAGAATCGGTACACATTCAAGCACAAAATCTAATTGTTCTCAAGTTTATTAATGTTTTTTTTCTTTCTTTAAGGAGTCTATCAGATACAGCTATACATCATGTTTCTCACGGAACATTTGACAAATGCTGTATATGAATACTAAGCATGTTCACACTTAGATGGGATGTCATCACAACAGCTTTACAACATTTCACTAATTCCCCTCTATGACATTAGAGTACAATGCACTACCATAGTGACACTCACACTAAAACACAACACTATGTTTAAGCCATTCCACTGACACATTTTGTGACATAGTTTAACAATGAAGATGTTATTGTAGACAAAACGTATTATATACTCTAAAGAGGTATAGATAGATGATAGATCTCAGTGGTTTATAGACCACCAAGGTGACACAGTGTAAAGCAAAGACCCATGAACAACCTCTGGAAGAGAGGTGGATGGATCCACTGTACAAGAAGGATGAAGAAAGGGCTACGAAAACTGGGGGGGGTGGTGACTCTGTCAGACATGGTGGCACATAAATGTGGGTGGTAAGGAAATAAGGGCATGATGAAAAAATGTAATATTCTGAGTGGATTTATAAAATCTAGAGGATGGGAGGTTATACTTTACAAGCTGGGGTCAGGGAGAGTTGTCAAAAGACTAATAAGATGTTACAAAAATATTACTATCTGTCCCAGGTAGCACATTCAAGGGAAAGGTCAGGGAGGACTAGCAGAAGTCTCATCATTTCATGTGTTAGCTGATAAGGGAAAGCCAATGGTCTGTGACTTCCCAGAATAGTAATGTTGGTCATTTAGGACAATAGACAGCTGGCATGTTACCCAAAAGACCCAGGCCTTTAAGGGTCACTAAAGACACAGGATTATATGAACATCACAAGCAGCTGAGGAAGCTTGAAACCTTATGTCCCTATAGACCTGGGTTGAAATAGGCCACAAGCAGTAGGAGTCTATACAGCTAAAGGACAATTTATGGTTACCGTACAATAGCAGGAGAAAGAAGCCAGGATTAATGAAAAAGTGTGTGGTTTTTAGGTTGAAAAGGAATAATGACTTTATTTAGCTAACCACTGCAATGCCACAACATAAAAGTACTCAGGAGAACAAGTACTCCTTTCTGCGGTTCCAGAACTTTGTGTTCTTCTTCAGTTTCCCTTCTTTTGTGATTTGTTTCAATAATGCATGTTTCTTTGATTTTTGTGACTCCTTAGCCTTATTTCAGGATTAGGCAATGCCACAATGTGCCCTTTCCTAATAAAACACATGAATATATTTAACTGTTCAATACTAAAATCACTACGAAAGACAATGTTGTTTGACTGCTAACAGTTAAAGGTCTGGATCACAATTAAAATAATAATAGAACAAATTTTCATTAATTATTAACAGGTAAAATACAGAGGGGTCAAGTGGTTACACAGAACAAAAACATTCCAAGAACCTATTATTTTAAAAGAAAATGATCAGTTAAAATAGTCTAAATGATGTTCAAGTCTAAATAAAAAAGGTTGTTTAGCACAAAACAAAAAATATGCGAAATGCTAAACCTTTTATCCATCTATTGTCTGAACCAATACATTTGTCACTTTTTTATTTTATTTATGACCCTTACCATAAAAAGCAGGATTGGAAAATAAGATGAGACATTATTAAGCAAGCTTAAAAAAATATCTAGTTTAAAATTTATATAAGCTAGGGAACTCAAAGCAGATTGTAAATTGTGCCCAGATAGATAGACATTTTATTTGTCCCCAGGGCGACATTTGGCTTTTTATAGTAGCTCTTTAAATAATTACATAAATAGGCAGATACGTGAATAAATATATGTACACACTTTCACCTGAACACATACCAGAATGACTACAAAGTAAGAAATATTTACTGATTTCTAATGTAATTATGCTATTACCAGTACATTTTGTTTCCTTTTTACATATGTCAAATGATGATTTTCAACTTAGACATGCTGCATTTATATTTAACAGACAAAATGAATCCATTTCAAAACAAGGACACCGCACATTCTGGCATCAGTGGAGACAAGGCAGGAACCCTGGTGGCAGCACCAGTCCATCAAAGAACTCACCCTCACACCAACTCTCATACTTAAACATAGCCAATTTACAGTCTCCAGTTAAGCAACTTTTGTAATAAAAAGTCTACTACTTCTAAGACGTCTAAGACTTCTACTGTAAAACATATATAATATAATAATATTCACCTTTCCTTAAAATATTCCAATACTTTATAGAGAGAAAAATAATAAAAACAATCCGTAACTGTAGTGCTTCTAATCATTCTCTTTTATGAGAGCACTTGTGATATCTTCCAATCCTCGCACTCTGACAGTTTACCAAATGTTCTGTAGCTTAATCCCAATTTCAGGCCAGATGCTTTCTTTAAGAGTTTACATTATATGCACAGCAAGGCAAAATGATTCTATCTGAGAACTTGACATGTATTTTCTCACTACCTTCCCAATGTTTATGTAAAATGTATTTACTTTATGTTTATGAATAATTTATAGATTAGCATAATAATAATCTTGACCCCTCTGTGTTTGAAAATTTTAGACCCATTTCTAACCTGCTTTTCTTAAGCAAAATTCTAGAGAAGGCAGTCATTATGCAGCTAAATGACCACTCAATAAACATGCTATTCTTGATAAGTTTCAGTCAGGTTTTAGAACAAAACACAGCACAGAAACTGCACTCGTTAAAGTAGTAAATGACTTGCGGGTAAATGCAGACAGAGGCCATTTATCTGTTCACATCCTCTTAGATCTGAGTGCCACATTTAACACAATTGATCACAACATTCTTAGAAATCGCCTTAGTCAAAGGGTGGGCCTCTCTGGCAGTGTCTTAAATTGGTTTGAATCCTACCTGGCAGGTGGAAAATTCTTTGTTAGTTGTGGGAATTACAACTCAAAGACACATGATATCCTATATAGTGTTCCACAAGGCTCTATCTTGGGTCTGCTGCTCTTTTCGATCTACCTGCTTTTGTTAGGTCAGCTTATCTCGGAGCATTACGTAAGTTACCACAGCTACGCTGATGACACGCAGCTATATTTATCAATAGCCCCTGATGACCCCGACTGTTGTTTCACTAACACAATGCCTTACTTGTGTTTCTAAATGGATGAATAGTAATTTTCTCAAGCTAAATAAAGAGAAAACAGAAATTTTATTGATTGGCAATAATGGATATAATGAGGTTATTAGAAATAAACTTGAATCTTTAGAATTAAAAGTCAAGACGGAGGTAAAGAACTTAGGGGTAACTGTTGACTGTAACCTGAATTTTAAATCACATATTAATCAGATCACAGATATCGTGTAATTACGATTGGGAATATGCGACGCTTGAATATAAAAGCATCACGAATGCATCTGTATGTCGGCATTTTGCTTCACCACTTTGAACCATTCATCCTGTAGGATCTGCATAGAGGCTTTCTGTCACATGTAGATAGTTCCCGAACATAATGACACGATACATTTTAAAAGTCTCACATACCATCTTTTGTGTCGTCTTTTTTATTTTTTTATTTTTGCAACTTAACAACAGCAACATAATATATAGCATTATATTTGAGCCACTGAGAAAAAAAAATAAAGGACACGGTGAAAACGTGTATTTTGTGATTAAAGTGGAAATTTCGGCTTTAATCTCGAAATGTCCACTTTAACCTCGTAGTTTACTTTATCATTAATGCAGACCATCGTAAACGTCATCCCAGTTTTTAATCGCTACGAGCTTCTTGGACCTGACAGCAGCGGAGAGCAGCAATAGATCGCCATACAGAACAAATTAAATGTATGATATTCCAACTCTCTGCACATTTAGAATCCTTAGATTTATACTTGATATTACCTTCATGATGAAATGCATTAAAGTGTGTATGTTACATTTTACATATAATTTCGTTTAAATAATGAATACTGTTAATTACACACATGGAGGAATAATTACACACATGGTGGTGTCACGGTGGTGGAGCGATAGCACTGCTGTCTCGCAGGGAGTTATGTTGCTGGTATTTCCTGCTTGTATTCCACACTGTGCTCTGGTTTCCTTCCAAAGATTTGGAGATTTGGGGATTTGGTACCGCTAAAATGACGCTAGTGTATGTGTGTGCTTCTATTCACCTTGCGATGAGCTGAGGCCTCATCAAGGGACTGTTTCTCACTCGTGCCCAATGCTTGCTGGAATGGACACACCCCTGGATTGATGGATTTAATCAATAAACATCCTTTTCAGAGATATTGCGGTAAGGTGTCATCAGAATTTAATGAGTGTTCTAGGCAATTCACAACACAGAGAAGCCGAACATGTTCTCACCGTGATAATATCTCGCACTGCCACCTCGTGGATTCCTCCAGATTTACGTAAAGTACGCGCGCAAATATGAACACTACAACGCTTGCGTAGCAGGAGCGTCCGCTGCAGCATGCGTCGCATCGCGTGAAGTATAACTCCGGCCTTAGGCAAAAACTCAGGCGTGGGAGGAGTTTGGGGAGGCCATGGAGAACGACTTTCAGATGGCTTCGAGGAGATTCTGGTCCACCGTCCCGCATCTCAGGAGGGGGAAGCAGTGCAGTGTCAACACTGTATATGGTGGGGATGGTGCGCTGCTGATATCGACTCAGGTTTTGTGGGTTGGTGGGGGGAGTATTTCGAAGACCTCCTCAATCCCACTACCATGCCTTCCAAAGAGAAAGCAGAGCCTGGGGACTCAGAGGTGGGCTCCCCCATCTCTGGGACTGAGGTAACCGAGGTGGTCAAAAAACTCCTTGGTGGTAGGGCCCCGGGGGTGGATGAGATATGCTGGAGTTCCTCAAGGCTCTGGATGTTGTAGGACTGTCTTGGTTGACACGTCTCTGCAACATCGCATGGACATCGGGGACAGTGCCTCTGGATTGGCAGACCGGGGTGGTGGTCCCCCTCTTTAAAAAGGGGACCAGAGGGTGTGTTCCAACTACAGAAGGATCACATTCCTCAGCCTCCCTGGAAAAGTCTATTCAGGGGTTCTGGAGAGGAGGTTCCACCGGATAGTCAAACCTCAGATTCAGGAGGAACAGTGTGCTTTTCATCCTGGTCGCGGAACAGTGGACCAGCTCTAAACCCTTAGCAGGGTCCTGGAGGGTGCATGGGAGTTTGAGCAACCAGTCTACATGTGTTTTGTGGACTTGGAAAAGGCATTCAACCATGTCCCTCGGGGAATCCTGTGGGGGGTGTTCCGTTAGTATGGGGAACCCCGACCCCCTGATAAGGGCTGTTCGGTCCCTGTACAACCGGTGTCAGAGCTTGGTCCGCATTGTCGGCAGTAAGTCAAACCCGTTTCCAGTGAGAGTTGGACTCCGCCAGGGCTGCCCTTTGTCACCGATTCTGTTCAAAATTTTTATGGACAGAATTTCTAGGCGCAGCTAGGGTGTTGAGGGGGTCCGGTTTTGTGGACTCAGGATTGGGTCATTGCTTTTTGCAGATGATGTTGTCCTGTTTGCTTCATCTTCAGCTCTCTCTGAATCGGTTTGCAGCCGAGTGTGAAGCGGCTGGGATGGGAATCAGCACCTCCAAATCCGAGACTATGGTCCTCAGCCAGAAAAGGGTGGAGTGCCCTCTCAGGGTTGGGAGCGAGATCCTGCCCCAAGTGGAGGAGTTCAAGTATCTTGGGGTCTTGTTCACGAGTGAGGGATGAATGGAGCGTGAGATCGACAGGCCGATCGGTGTGGCGTCCGCAGTAATACAGGCTCTGCATCGATCTGTCGTGGTGAAAAAGGAGCCGAGCCATAAGGCAAAGTTCTCAATTTACCAGTCGATCTATGTTCCTACTCTCATCTATGGTCATGAGCTATGTGTAGTGATCAAAAGAACGAGATTGCGAATACAAGCGGCTGAAATGAGTTTCCTCCACAGGGTGTCTGGGCTTTCTGTTAAAGATAGGGTGACAAGCTCAGTCATCCGGGAGGTGCTCAGATTAGAGCCACTGCTACTCTGCATAAAGAGGAGTCAGATGAGGTGGCTCAGACATCTGATCAGGATGCCTCCCTGGCGAGGTGTTCCGGGCACGTCCAACCGGGAGGAGGCCCCGGGGAAGACCCAGGACACACTGGAGGGACTATGTCTCCCGGCTGGCCTGGGAACGCCTCGGGATTCCCCTAGAAGAGCTCGAAGAAGTTGCCGGGGAGAGGGAAGTCTGGGCATCCCTGCTCAAGCTGCTGCCCCCACGACCCGACCTCGGATAAGTGGAAGAAGATGGGTGGATGGATGGATGGATAGATGGATGCTCAGGTTTACTTTTTCTATTAAGATTCTTGCTGCTGCATTTTGCATTAACTGTAACCAAATGATGTCTTTCTTAGGTGGTCCTGTAAGGAGCTCATTACAGTAATCTAGCTGACTGAAAATAAAAGTGTGAACTAATTTTTCAGCATCTTGTAAAGTTATAAGAGATCCAACTTTAGCTATATTCCTTAAGTGAAAAAATGCAGTCCTAGTGACTTGATTAATATGTGATTTAAAATTTAGGTCAGAGTCAATATATAACCCCAAAATTCATTACTTCTGACATGACTTTAAAGCCAAAGGGATCAAATTTATTTCTAACCCTCACTATGTCCATTTTTGCCAATAGCTAAGACTCCTGTTTTTTCCTTATTTAGTTTGAGAAAGTTACAGCTCATCCATTCAGAAATACAACAAAGACCCAGGATCAGAGACCCCAAAACATCAGGGGCTATCAGTAAATGCAGCTGTGTATAGCTGTAATAGCTCACCTTGTGCTTTGAGATAATCTGACCTAATGGAAGCAAGCAGATCGAAAAGAGTAGTGGACCTAAAATAGATCCTTGTGGTACACCATATTAAACCATATAAAATATGGTGTCTTCGAAGTACAATCACCGCATCTAACAAAGTTTTTTCTACCTGTTAAGTAAGACTGAAACCAGTTTAAGATGATGCCAGAGAAGTCCATCCATTATCTAAGTTGATTTATAAGAATACTGTAATCAGTGGTGTCAAATCTGTACTCAAGTCTAAGGGAATAAGAACAGATATATGGCCTTTGTCCGCATTAACCCGCAAGTGATTTACTGCATTAACCAGTGCGGTTGTCAAGAACAGAATGTTTATTCAAGTAAATTTTTAGCTGCGTAATGACAGCCTTCTCGAGAATTTTACTCAAAAAAGGCAGGTAAGATATTGGTCTAAAATTGTCAAAAACAGAAGGAGTCGTAAATGTTAAAGTCTGGTCTCGAGGCTGACAATCCTAATTTTCAGTCTTTCTCAATTACCTTTTCTGTTAAAAGTTCTTGAGCATGTTGTAGCCTCCCAACTCACCAATTACTTAACTTCTAATAAATTGATGGAACCCCTTCAGTCTGGTTTCAGAGCACAGCACAGCTGTGAAACTGTACTGCTTTGGGTAACCAATGATTTGCTTATGGCAGCAGACTCAGGACAAACCAGCATATTAATTCTGTTAGACCTCAGTGCAGTATTTAACACTTTTAAACATGACATTCTTCTTCCCAGAATGGAGAACAGTTTGGGTATCATTGGCACTGCCCTCCAGTGGTTTAAGTTCTAGCTGAATGATAGCCAAGAGTTTGTTAGTCTTGGCAACAGCAGACTCATCTCATCACCAGTAACATGAGTTCCTCAGAGCTCCACCCTTGGCTTTCTGCTCTTCTATATTATATACTTCCCTTTGGCCATGTCTTTCATAACTTATTTTTATGTAGATGATACTCAACTCTATTTCAATGTTAAAAAGTCCAACATTGGAGCTTTCTCAGCTCATAACTTGCCTCAGTGAAATTACATCATGGATGGAGCATAACTCTGCTTTTATCACATCCTGCATCAATTGTTGTAACTCTCTACTGGCAGATGCACCTTCAGGTCTTTTATCACAACTCCAGTTGATTCAAAAATCCTTCAAGTCCTTACACAAACCAACAACAGTTAGCACATAACGCCCATCCTACTTCACCATCACTGGCTCCCTGTGTCTTTGAGGATTGAATAAAAAATTCTATTAATGACCTACAAAGCTTTAAATGGTCTTGCACCAGACTACATCAGTGACTTTCCATTACTATGCTCCTGTTCGCCCACTAAGGTCCGCTGATTCTGGCAAACCTGTTGTGCCTCACACTAACCTGCACTGTACGGATGACTGGGTATTCAGCTGTATAGCCTCCAGACTTTGGAATGATCTCCCAAAATTAATTAGATCAGCACACTCAATTTTCTCTTTTATAAAATAACTCAAAACTCATCTGTTCACGAAGGCTTTTAACTTAACCTAACATTCTGCCCCTTCTTTCAGATTACCTCTGTCCAGAAGCTCCGGATTATTTTTATATGTGTTCTATCACACATTTTGTTGTTTCAGACTTTTCTTCTAGTACTAATTTAGTATTTTACTCTGGTTTATTGTCTTTTATTCTGCTTAATGCTTTATATCTTATATATATCTGGTTTAGTGTTCTATGCAGAATATACTTGTATCCAATGTCAAATATACTATACTGCCCCCCCCGACTCTAAAGCACCTCACGCATGAGAAAGGTGCTATAGAAATACAATTTCTGTATTGTTACCATTTTAATGTATAAGCCGAAATGCTTCGTATACAGTATGTATACAGAATCTTTCATGTGTAACACTGTCCTAAACCATTAGTTGGTCCTGGCCTTATGCCCATCATTTAATGGATAGACTCCTGCTTCCCATTCTACACTCTGCTCACTGAAAGTATTTTTGTCAATTTTCTAAATATTTCTTATTTTTTTATTTTTACAACAATACCCCAGAAATATGCAATGCTGGAATGTTGATATTTCAATGAGGAAAAAGAGGCTGCTACAATATATTGACTACAAACCAAAAGCACACTGACAGCCCAGAAAGGTACATCACAGAACATGGCACTGCACTTGGGTCTCCTTTAGTTTATTTTTTTCTTTTGGGGGAAAAAATGATTTTATCCTAATTTACCAACAGAAATGGACTTATTTTGATTCTGTTCTACTTTGATTTTAGCTAATGTAATTTCAGCATTTATGGAAGAGAGCACAGCAAATGAATAGTGAGTGTAAAATTTGTTACTATATACATTTTAGGAATGATTCGGGTGAGTTTAGTAGTTATTTACACTGTAAGGTTACCATACTATCCACTGAAGTACTCAGTCATAATATGAAGTGCAAATGATCTATTTGGGAATACTGGAATGTTACTTTTTCCATTATATAAATGTTTCTCAACCTTTATGGTCTTGTGACCTGGTTTTACCCTTTAAAGTTAATTAACGACCCACTAGCAGCAATTGTAAACTTTGCCATTATTGGTGCATACACAGTATTGGAAGAGCGGAAGGCATCTCCTTGGTAAAACAAGTACAATCGGAATAATGTTCCCATTGTTGAGACAAACGTCATGGAAATTATGTGCCCTTGGTGAAATGAGTGTGATCGAAAGAGCAAAAGCTGGGTAAGTGAAACAAGCACAACTGGAAGAGCACGTCTCGTGACTGAAAGAGGCCATTGGCAGGGCTAATGGTTTAGCCTCCCATTGGTGAAACAAGCACAGTTAGGAATGGCCAAACATATCACTCAGCACTACCTATTGCTTAAAGTTGTGAAAGCAATGAAGTGTATTGGTGCTATAGGCACTTAGTCCTACTGATCTGTGACGCCATGCACAGTTTGTGTAATATAAATCTGCCTAAGGCATGATTGGCTCAGAAAGCTGGCATTATATTCATGTTTTTAATTGAGGGGAATTCACACATTAGAAGTACACAATGGCAATGGTTTGTTTTGAACAATTTGGTGTATCAAATATGATTAACTAGCATTTTAGTGCACCCAAAGACATAATGTACCATAAAAACTGAGAGGGTGAAAGATTACCCCTGTTTTAATAAAACATTTTTAGTGGTACAGTATACAGCAAGAGTCATTATTCAATAAATACATCTACAGTATTAAGGAATCTGCTTCATCCATTTCAAGTTTTAGGGTTAAAGAATATTCCATCAGCATTACCTATACAAAGCAGAAACCACTTGATATTTCTATAGTATCTTTCTTTTTGTTTAGTAAACAGCAAGAATATTCAATTAGTGAGTACAAAATGAAACTGTAGTTCATTAATGATTATGAAAACTGTTTATGGAATGATTTCTCAAGCTTGCTATGTTGGGTTGCTTGATAATGAGGGGATACAGTACATGTTCCATCTCTCCACACAGACGCAATGTTACTGAACAGATCTTTAAGAGTTTAGTGGCCTAAAAGCTACTTTACACCAACATATTGTGAATTTATTTGCTTTTACTGACTCACCTCATGAACCTAAGCAACCATTTATACTGCATTTGTCCTAAATGTAAAACCAATTGTTTATTTGTAAATAACTGTATTTTACCTTAATATTTATAAAGCAAATTGGAATTTATAAAGCAAATTAGAATGACGTCCTCTTCAAAAAAGATGCTGCATAACATAAAAAGTAGCTTATTTAACATTTTTCAGTTGCAATATTGTCTCTATTCTATAGCTTGTTGTCTTACTGACTTAACTCGTCTTTTATTTTCAAACCGAATAATAAAAATCATTCTATTTTTGGAGCAGAATATAAAAGCATCAATAAAACTGCAGTAACCTCACAACCTTTAGACAAATGAGCCATGTTTGCAGAACATACTGTACTATTTCACAAGTAAATATAGTTTTGAAGTCTGAAGATGAAAAGTAGCTTATAATCAAATGAAGCAAGGTAGCAGCACCAAAAAAAAAATGACAGCAGCCAGAACACTGCACACTCAACTAAGCAGCATACACCGTTCAAACAATTGTAATGCTTTTATTCACAACCTCAAAATACAATCTTTTAACATAATCCATTTCAGAAATAGTAATTATAATGAATACTTTGTGATTGTGAGGTTTTCCCATTAATCAATTTTTATTTGAAATCTTAAATATACCTTTAAGCAATCTAACCAAGTACCAACCAATTTAGCATTTGCAAATATTGATGACTCTACTAAAAAAGCTAAAGGAATGAATAAAATTAAAAAAAAAAAAATGAGAGCCTGTTTTTATTATGTCAATGAATCTATAAAGAAGCTAACCATGTCAATGAAAAACAAAAAGGTCTCTACACATCTATAATGTCGTAGATGTTAACTTTTGGAGGAAGGAAATGGGTTTTGGTGCTAGTGTGCTATGGCCTAAAACTATACAAGTGTTTCAAAAATGAACCAACATAGATTAACAGTATAAAAAACAAATCAGAGGATACACAAGAATGCTAGATAAAGAAAACTGACAAGAAGCTTATTCAACTAGTTTAATTATCCTAAGAGAGAAAGCTGGTTTGCCAGTGGCTCTTAAAAATTTAAAGAGCTAAATAAATCATTACAATGCCAGAATCTCCCTTTTAAAATAATAACTTGAAACAAATGCTAAAAAAACACTTAAACACATGAATAATGCACTTTCTGGAGAGTGTTTCTCTCCAAAGGATCCTCACATTAAGTTTTGTGCATCTTTGTTCTCTTTTTTTGTTTTATAACCTCCGTAAACTATACAAAGTCAAAAATTCAAGAATAATTTCTCAAATTATTGCCATCATATTGTCAGTGTCCATGATTTTTAATCCATCTGTTAAATGAAAGTTAATGCTTTGCTAAGAGATCTGAATCTAGTATTTCAAATTCTTTGTTAAATGTCCAGAAAACTGAAATATGCCGTGAACTGTGTACGTTTCATTCAATATGATTTTTTGCAACAAAATAATTTTAACAAAGTTGTTTGCGCTACAAAAAATATTCATGATCGAGTTATTTCACAACTCATTCATTTAACTTCACCTGCCTTTTTTTTCTATCAGTTTTCCATTTGAGGGTTCTGGTGCAGCATGCTGAGCCATAAAGACCAGGACAACATATCCACGGCAACAATTTCGAGCTTCTACTGAGATTTCCAGGCATTCTAATGCCAGCCTAAAGATACAATACTTCCTGTGTGTCGTGTCTTTGGGTCTAGTTCTAAATCTTCTGCAAGTAGGCCGAGGCTGCAACAATTCTTCTGACAGAATTTCCAAAGGAAATCTATATGCCCAAATCAATTCAAAAGGTGAGAATCCATCATTATATTCTAAAGTAATCACATACTAAATAGTGACACATATAAAGTAAATCCAGAAACACAGTTCAAAACCTTCCCTCAGACACTTGTATTCATAATGTAATTCTGTCATTTAGTACTGTTACACTTGTGAGTTTCAGACATGTCTCACAGGTTTGAATGTGTTGGGAAATACAGGGAAGGTTTTCAATGTTACACTGCCATTAATCCAGTTTCTGTGTGCTGTAGAATGGAGGAGAACTATCTGGAGGACTTCTGACATTGCTTCCTAGCTACCTGACTGAAAAACAGATCCTTCCATTTCCTCCACTACTTAAGGGCATAGCAACTTTGTATCAGTTTCATTTCCGACCTAGATAGACAGAACTCTATGGTGAAAGCTGTCAGGTACAACAAAGCCTGAAAACGTCAGCACTGACATTTTTTTCAATTATTTTTCCAACTGGACATTAAATTTGGTCACCCTTGTGCCTCATGGTGAAGATGGGGGAAATAGACTAAATGAAAGATCAAATGCCTTATACAAGGAGTAAGGTTTCCAATCAAACCCACTGCCTGGTATAATATTTGCAAAACTGCCACTGTTGCATCAATTCAATTATTTCATGATCTGCTGTGACTAGTTAGCAACAACTTCAGGTACATGAAAGTTCCAGTTAGGGTAGAGCTCTTGCTTGCAGAGAGCAGGCCACTCTTTTTCAGGGGTAGGAGCATGATATCATAAGAATTTTTACCACCCAAACTGATAACATCATCACATTCAAATATTAATCATAAGGTACTGGACATTACAAATATTACTAGGCCGTGAGAGAAATGTGCAGACAACAGAACAGAAATCAAGAACAGAGCCACCAGAAGGAAAAGGGACCACAAGTAATGGGCAAAAAGCTAGGTACACAATACAGGAATAAAATTCAGAAATGAAACACAAAGGACAATTGATTCAAGGAAACTCAATAAATATGCTATGAACTAAAAAGGAAAGCTTCCAAGAGATGTTTATGTTTAAAAACAAGTAAAGGGTGTCAGAATCTGGTACCACAAAAAAAGCTGGGTTGAAGGTGAAGAAAAGAGTCTGGTAATAATATAAAAGACCTTTCTAATTAATACAAAATACAAGTTTGGTTTAATAAAAGAAATATGAATGGGAAATGTGATGAATGTTCTGTCAAAAAAAACAAAACATGTCAATCACTGAAGCCTTATCAAAGTTGGACAGAGATATTTGAGGATAGCACTGATACAGAGTCAGAAATGAAAATGGTCCATATAAGAGAAGTTTAACAGACTCTAGTCACCCATAAAACTTCATCTTGACAGAATAGTCAAATAAAGCACTTGTATTGCATTTATATACATGTTTTGATTCAACACTGAGCAGATATGCATTGAAAGTTAGTTGAGAAAGAACCCATCTGGTATACCAGCTCCTTAACAGAAATTGACATGACATGAGTATACTTAAAATCCATTCTAATTATTCAGGAAAGTCAAATAATAATGGTGCACAAAAAATGTTCAGATACAATTATTGACATATCTATAGTGTAAAGCCATGTTTCTAAACTGGGGATGGGGTAACAGAACACCACATACAAACAAAATTTAAAAATAAACCTGTAATTTTAAGATATGTAGATCTAAGCTCATTAATTTCCAACCATTGTATACTACAGTATTTTAATAAAGGCAGCATTTTCATTAACAGTGCAGTCAGGCACTTGGGCTCACAAATACAGTACAAGCATTTTATTACTGATGGTCTTTCCTCATTTACTTGCACAGAATCATGAGAAAGGCAGACAGGACATAGAAACTGCAGAACAGAAATTCTATTTATTTAAACATTTATGTTCCTTCTGATAATAGATTAGCTCAACCTTCACCCTTGTCAAAAGGTTCTAGGAATGTAAAATGAAATAAAACTATAGGTCTTCAGCAAATGAGCTACAATACATAATAATATAAAAGGGAACACTCAAAACAGCAGTCCATTTGAAGTTGACAATACCCGATCATAGCCGATCATTTGATTTCAATTTAAAGAATTCTTTTCTGTACTAAAGGATTTTTCTTTGCTACAACATGTCCAGAAACAAGTCAGAAAATGAATGCAGGCTGTAACATTGATGTACACTGGATGATTCAAGTAACTATTTTGAAATTTGGAGCATTTTAATTATTTTAGCTACTTGCAGAAGTTCTCTGATGGTGTATACTTACAAGGGAGATGTGACAGAATAGGAGTCAGGTAGAGAACTTTGTTTCTTGGTTCAAAGGGAATTGTCAACAACTTAACATCAGCAA
Organism: Polypterus senegalus; assembly: GCF_016835505.1. Taxonomy (NCBI): domain Eukaryota; kingdom Metazoa; phylum Chordata; class Cladistia; order Polypteriformes; family Polypteridae; genus Polypterus; species Polypterus senegalus. The sequence continues at coordinate 89,792,685 of NC_053163.1, read as the reverse complement.
AAAAAAGGAACTGGTCATTGACTTAGACCACGCCAAAGAGCCTCCATGTCTGGTCAGTCTTTAACTAGACATGAGATTATGATTCTTCCATTCTAAGCAATGTAAAATCTTAGTTGTAGAAAATCAAATTTCATGGTGACTTTGAACTTAGGACAGGGGTTTCATAACGTCACACAAATGTTTCATAACAGATTTATTTAAATGATAATTTTAACAGGATTCTAGATTTATTGATTTAGTTATTACAAGCATTATTACAAACTAATCAAATCTTCATTTCAACATCTAACTTCTTACCATTATATCTCACTTTCAAAAAATCATCCTGCTTACACATAGACAACAATACCTGACAAAGTCTGTTAGAAACGCACTATAGTAATGCAGAAACAATACCACTGCATCATTATTTATGTTTAAAGCACAATCCTGAATAGGCAGCATAACCCAATGTCATTCAATCACATTATGAATGACCAAAATATAAAGTTAAAAAAGCAAAACATTGCATGTACTCTGATTAAACATCCAGGACAGAGAATATGTACAAATCTTCAATGTAAATCTGTAACACATTGATGCATCAATGTTTACTTTACAATACATATAGCACATCTGAGTGAACAAAAGATGTGTGAATTTGTTTGTATTAAAGGGCAGAAAGAGCTCTACATTGATTGAAAATATATACAGTTTTCAAAAGGCTATATGCCTTCATACTTTAAATTACTTTGTTATAATACTAGACCATATGCAGATCGACAGTCACCAACTTTAATGTTATCGCCTCCATTCTTTTTTGTAATTAATTCTGTAATGATTATCAGGAAACTACCATAGTCTTGTCAGTAAAGGATTTAGTGCAAAAGTGAGGCAGCCATTAATGTTGACAGTTTGCGATACATAGTGAAGATATCAAGGGTTTTAATGGGGTATAAATTGTTACCAAAAATACATTGTGGGGATAAAGAGTTCATGCCATATGTGCAGGAACTGTCAGGATGAGGGCCAAATGACAAAAAAAGCAGCCCACACATTTCTCTTTTCTCTCTTTACATAACATGTTAGTTAAACACATGCATACTCTTGTAACTAGGATACTTGTAATAATAATGTGTTTAAGTGCAAAACCAGACATAGCAAATCTTAAAATTTTTTTGTAAATTTACAGTGAGTATTCTTAGCATATAGCATGTAATTTGAACATTTTCTGCATATTAAGTTTGTCTTAGTTATATCGACAATGGCTTTGTTACTCTAAGCATAGCAATAAAAAAATTCAAAAATGACACTATTTCTTTAACATTTTACCAAAGACAAACTATTAGTGGGTGAAGTGTTAAAAAGCTACTGTAGATAGAGAGTTTTGGTTTATATTTTAATAAAAGCAACCCCACACGTCAGTTTACTGTTTCTATAAACCTACCTTGGATATTAAAGTCTTCAACATGGGTTCCTTCTTTATCCTGAATGAATTATGTTCATGTGACAGTAGAAATCGCTGTAGCATTACTCATCCTGGCAAGGATGCGAGCCAACTTATGGACAATGAGCTGACTCATTATGGTTACAGTGGTGCCCCCTTGTGACAACAATAAGAAATGCTTGCATCGGTGCACTTCTAATTCCCACTATTGCTAAATTTAAGTATTACTTAAATCTAGGGTTTGATACAGAAATTGTATTTGTTCAAGAAAATGTAAATTGCGATCATAAAATTTATTTTCACTGCTAAAAAGCAATAGGTAATCAGACTTCAGTTATTCTTAATCCAAATTTAGGAGGCTATAACGACACTTGGGCTTTTGTTTTACACAACATCAAGCAACAATGTTAGCCACAGTTGAAAGGTAAATCAGAATTTTGTTCACTTCTGCTAATTTGTTAAATTATTTATTTTTCATTGCATGCTAAATGGAAATGAATGTATCATCTAATCAGGGGACTTGTCTCAAATATTATTACAATATTGATTGCACCTTTATTTTTATTTCTATCATGATTAGACTCAGATGTAAATTATGCAGATTTTCTGATATTCCATATAGTTAAAAGTAAAATGAAGTAAAAGAAGACATTTCAGATCTAAAGACAGAAAAAGTGACAGGAAAATGTTAATGATATAAATTGGAACTATTTTAGAAGGGCATTACATATGAAGAAAACCCAAGACAGTTTGGCAATTAATAAAATTGCGTGCGCATGGTGGACAGGTTAAGGGTTCAGATAGTTGTAATTTCCCACTGGAACACCAGAGGGCACTCTTGAATGCAGACTGGAAGATTGACAATCTCTGATGTCACTTCTGGTGTCCTCCTGCCTGGACACGCCTCTTCCTGCCAGTAGCCCATAAGATTGAGCGCTCCACCATCTTCAGCAGTCTGTTTTCGAGACTTGTATCTTTGACTTTTTTTTTTTTTTTGGCTTTTTCAACACGTTTAAATCCTTTTTCTTTATAGTATACAGAATTTGCCTTTGGGTACCCCAAAGGTTTATAATCTGCCTCTTTATTACAATGGCGCAGTCAACAGGATTAATCGAACATTGCTGAAGATGCAGCAACAGGACAAATTAAACCAATTGCACCCCATTATAGAAGAAATCTTGGCTCAAAAGGTACAGGTAGGGGACCACTTTACACGGTTCACTGAGACGGATGTAAATAATCAAATCTCAAGTACCTACCGAAAGAGAAGGGAACAGCAGCAAGCTAACTAACACCACATCAAAGTTCTACAGCAGGCAAGAGTCTTGTATAGTCCTTTAAAGTACTTCAACCTTAAGTACTGCAGCACCGAAGAGTCCATAACTAATACAAGGTCCTGACTCTACAGGCTTCAAACATTACTGAGGGTAACAGACTGCAGGGAAATAAAGTGAAAAAGAATGGTAAGGGATTGGGGGAAAAACCAAAAACAACAAGAAAAAAATAAAACAAAAATAGCATTGATGTAGTTTTGGTAGGTTAGAGAGCATAAGAATTTATCTTCAGTTTATTTTAATTCAAAAATCAACGGAGGTACATAAATCTATTAGGTGTGTACAGAGATTTTTGGGAAACATTTGTACTTGCAGAAATATGCATGAAAACGTATTTTACAAATATCTTGAGTTACTACTGATATTAGCTAGGATGGCATTTTCCAACACCCTAGCTAAGAAAAAAAAATCCAAACTAATTTGCTGGAAGAAATATGCACAACATTTCATGCTCTGTCCATTCCCCACATTTTCAGCAACCTCGTGTGTCTATTATAATTACTCCCGAGTAAAAACAAGAATAAACCCTACTATTAAAGGCACTATGCAAAATACAACTGAAAAATATAATTTTGTTACTCAGCTTTCCTGTTTTTCCATTAAATGTAATGGGGCTGAAGTAAATCCTCACTGGAACTCTGTTTCCCATTAAAAGTAAGAAAAAAATACCATTGGAGTTATATCTAGGCTGGCTTTCTCACAACTCTGTCCTCTGGGCTCTTTTGCTTTCACCATAAATCAGCCATCACTGCTGAGAAAATGGATTTTACTGCACTGCTGTGGAATGGCCCAAAAATAAGTATTTGAGATTTGCAGATCTGTCATTATGTTAGCCTAAAACATATTTGTGCTCTGTGCTCACATCACCTGGGGCTCACCATAATAATGTTTCATGAAAGCTAGAGTCAGTTAATTTATACTGGAAGGTCAATTCTCTGACTGGTTCTTCAATTTATTGTTCAATAACTTTCACTAGAGAGGGCATCATTATACTATTACATGCATAATATGTTATTTTAATGGGTAGCACTTCATATGAATCCATAGTGGGTCAACAAAGAAGAATTCAATCAAAGAGAGACAATCATGGCTCCTGTTCACAAAGTTTTAAACATCTTCCCCAAAAAATAGGAGCAGTCAGACCTTTCTTCATCTTGGACCATAGGAATAAATGATCTCTTATATAGCCATAAAACAATCACTGGTGAGTGTTTACTCAAACCTTCTAACACCAAGTACTATGAAAAAACAGTGCTGACTATACTTTGACTACATGTGTATTCAGGTCTACTGTATATAGTCTATATTATGACATACATGAAACTGTGTGTCACTTTCAGAATTGAATGCACCACATCCTAAAACTGTAGAAAGCTCTTTGTCTCACTGCATACTCCAGGTTTTCTCCCACATTCCCAAAGAAATGCTGGTCATTTTAACTAGTGGTTCCAAAGTGGCCCTGTGAGGATGTGCTTGATTGTGTCCTATGACTGACTGGCACCATGTATAGTGAGGTTTTCTCCCTTGAATCCAGTTCTACTAAGATTAGCTCCAGCTAATCAAGTTTGTTAATAAGTTGTCAATTCAATTTATAAGATCTTTAGTCAAGAGAAAGGTTGTTGCATCAAATGTGAAAACAATGTAAAATATGTTAGTAAAACTTATCAGAGACACATTCAGTGTCCTCATAAACAATTTATGTGGTGGGAAGTCATACTGACTTACTGGGAGGCTTATGCTCCACAGAGAAATTAAAAAAGCAGAAATCAAGCAACACACATGGAATTTAAAGCGGAGCTCATTGGAAATTCTGGAGTTTCAAATCTACAATGCAATATATTTTTAAATTCATATTTGAATTAGACAAGTTAAGTGCCCCTTATTTCTATAATGTGCAGTGCTTTCTCTAACATCTAAAAAGAGAAGGGAAATGACTGATACAATTATTACATTATATATATCAGCAAAATGAAAGTTGGGTTTGCCATTTCAATTCACAAAATAGTTCTTATTTCATTTGTAAATTTAGTCAAGATCACAACACAAAGCACAATAGCTTGTTTCTTCTATCCAATTACTTTTTTGGTCCTGTTACTTGCATAATGCAGAATATCAAAACAGGTAAAGACCACTTTATTTCCAAGCTGAAAACTGTTTGCCTGCATTACTGCAACAGACAGAGCTAACACTGGCTTTAATGCAGATGCAGAACACAGTTTTAAGGTATCAAGGGAAATCTTTGAATAACATTAGCATCTGTGCCAATGCAGCACAGAGGACTGGGCAGAAATGGAATGAGAAACATTTTAAAGAAGATAGTACTAACTTATGACAAATTACTGGCTCCACTAAATTATTGAGGTGGTATGGTAGCACAGTGGTAGAGCTGCTGCTTCTCAGTAAGGAGACCAGGGTGTGGAGTTTGTACGTTCTCCCAGTGTGTGTGCAGGTTATCTCCAGCAGGCCCCCACGACCCTGTTCAGGATGAAACAGGTTAGAAAATGACCAGCTGACTCAATTATTGTAGATCTCCCTAACTAAAATGTAAAACACATTTACATTTTAATTTAATTTCTGCTGTAGCGTGAAATTCTGTATAGAAGTTGATAAACATTTTGTATGTCTTTATTGGTAATGTAATACCAATGTAAAATGTAATATTAGTGATTCATTGTTGAGAACAGAAATGCTTTCGTGTCTAACTAACCAACCCCCCTGTGTCTTTATGACTTACTTAGGATATGGATTTTATTGCAAAATATTCCACTGGAAAGCCAAACTACCTAGATAGCAAGCTTCAGCTCAACTGACCTTGGGCACAGGTGTGAAAAGGCATGTGCACCCATTCGGCTGAAGTATGGCTTTTTGGAATTGGTTTTGAATCAGAGGCCATTCTGAACCAAAATGCCCTATTTTTGTAAAGATATGGACAGAGGGGATGGATTTTGCTATTTAAGTAATGTCATAAAATAAAAACTGTATTCCCAAATATCTCACTGACATGCAGACAAATATACTGCATGTTAACAGAATTCTGTGCTGTTTTTGTTCAAAAAGAGTACTTTGAAAAAACATTTTCAAGTGGGTTAAGAGTATACAAAGTTTTAATGCTGTAGCTTATATATGGTACTTTTTTTTTTCTATTCTAGGACAAGGTGGCATTTCCTTTTCAATACAGTGAGCGAGACTTACATTTCACGTCTAGGCATGTGCTAAAATCTTTGCACACTTATCAAACCCCTAAATCCAAGCCAAATTTAATTGGCTTGAGAAACTATTAAGCTGCACAAAAAAAAAAACATTTAACACTAGAATCCCTGAAACCTATGAAAATATTTGTATTGCCAGGCCACCTTAAATTCCCATGCACCTCCTTAACAGTGTCTGTTTTGCAAATAAGTTAATCAAGCAAGCAGCCTGCTATCCCATCCTCCACCGAGGCAGGTGCAAATGTCTCTTTATCTGGGAGATAGATGTCTGGAATTGTATAGGGTAAATAATATTGTTATTTAGTATACATATATTTCATATGTCTTCTGTGTCTACAATGATCTGTGTAAATGTAGGATGACAGGAAATGCTGATGAGAAACGTGTATAAAAGTATGAGGACGTAATTCTAAATATCAAATAAACACTTTCACAAAAGGAATAACAAAACAAGTCTGCTTTAATCTATACTAATAAAAGGCAAAGCCCTCACTGACTGACTGACTCACTCACTCACTCACTCATCACTAATTCTCCAACTTCCCATGTAGGTAGAAGGCTGAAATTTGGCAGGCTCATTCCTTACAGCTTACTTACAAAAGTTAAGCAGGTTTCATTTCGAAATTCTACACGTAACGGTCATAACGGTCGACAACATCCACCATGTTGAACTTTGTTATTTATGGCCCCATCTTCACAAAATTTGGTAGACGGGTTCCCTGCGCTAACCGAAACCAATGTACGTACTTATTTCGGTGGTATGACGCCACTGTCGGCTGCCATATTGAACATTTCAACGGTCTTTGTTACTTATGGGCCCATCTTCAAGAAATTTGGTACGAGGGTTCCCAACGCTAACTGAATCCTACTTACGTACATATATACGTCCATAGCCTGCAGCTCTGTCACCGTGTGAGGCGGCGTTGGGTCCCCCATCCCAATTTGCCTGCGAATATTTAGTGGTAGCGTGTCTATGAACGTAATTTAAACTCAAGCTTTACGCCTTGCTTTCCTATTGATATGTGTACAAAGGCTTGTTCAGCGTCAAGAGGGTTTCCGCAGTAGCTGCACTTATAAATATGCTAAGCACAGTCTCATCCGTGAATATTTACCTTATATGGGCAGGCACTCAATTACGTGGGAGGCGTGATGATGCGGGACGCAACTCCGCCTCACGGCGACCAAGCTGCAGGCTATGGCCGTATACAGTATATGGAAGAAAGTAGGTTCCAGTTATTACCGTTACACATAGAATTTCGAAATGAAACCTGCTTAACGTTTGTAAGTAAGCTGTAAGGAATGAGCCTGCCAAATTTCAGCCTTCCACCTACACAGGAAGTTGGAGAATTAGTGATGAGTCAGTGAGTGAGTGAGTGAGTGAGTCAGTGAGTGAGTGAGTGAGTCAGTCAGTCAGTCAGTCAGTGAGGGCTTTGCCATTTATAAGTATAGATATATACTACACTTATTCTTACATACAAAATTAAATTATTTCTATGTTAATTGTAACTGGAATAACATGAACATGCAAGGTGTGGCTTTACAACCCCTCAGCGCATGGCTCCCAGCTCTATTACCAGTCAGAATACAATCTGAGGAGGATCCATGTCTTTTCTACAATTGCATGGATTTTCACCTAGAACTGGTTCAAGCTCTGTCCTGTGGTTTCTAAGATACTCTTCAGTTTACTATGACACTGGACAAAAACATTGAGAAAGAAAATGGATTGATACACTGTGGTAATGCTTAATACTGAATTCCAACTGAGAAGACTGTCACATTAATAGAAGTCCAATATTAATAATGGAGTACTAAAAGGCAAACAAGAAAACAAGTGAAAAAAATGCAGGTTCTAACTATGATATTATTCTAAAAGATCTTTATTAGTATTCAAGAAGCTTCACTAGTATTGATCACATTACTGCCAACTTACTTGCGTGACTTTCGCTAAGCCGATATTACCTCTACACAGTACTGTATAATTTTCCATTGCTTGAACTCAACACAATGATGTAAGCTCAGCAAGTGGGTGTTGGATATTTGTATTTTGTCAGATATTAATGTATTTGAAATGAAAAGGTCATTCTAATTTTGCAGCTACATTTCTTTTGACAGTACTGACACATTATAGCTGAACTACAGGGCAGAACTGCTGGAGAAATAACTAAAATGTACTTTCAAAATGTCCTGTTATTCCAAAGTACATTAATTCAATCTTAAAAGAATACAGACCTTTATTTACACTAAATTGCCCTATCCCAAGTCAGGATTTATTTATTTATTTCATTCATGATAAAAAAATACTGGTGTGGTCTACTAAAATGCAATTTATTAATATTAGTGCATGAATTGTTCAAATGAGTACAGTTTCACAAAATTAATCATTTTAACTGATTAATGATTAATGAATTAAGCTGTACAGAAACACTTAAGTTTAGAGAATAGGAATGAGTCAGGAAAAATACTTGGACAGAATAATTTTGACATTACCAGCAGTTCACTGAGTGACATTGCTTGCTTGAATTAATTTTGCATATGTGCATATACTGAAGTACTCTAAGTGCCTATTGTCATATGTTCACTGTATAGTGAAATTCTTACTTGCATGCGCTAGTTAACATTTAACATGTCACCGTATTTTGGTTAGGGAGAGATGAGGGTGCCATGCTTACTGAGTATAACTATATAGTTAATATACTTGATGGCATGGATCTTTCATCTCAGTTGTAAAAGTGTACAAATTAATGAAATGTAGCTTTTAACAGAAAAATTAGTAAAAATTCAATTTGAACTCAGTGCAGAAACTCTGATGTGTTTTTGAATAAAGTGTTCAAACTAGAATTTACTTTTTCACACAAATCACAGTTATGGGCAACACTGTGGTAATATTGACAATACACATTTCTTTATTTTTTAGCATTCACATACGAGGGGGGACCCAAAATTAACCGGAAATATTCTTAAAACGTGTTTAATTTAATTTTCTGTACAAACTACAATTAGTCTCCTTCAAAGTAATCTCCATTGGCGGAAATACACTTATCTAACCGTTTGTTCCATTGTTAGAAACATTTTTTAAATTCGTCTGAAGTAATGCCCATTAATGCTCTGGTCGTTTCTTGTTTTACCTCTTCGACGTCAGCAAAACGCCTTCCTTTCAAGTCTTTTTTCATTCGAGGGAACAAGAGAAATCACACGGAGCTAAATCCGGTGAGTAGGGTGGGTGGTTCAGGGTTGTCATACAGTTTCAATAAGAATAGTTTCTGCAACACTTTTTTCAAGAAGAAAACAAAATTTCACTGCCGCACATTGCTCACAATAATCGTCCATCGTAAAAAAAACGACGCTTGCACAAAACTACTTTTACAAAATTCACTGAACACAAGCACAACCTTCCAGACTGATGGCACTTGGCAGACTGACTTGTGAGGAGTGTAACTAGAACGCCCTAGCCCTAGTTACATCGCCCAACCACGTACTACAAGTACCAACATAACAACAACAAAATTACATTTATTTTTGGGTCCCCCCTCGTATAATGCGCAAAGCATCCATTGCAAAAGTATGAAACTTTGAAGACCCCCATGGGCCAATTTTGTGGAGATGTGGCATGCTAAAAATTTGACTGTTCCATTTTTGTTTAGATTCCCCAAACAGATGGAGCTGTACAAAGTTTTAAAATTACCAATGCTTTTCAAAGGGAAATTTTGAAAACCTGCAAATATGTCCATCTAAAAATAAACATTTTGGATGACTACAAATTACTCTACTGCTTCAATTTTACCATGAGAGCAGTTGCTTGAACATGTATATTTTGTATATTTTCCTCTTCTGATAGCCAATTTAGTAACATGCTAGGACAACTGTGCACATACAAACAGCTCTCATAGCCATGCCCTTCTTCTGTTGCTTTACATTAGTTAAATAGTACAGTACAAAAAAATGTCACTTCTATTGACATAAATAGAAGAGAAAAGCAATTACGTTAGCATATAAGACTGAATTGATTGAAACAGACTTGTCGGGGATCGGACCCGTGACATTTTGATTACCAGTCAAGTGTTAATACCGTTGCACCACCGAAGCAGTCATAGTAAAATTGTGTCAATGTCACACCCTAATGCGTGTTGTTTTTCTGCAGTTATATTTTTGAATAAAAGCGCACTTGTTCTGTTGTATTGTACCTTTTGTGAAAGTGTTTCTTTGATATTTGGACTTCAAGCTTCACACATTATAAAGTTTATGTTTCCATTTTGTCAATTATTACTAAAAAATGAAAAATGTTTCTTTTTAAAGGATGTGTTTACAAAGATCGCTGTAGACACGAAACACACATGAAATGCATGTGTTCCAAATAACGATATAATATTTATAAAAGGTGTGATTTTGCTTGACTTCTCACTCTATACAATCCAAGCAATTGACACGCAGGTAAACAGACTTGAGCTGAGAAAACTGTGCGTGGTGGGGGGATGTGATAACAGGCTGCTTGCTTATTATCAACACATTTAAATTACAAAAGCCACTGATGGAGTGGTGAGAAGCAATTTAAGGTGGGATGGATCTACGAGTTTTTTCGTAGGCTCTGGTAATTCTAGTGTTAGCAGCAGTATTCCCTTTACATAGTAGCAGTTAAAATATTTCTTGTAAATCTCAACTTAAACATTAATGTAATCAAATCAATTATAAAACCAAAGCTATTTTCCTCTGCCAGGTCATTAATATTTTATCTAGTTCATTAACAAGTTACCCTCAGAGTTCAGAGCCACAATCACAATATTATAACAGGCACCTTCCAAGCAACAGCAAGTTAACATTTCTAAATCTATTTTCTTTTTTATCTGAAGAGATACCACCAGAAACATTTTCTTATATCAGGGAGCAGCATAAACAGTCTATGTTCAGTAGCAACTGTTCGAGGGCTAATATTACTTCAAAAAACACAGTTTTCTGAAAAGTGCACAAAGCAATGGTTTCACACATAAATCAACATAAAATGTCTGTTGGTGCATATTGTGCCTGCTGTATGTGCCTGTTCGCAGTTTGCGGCAGTAGCGACTGCACACGGGGTGGCTCGATGGCCAGCAGGAATGCAAGGAAGGCTGGCTGGCTGTCTGTCTTTGTGAGACTGGTACGTGGGGGTGGCAGTTGCAGTGAGACACGATATGGTTTGTACCTCTTGTCATTGTAAGTGTCTGTCCTCCCAGGTGAATGTTGTCAAAGGTGCTTTAGCTACACAAACTTGTTCAGCACCACGATCAGCTGGAGACCAATCAGCTGATGCCGGTACCTCACTTTCGTTTTCGATCTACATCTCCAGATCACTTGCATCAAAATCGGAGTTCGACAAATCAGAGTCCATTCAGCGATAATACGATAAAACTCATCCGCGGTTTATTTTGCTTTGAGCATTCACTTTGGTATCTCTCCACATGCCCTTTTAGAAGTTGTTTGCTCGTCACTACTCAGGTGTGCGCAGGGAATTGAATCAAATCAACAAAGCTAACTTTCTTTCTGGCAAAAGTGTATCGAAAATCACTGTAACAGGAAAATTACTGATCTCTATCGTTCACTAGCGAGACTGAGGCTTTCAAAATAATAATAATAACAACAATTGCCCTAATAATATATATATATAATTTAATAAATGAATGTGTTTTAATATTAATAGCTAGATGAAGAACATAATTCAGTTCCTTTTATCTTTCATAAGATAATATTGATACTGATTCTAAGCTAGTATTTTAGTATTTAGTTATTTTGTATTAATATTTTTTCAATTGCTAATTTGATGCTACTCTATACTTTCAAAAATGTCATGTTTAAGAGACGTGAATAATTAGTCACAGACCCTCCACTATTAACACACAACAATCAAAGCCATTTTCACATTACTTGAATTGCAATTTGGTGTGTATGAAAGCTATTAAGCTTTAACACCATTGTAAAATGTTTGTAAAAACATTGACTTAATTTTGTCTATTAATACATGTAGTTACATTCTGTTGTTGCTATTACTTTTAAATGCTTCTCATTTTTACAAATCTATTCAACAATGAAAAATGTAATAATTTACACTTGGATGAAATAAATAAAAATGTGAAATGCTCCAACTTTCATATCAGTTAACTTAGTCTTCAAACACAACCGAAAGTTATGCCATATGTACATTGTCTAGCTTGTTTATTCTGCACATTGCAGTTATTCCCAAAATTTTATTAGACTTATTAAAACAGTGTATTTTTTAAAGTATAAACATTTCAGAATTACTGTGTATTCTTACAAATATAACTGTTTAAATACTCTGCATTTTTAAAATTGGGTAAAGTACAACTCTGGGCTTCAGTTCATAAAGATTTAATGTTTCACTACATGTTTCCCTTTAGGAACAATAATCAGTAACTGTGGTATGGTCTTTTTAGCTTCCAACGTAACATCCAACTCAGTGTACCAAGGAGTCTGTAGGATATCCCAGCAATTGACACAAAGGTATAAACCAACCCAGGAAGGAGCACCAGTCCATCACAGGGTGCATAGGCACAAGGCCAATCGACACTTACCTAATAATCTAACCTATGTCTTTGCGATGTGACAGAAAAGCCAGAGTATTTAAAGTAAAACTCTACAATGAGTATGGGATTCAATCTTTGGACACTGGATCTGTAAGGAAGGCAAAGTAACCACTGTATCGATATGATGTACATAAACATTTTTAATCATCCATAAATATGGAATAATGAATTTATTTTTCCTTCTAATAGTCTTCTGAAATGACAGCCAATCAATGAGATGCTCATGTGTTATATGATAACTAAAAAGTACTATTTTTCAGCTTTAAAGTGAAAGTCCACAGTGGAAATACATATTAACTAGCCAACCCGCGGTGTAGCATACGCTGCATAATTATCAACGTCTCAAGTCTATCTGTGTGTGTGTGTGTGTGTGTGTGTGTGTGTGTGTCCCTCGCGCGCCTGTGTGTGTGTGTCTCTCTCGCGCGCCTGTGTGTGTGTCTTGATTAATGAAAACATTCTTGGCAAATGCTTTCGCTCTCGCTCGAATAGTTGGTGGATGGGGCTCTGTCATGCATATTCCATGGTCCAGGCATGTCAAACTCACTACCGTTGGTGGGCCGCTTCGACTGCCATACGTGCGTCAGCGGGCCGCAGTGTAACAAATGCTATTATACAAAGTTACTGTAGCTTTCTTTCCAATACTGAAAACTTTAAAAAATGTAACACTTAAAGTTTGAAGTTTAAATAAAAGCAATTTATTTCCATACAATCTCCATACAACAGCGTACAATTAGAGTCTTAGCCTCTTAGCTAGGTTCTTATATTATTATATTATATTATAATAATTATATTATTATATTAAATTATATTCATTGCTTATATAGGAGTCTTACAGTGTGAGATTTATTTCTTTTGTCCTGACACTTGGCATCTCTTGTTAGTAACCAGTTTGTCAATATCAGGCTTGAATTCTTGTGCAATAGAAATTATACAGCTTACCATATTGCAGAATCAGTGAGAGCCCTGAGCTTGTTCTCCCGGAACCAGACGATCCTATCTGGGGAGGATGGAAGACAGTGACATGCAAAGTGTGTTGCTTATGTTCAGTATACTCCGTAATCTCGTTTTGGTTGCTGTCACTGCAGAAAATGTGCATCACAAAGATAGGATGTTGAAAATGGAAGCAGCTTCAATAGCTTCTTTCACGTTATTTTAATCTTCTCCTGTCTACAAGTTATGCTGACAAGAATTTTTCTCAACATTTCCTTGCGATGATAAATTTTCAGGGTGCGAATGATGCCTAAATCCAATGGCTGAAGCACTGCCGTGCAATTGGGTGGGAGGAATTCAACGTGAACATTATCTAAGTGCTGAAGCATGTTGTGGTCAGCAACGTTATCAGTCAGAAGCCAAATTATCATTTTCTTCTTCTTCATATTGTGAGGTTTCTGAGCTCTTTCGGGATCTGGGATCTGGGATCACCCCCCAACGGGAACGACACACTGAAGTACGTCCCGAAGCGCTATTGCCACATGTGAAAACTAACTGCTCTGTCGATGATTCATTCAAGCATTTCAAAGTCATTTCGTTGTAATGAAAGTATCTGCTGCTGAATGTACTTCGTAGTAACGAGATTTCTGTGGACTCGTGTCATATGGGGAAACTGTCAGAAACATAAAAATACTTTGTTGTAATACTCTCTCACCGCGGTCTCTCTCCTTTTTCTGCGCCGCTGCAAAGCCCCGCCCGCCTAGCGTTCTGAAAAGTGTTCTCAGTGAAAGGGGCAGCCTTTTTGCTGTAGCCCTTCACTGAGTGAGTCTCTGTTGCTGGCAGTTCTTTCGCCGCGGACTGCAGCCTAGCACTTCAGTTGCGACTTTGCAGCTGCAACTATACTAGAAGATGACGTTTCCGGTACCGTAATGCCATGGGAAAACGTGCTTTTGTCAGAAGGCAGAAGTAAGAAAAGTCAATAAGTAACGCCGAAGATGCAGAATGATTCAATCACAAACGATAGTAATCATTTTGTACAAGTTTAATGCTAACTAGGATCTGTCATGCGGGCCGCACAGATTTCTTCTGTCTTGCGTGCCATGGTCGGCCACTTAGTCAATTGTTAGTGGGCGGGGCTCTGTGAGTTGGCGGGCGTGGCTCTGTCTTGCGTGCATCTTGCTTGCCATGACTTGTGTGCATCTTGCTCTCCATGGATTTAGTGAATTATATATATAGATAACGATGTAAGCAGAGAGAAAGGATAGAAAAAAAGGCAAAATTACAATTTGGTGGGATATTTTTTCACTAGTTATTATTTTTGTCATTATGGAATCAGACTAATTAGGGGATTTTCTAACACTAGTCCAGGATTGGGTGGCACTGTGGCACTTCGGCCTCAAATCTCCTGAGTTCTGAGACTGAAAACCAGCCTGGGCAAGCCTGTGTTAAAATGACCTTATACAATTGACCTCTTTTGTGCAAGTGTGAAGGTTTGCCCAGGTTTGGTTCCTGCCTTGCATCAATTGAATGGATGGATGGATGAATAGTCCACTGATGTTGAGGTCTGGTCTTTAGGTTCTTCAATGACTGCAGGTTTACATTTCCATCACTTTTTAAGCAGATAGCTCTTTTTTAATGTCTTTTATGGAACTCCTGACTGGATTGTCTATGCATTGCCAATATTTCATTTACATAGAAATGCTTTTACAGAATACAGTTTGAATTTTCCCAATAACAAGAACAAAATGAGCTAGTGTTAGAACAATGTATGGATTTTTAAAGAGTATTGTTTCAGTTAAATAGTTACAAAAAAGTAAAATTAGTTTCAAAGACTGGTTTAAGTTTAAATGACAGTATTTTGTAGTGCAGATAATCTACAGTATATTCATTATTAGTAACAGCAATGTTTTAAAGCTATTTTGGTAAAAAAAATTATATCAGTCAAAATAATATTCATATTGTTAAATATGATTATTTTTGCATCCACATTCCAAGTACAAACTCAGTACTATAAACAGTCTAAATGGACAAAGACTTTAGATACCAAATTAAATAAAATTGCGAACAATGAAAATCTGAAATCATTATACCTTTTCTGTGTCAATATTGATTATCCTAGGAAGATAGTTAACTAGTCACTCTTCTGCTATTTGACATATTTTAATAAAATCTTATCTGCACACCTTCCAAAGATGCTATCCTCCTTTTATAGTAACCAGAAGTTAACTGAGCTAACCAAATAGACTTGCCGCAGATATTGACCATAACTCTTTAAATTTGTATGCTGTGTTACTACAGTTTATTCTAACAATTAAGATCACAAGATGAGTTTCGCATTAAAGTTTGAAAGCTTTCTTAGTATTTTGGAAAATATGAGCATAACCTTTCACTTGAATATATAATTTCTGTAAATCAGACTGTATGACACAAGCTCATCTTTGAAAGAACACAATGATTATTTCTTAACACACCTCATATTCTCCTCTTATGTATACTTTTCCTCTGCTAATTAACCAGCTTGCTCATACTATAAAAGTTATCTGAAAGAGCAACAGTTCCTAAATTCAGATTAAAACTTTGTGCTTAACTGTATTAAAAAGTACCTTAAAAGAGAAAGTAACCCTTGTCATCCTTCATACTTTAAATATGACTGCTACTTCTGTTTTGTTAGCCTGCTCCAAAAGTCAAACACACTTATTGAACATACTTTTTTCCTATGCCAAAGTAAGCTAGGATTTTGAATATTGCTTTCATACAAGTTTTTCTCTAATTCAGTACTGAATATAGATTATACAAGTATGAATTATCAGTTATTATATAATTACTGGGATACATTGTCCCTTTCCAGTTACCAGTGACTTTTCACAGTTACTGTTCACAATTGCTTTCCAAACCCACTTACTCTGATTCTAGGCCATGTAAAATTAGATTTGATTTGGTTTCTAGCTTGTCACTGATAGTAGTCACTAGAAATTAGGTAAATGGAGTTTTAATTTACCAATGACCTGCTGCAGTCTCAGCTAACCCGAGCACTGGGTCATATCAACTGCCTTTAACAGTCAGCTGTGAACTCACGAGAAGTCAGAGGAAGAGTGAAAAGCATCTGAAGGCTACTTATGTCTGCAAAGCCTAGAAACATAAGAAACAATGAGAAACTAAAAATGGTCATTAAAGTATATGTGACCACAGTCTGATACATCTTATTCCCAGATACAAGTCTATTATTAGACATGAAGCTGTTACCACAATTATAGTGAAGAAGAGTAACCTGGAGGCTGAAATGGTTCTGAATGACTACTTCCAAAGAGACTCTGAAGTGATGTGTGAGTCATGATATTGAGGGAGTCAGTCACTGCATCACAGACTGTATTAACTTCTGCGTCAAAACTACTATGCATTAACAAAAGCGTGCATCGTTTCAAACAAGGTTTTCCAAGGAGCTAAAAGTTCTCTGAGTAAGAAGAGGACAGCTTTCAAATCTAGCAGCAGAAAGGCTCTAAAGTACTGGTTCCCAAACCCGGTCCCCACTGTGGCTGCAGGTTTTTGTTCCAACCAACGTCTGTTTTTCATTGGACTCTTAGCCTCATTAAGTGAGTTATTATCAACCAGTTTCTGTGTTTTGGAGTCAATGTAGAAATTACAAACAAAATTAGGTAGATTTTTATTAAAATGTTATAAGCAGTTATATTGGCAATATGTAGTTTTTATTTTTTTAATCGTTAACAGTATTTTCAATGTAATTTTCCTTTTCCTTTTCCAGCTGTTCTGGTTATTTAATTGATAATTTACTAATTAGCGGGTCTGACACTGAAGTCGTTGCAGCTTTCATCATCCTGGGTATCTGCTATGCTGGTTGTTAATTGTCACTATTAAGGTTAAATGAAGGGCGCAAACTACACAGGAAAAGAAGAAATAATAGGAAAACAACAATAGAGAGTTAAGCATTTATAGCTTTAGAAAAAAGTTGAAATATTTCTAAATATCTTATAAATGCACTGTTGTGTTCTTCTGAATGCAGAACAAGAAAAGAGTAAAAAAGACCAGCTAATTAAATGAGATCAGTTTTTATTGATTATTATCACCAATTGTGAAGCTGGTTGGAACAAAAACCTGCAGCCACAGTGGGTCCCCAGGACCGAGTTTGGGAACCACTGCTCTAAAGGATATACAGTAAATGCTGAGCAAAAAGCTAAGTGAACGGAAGAAAGCTTATAGAGCTAAACTCGAAAACAAACTGAGAGTAACATGAAAGATATTTGGAACTGCCTGCATAATTACTGGACTCAAGTAGTATGTGGGTCAGGTGCTTGAGGTGAATGTGGAGAAAGCTACACCCTGAACCAATTTCTTAATAGAATTTCCCTTCTTCCACTGCCTACTAATTCCAATTGCCAGGAACCTCCCCTCCCATCATCCCTGCTGCATGAACAACTAACAATTCAACTAGTATGACCAGTGATGAGTCCATTAGTATGAGCTGTTAATGACTGATGACCAAGGAGGAGACAACTAAGGAGGTAGTCCTCAAGATCTTAAGGCCTGTGCAAACCAACTTTGTAGCATCCAATTACTTGTTCAGTCTGTGACTAATACTTGTGCCACTGCTGTGGAAACCATCCTGTTTTTTTCCACTTTATGGACAGCCTGCTGTTCCAGTAAATTGAATCAACAAAGTAATTAAAAGGACAGGCTCAGTTATGGGAGGCACTCTGAACCCCCTGGAGGTAGTAACAAAGGAGAGAATGAAAACGAAAATGACAGCGATTATGAACAATGCTGCACATCCTCTCTCTGACACAAACAATGAAGACTTTAAGCCACTAAATTATCCAGCAGAAGTGTGAAAAAACAAGGGTTTTTCTTTCTAAATCTTTCTTTTTAGTAATTATTGTGTGTGTTTGTTATAAAATGTATGTATCAATTTGTGATTATTTATTTAATTTCTGTTAAAGGCCACATTTTCCCCTTGGGACAAATAAAGAGGATATTGATTATAGAGATTGATTTTTCTAGTATCAGAAGAAAAATGCAAACTTGCCCAGATAGGGCATCATTCAATCAGAAAGCTGAAGAATTACTGTAAGTAAATAGTGAAAATATCATTGAAAAGAAATAATGTCTACAAAGGATTTTGAACCAAATTTCATACTGAAAAATCCCCTATGAATATTGCAGGTAAACCTGTTTAGTGTGGCCTAGTGCTCAGAAAAATTGTATGCCAGCACACCATCATATATCATTTGGCTGTGATTGACATCCACCCTTCCATTTCTAATCCTCTAAACTTGTCAAGGTTGCAGGAAGCAGGAGTGAAAGCGCTACTCAGATGAATGAGGGATTTTACTTGATGAACTTCTCGTTTTCTCAAGAGATCACATACTAAAACAAAGGTTCACTTCTTTATACTTTATAATGATGTATGCACTTTGGCAATAAGTGGTCCTATACAGTGCCATCAATGTTTCACTTAAAGGAAAACACTGATATGACCCTAAGGGAGTCAACCAAAAAAAGTCACCTCTGAAGTCTACTTTTTGTTGCTGTCTTTTGAAAGTATCAACAAAAGAGGTTCAATATCAATTGCAAAGTGCAATTTTGTTATGGCTATTGGTCTTTTTTGCATCCATCCATTTTTTTAACCCAATTAATCCATTTATGGGTTTTGGGGTTGCACATTTCTCAGACAACATAATTATACAGCTTTGTTAAATTACCCAGTCGTATTTTGAAATGGCATTAAAAGGAGTAAATAGTGAATGTGCAATCTAATCTGAAAGAGGTCCAGGAAGACAGACACATTGATCTAACATTGTCCATAGCACTATTTCTAATAATTATCACATAACTTTAAGAAATTATTATATCTACTGTAGGTCTCTGCTGTTTTCAAAGAAGTGAATCATAAAATCAAGTCACTCCTCATATACTAGGTTACACAGACAGGTAGTAGTACAATATTTACAATTTCAGGATGAAGAACTACAATGCTAAAGGCATATGCTATAATGTTTTTACTTTATATATGAAAGATTGTGGTGACAATTATTAATTCAGAGATATTCCTTTTATTTTGTATTTCATGATGACCAAGTGCAAAGTACATGTTCTGGAGAGGGAAAAAAAAAATCCTATGACTATAGGCATTTTGCTTAAAAATCATTGCCCACTATTTTTTTTGCATATTTTGCTCAGACAAGCTATGATGAACTTCAAACTGTTTTACCTACGAATCTGCAGCTTACCTCAGATGTTTTACTCAGAGCAATACTGTTAAGGCTCTTTCACGGTTCAGTTTATCATCCTATGTAATTTGTCTAATTTTATACCTACTTTTGTTTTCTTGTTCATATTTTCTCAGAGTAGAACATACATTATAATTACAGGCTAGAATAACCACTTAGTTTATAAATCGTTTTGGCCTTGTTGGAAGTTTCATTCTTGCAAAATTGGAGATAGTACAGACAAACACTCAGGTATTTTGCATTATTTATATGATTAAAGCTTTTTGGCTGCACTGTCCATCACTACTTGTTGTTTCTGGCATAAAGGCCAAGGAGGAGAGAGCGACTCCATTCCATCATAGAGAACCTTCCATTTGGACTTTAAACATGTCATCCATGCACCAGCCTGACCTCGGAGTCAAAGACAAGCTCCATCTCCCTTCCTCTCTTGTTCTTACACAGATGTTCCATTGTGGCTATTTAGCTTCAATATTTTTACAGAAAGTATTGTTAAAAGATATTTGACTTTGGAAGAAGGGTGCATTTAGGGTTTTACATCCAACTATCATTACTGTATTCCTTTTTTCAATTTAAATTGTTTGCTGCTACAGTTAGGTCCATAAATATTTGGACAGAAACAACTTTTTTCTAATTTTGGTTCTGTACATTACCACAACGAATTTTAAATGAAACAACTGAGATGCAGTTGAAGTGCAGAATTTCAGCTTTAATTCAGTGGGTTGAACAAAACGATTGCATAAAAATGTGAGGCAACTAAAGCATTTTTTAACACAATCCCTTCATTTCAGGGGTTCAAAAGTAATTGGACAATTGACTCAAAGGCTATTTCATGGGCAAGTGTGGGCAAGTCCGTCGTTATGTCATTAACAATTAAGCAGATAAAAGGCCTGGAGTTGATTTGAGGTGTGGTGCTTGAATGTGGAAGATTTTGCTGTGAACAGACAACATGCGGTCAAAGGAGCTCTCCATGCAGGTGAAAGAAGCCATCCTTAAGCCGTGAAAACAGAAAAAACCCGTCTGAGAAATTGCTACAATATTACGAGTGGCAAAATCTACAGTTTGGCACATCCTGTGAAAGAAAGCAAGCACTGGTGAACTCAGCAACATAAAAGGACCTGGACGTCCACGGAAGACAACAGTGGTGGATGATTGTAGAATCATTTCCATGGTGAAGAGAAACCCCTTCACAACAGCCAACCAAGTGAACAACACTCTCCAGGGGGTAGGCGTATCGATATCCAAGTCTACCATAAAGAGAAGACTGCATGAAAGTAAATACAGAGGGTGCACTGCAAGGTGCAAGCCACTCATAAGCCTCAAGAATAGAAAGGATAGATTGAACTTTGCTAAAGAACATCTAAAGAAGCCAGCACTGTTCTGGAAAAACATTCTTTGGACAGATGAAACCAAGATCAACCTCTACCAGAATGATGGCTAGAAAAAAGTATGGAGAAGGCGTGGAAAAGCTCATTATCCAAAGCATACCACATCATCTGTAAAACATGGTGGAGGCAGTGTGATGGCTTGGGCATGCATGGCTGCCAGTGGCACTGAGCACTAGTGTTTATTGATGATGCGACACAGGACAGAAGCAGCCAAATTAATTCTGAGGTGTTCGGGGACATACTGTCTGCTCAAATCCAGCTAATTGCAGTCAAATTGATTGGGCGGCGTTTCATGATACAGATGGACTATGACTCAAAACATACAGCCAAAGCAACCCAGGAGTTTATTAAAGCAAATAAGTGGAAAATTCTTGAATGGCCAAGTCAGTCACCTGATCATAACCCAGTTGAGCATGCATTTCACTTGTTGAAGACTAAACTTAGGTCAGAAAGGCCCACAAACAAACAACAACTGAAAGCCGCTGAAGTAAAGGCCTGGCAGAGCATTAAAAAGGAGGAAACCCAGCATCTGGTGATGTCCATGAGTTCAAGACTTCAGGCTGTCATTGCCAGCAAAGGGTTTTCAACCAAGTATTAGAAATTAACATTTTATTTCCAGTAATTTAATTTGTTCAATTACTTTTGAGCCCAAGAAATAAAGGGATTGTGTTAAAAAAATGCTTTAGTTGCCTCACATTTTTATGCAATCTTTTTGTTCAACCCACTGAATTAAAGCTGAAAGTCTGCACTTCAACTGCACCTGAGTTGTTTCATTTAAAATTCATTGTGGTAATGTACAGAACCAAAATTAGAAAAAAGTTGTCTCTTTCCAAATATTTATGGACCTAACCGTATATTCATTTTACTGTTACTAGTCAATTTTAATAAACATTGCTTTGCTTTACATTTCATAATGGTAATAGATAAATACAGGACATTTAGTGTTGGCAGATTGAGACTACTTCCTCACATGGTTAGCAGATGAGAAGGGACACTTCCTACAGTGAGCAATGCGTTAAGGAGTAACGCACTACTGGTAAGTGGCAATGACTAAGGTGTATCAGCCACCAGTGTATTGGGGATTCCCAAAGACCACCCAGGGACACTTGTCTGGTATGTTCAAGCCAAAGCTAGTGAGTTTCTTAGTGGAGTAATGGAGGACAGGCTGTGCAGACATCACTTATCAGTGCTTAAGTGCAAGTATGACAGGATTTGTTGTGTGAATTTGTGTGTGTCTGTGTTAAGATTAGACTGCACAAGTGTAGGCCAATCCATAAAAAATGTGGTGAGCTCATAATAATACAGTACTTCGTTTGATTGGAGGAAACACAAAATACTAAAAAGACAACAGAAAGTAGGAGGCAAGAATCAATAATATAAGAGCTGAAAATATAAGTTGTAAGAGCAATCAGATTTTAAGACAAGTTGAAGCACTGTTGCTACATTAATATCTTATCCTTCACTAATAAATCCATCCATCCATTATCCAACCCGCTATATCCCAACTACAGGGTCACGGGGGTCTGCTGGAGCCAATCCCAGCCAACACATGGTGCAAGGCAGGAAACAAACCCCGAGCAGGGCGCCAGCCCACCGCAGGGCACTCACACACACACACACACACTAGGGACAATTTAGAATCGCCAATGCACCTAACCTGCATGTCTTTGGACTGTGGGAGGAAACCCACGCAGACACGGGGAGAACATGCAAACGCCACACAGGAAGGACCCGGGACCCACTCTGCCACTGTGCCGCCCTCACTAATAAATAATCCTGAAAATATTTAAAAAATAATAAATAAGGGAATGTTTATATCTATAAGCTAGAGCAGTGGTTCCTAAACTCAGTCCTTGGGAACGCCCTGCAGCTGCAACGTTTGTTTAATTCCTATCCTCCTATCCTAATTAAGTGAGCTGTTTCTTCCCTAGTTTTTGTGCTTTGGGGTCATTGTAGATATTACAAAACTAAGTTTGGTAAATTTTTATTAAAAAGTACTAAGCAGTTATATGCGGTTAAAGTAGTTTTATTTATTTATTTTTTTTTTTAACACTGTTTTCATCCTGATTTCCATTCTAGTGTTCTGGTTGTTTAATACATTATTTACTAAATATTGGGTCTGACACTGAAGTAGTTGCAGCCTTTTATTATTCAGAGTTGTTTGCCTGGGCGTCTGCTGTGCTTGCTTTTTATTGTCATCATTAATATATAAGGAATGGAATAAAATGCACAGAAAAGTGCAACACAATAGAAAAATAATAAGAGTTAAGCATTTAAAGGTTAAAGTAAAAATTGAAATATTTCTAAATGTCTTATAAATGTAAAAATCATACTATTGTGCTTTTCTGAATGAGTTCAGTTATTATAATTGATTGTGAATTTGGCTGGGAAAAAAAAAAAAGCAGCCACATGGGGTCCCCAGGATTGAGTTTGGGAACCACTGGGCTAGAGTTTTGCAGTAAAAAAAATTGAGAAAAATCTTAAATGTCACAGTTCTATTTTATTTAGCAAAAACAGAATAAGTAATGGTAATTTTGTTTGCCATCACACTGTTAATGTTTTACTCATAGATTTAAAACAGAATTATTATTGCAGTTGAGATGCTATTAGCCTAAGGCTGTGTTAAATTAGCTTGCAGGTCCAGGGAGGAATCCTTTCTATTTATAGGACAATGTGTTCAATGTGCTCCATAAACACTAACAAATAAACTACGCCTAGACGCACAGCAGGCTTTGTATCTATGTTTCTCAGTATCGTACAGGTCACAAATTAAGCAAATAAAATATAAAAACAATTTTAATACATTCAGTATTTTTGATTGTTCAGTTCATAGCATAAGAAGTGAAATGATAAATTAACTTTGACAAATAAAGGTTCCCAAATTCTATCACAAAACCAGACAGTGCGGTACACATGATAACATCACAGACAATGACCAGTACCAGATTTGAGACTGGATTTGTGAGGAACCATGCAAATATAAATGAGACATCATTAAAATATATTGTACTACACCTTATTCAAATCAGATCTCTCCAATAGTAGCAATTAAAAAAATATTTAATATGCAGCAATCACTAAAACATACTGTACTGAAATATTGAAATGTTAACAATGATTCAGTATGCTCATTTAAATCAGAATAACATTGACACATGTCTGCCAGGTCCCAAAGAACTTTAAAATAGCCCTACATAAAGTGAATAGAATTTATTCTTAATTTAAATAATAGGACATCTTTTTTCCCCCACTGTCATACAGTTAGGTGATTTAAGGTTTTTCCTGGTAACCAAAATAAGGCAGTATGCTTCTTTACCCCAAAGAAAATTTTGGGGGGATTGCAGATTATTTTGAGTTTAAGAGTTTGATAAGCAAGCAAAGGTTTTATGCCAATAAATCCTGATGTCAGCTAATGTATCAGGTGCCTAACAACATTACAGACACAATTTGCATAGTGTGGGTCCATAAAGATGTATACAATGTTCAATTTTTTAGCTGAATTAGACAATGCGTCTTTAATAAAGGTGTATTTAATTGAAAAAATGAAAAGGCTTGGTCCCAGCTGTCTCTCAGATGACCTATAGATGAACTCTTTTGACTGCACTCTTATTGTCTGGAGATATTATCTACCTGTATAGCTTCATCTGATCTAGAAAGTAAAATTTTCTAATGTGGGACTATTAGGAAAACCTGTCTTTTAGGAAGGTTTCTACTTACATGTAGTAAAAGTGATAGAAGGTAATATTTGAGGCACAGTTTTCAAATGACAAAAATGCATTGTCAATATATAAATATTGTGCACCTGAGGAATGGTAGAAATGTGATCATCTTGTAACGGTATAATTGACAGCAACATATACGTCTTAAAATGGCTCTTCCAGTAGAACAGCATTAACCCACTCAATTTTTATTTAATTGGACATACTGAATGGCTATTGGTGCAGGAAACAAAACAGAAGAGAATTGGTGCAGGGATTCCACTGCATGGTAAATAAAAGGTAGTGAATATTTGTTATTCCTTCCACAGTCTAAAAATACATACTATATATTCAGTCCAGTAGCAGACCTGAAAGTTAGACAGTACCATGCCTTCCTTTGTTTAAATGAGTTAATTCAGTCCAGTTAATTTGATGGTGCTTCACAAGTCGTTAATGAAGCAGTGCAAAATGAATCAAAGTCTATTAATGGTAATGGCATGGTCACTGCTGCTACTGTTTGTTTCCTAAATTTCTTGATAATCTTAATCCACACAAATCAGGAGAGTAGTATAATACAAGATCATCCTGTACTAAATCATAAAATTCTGTATTCCGTATTGAATCCATAAGGGATGCGATCCATCACTAATTTTTGCATTGCTTCATACACTAGCTCTTCAAAGTGCAGACATTAAAATAAGAACAATTAAAATCTAACCAATCATACAAGAGGAGTGATGGAGTTTAATTTCCCTGGCGTGCTAACACTACAAAGTGACAAGCTCTGCATGTTCTGTGACATGGTGCGTTAGCATAGTGGAATGTCCAGAACAAGATGATACACACACTGTAAGTATTACTGTGGTGATGTCTACTATACAGGTATAAGAGGCAGTTGAGGTACCGTATAGGTCTCAGTGGGAGACAGAATGTCAGTGGGTTAGCTCTGTGCCTGAGGAATATCTGACCTGAAACAGCACGGTTCAGAGGGTACTGCACACATGTCCAAACGGCTAAAGAACAGATACAAGAGAATCGTTTGACTACTTACACCTCCCTCAAACTTCCTCCAAAACAGACCTGATATATTATTATTTAATTA
Organism: Polypterus senegalus; assembly: GCF_016835505.1. Classification (NCBI taxonomy): domain Eukaryota; kingdom Metazoa; phylum Chordata; class Cladistia; order Polypteriformes; family Polypteridae; genus Polypterus; species Polypterus senegalus. The sequence continues at coordinate 89,766,790 of NC_053163.1, read as the reverse complement.
ATAGTATGTTACCTACTGTAACATACATTGTAATCTATATTAACCTATATTATATTATAACCAATAAAACTAGGTGGTAATAAGTGTAAACTGATCAAGCTAATATTTCCATTTATTTGGGATGAAGGTGAAGGTAGTTAGATTTTGCTAATTCATAAACGATGACCTAAACACACAAATCTGTCAGGCTATCCTGTATGATCTATTAGTTTTTTCAGTCTGTGCTCCTTTGTGATATCATTTTTCTGATCTGGAGTACTAATTAATGCAATAATCTTTGTTTCTTCAAGGATATACATATATTACAAATATGGGTTTTTATCTCTCTTCTGGAAGTAAAAATAATGCAAAGGCAAAGTGCAGTTTGCAATGCATCATATTCTATAATAACTAACTATATAACATATTTAGTTACTTTTTTGTAAGCAATGAGTAATGTAACCAAGTTAATTTTAAATGTAACGTTTACCAACATTGGTCCCTTGTGAACATTTGTTTTCTGTACTGGATCTCATCCTTCAACAACCAGTGCAAATAAACTAGTATGCTTAACTAACTGGCTGAATAAATAGTCAGAAAATTAATAATTCTTTATTTTTCATCTTCATATCATTTTAAAGGCACAATTATTGCCAGTGCTAGACTAATTTGCATTGCGAAGTGGTTCAAAATAAATAAAAAAAAAAAAACTGAGCTGATGACAGATTAGGGTTTCATTGTTTATTCAGTTGTTTCAATTGCACAAAAAAAATGTTCAAAAAACTGAAATATAATATGCATAGGCAAGTGATTATTAAAATTAAGTATTAAAAAATAATCACCAAGTTAGTTCTCCTTCATAGAAACATTAATATGCTTGAAGGAAATACAATGAGATTAATATGAAATTAATTTCAATTAAAACTTTTAATCATGAGGTTAATCCCAATTATATTTTTTAAATCAAGCACTAGCCAGATTTTTATATATATTTATATATACATATAGACACACTTATACACATATACACACACACACACACTGTATATGTGTGGAGTCTTTCTTTCTTTTTTTTTTTAACAATGTGTTTATTGTTTTTAATTATACAAAACAGGTAACATAGAAACACATTTCCATTTCGTCACAATTATTTCCCACCCCAACAAGAGAACATCACTCTCTTCTCCCCTATAGATGTGTGGAGTCTTTCTACACCAAATAACTGAAGTTACAAATTTGTCTATTTGTTTAGACAATTATACTGTATGTCAATATATGCTAAAACGCACTGAAAAAGATACAGAAATTTTAGAGATCTAACAATTTGTTTTTCCACTATTGTCAGATGAAAACATGACCAGATAATGGTCTTTTAATCTTTGCAGTTAAATCATTATAATTATGCATCCAAGTTGACTTCCGTGATATGACAACTTTACGCCGATTCCCTATCTCACAAATGTAAAATACCTTTTTCATATGAATTTTAACCCTGAAATGTTTTCCCTGCCAATATATTTAGCACATATGGAAGTGAATATTTTGGTCAAAAATTTTAAGCGCTGTTTTTTTAGGCTGCCACCATATTTTTTATGGCACGGGCTGTGATAGTACACAGTACATGACACGATCTAAGCTTTGGATCACAAAAATAGGACATTAGACCTTAAAAAAGCTACAGATTTAAACATCACTTATTAGGTTCTTTTTCTCTGTGACTTTGTATTACTTTTGGCCAACATCTTGGTTCTAGTTTAACAGTAATTCCTGATTCCTGTGATTAAACTTTGCCTGTTTCCCTGACTACTATTTTAATTCTTCATCTTGAACAACATTAATTCTCTGCTGCTCAGTTCAATTAATTGTACATTTGAAGAAGTTCAGTTCAATATGAGAAGAGATGTATAATATCTGTCTATAATGTAGTATTAATAAACACTAGGGTGTTAAGTGAAATATTATCAAGACTGAGGAATGAAATCACATTACAATATCTAGCAAATATCGATGAATAAGATCAGTCAGGCTCTTTCTTTACAAATAATATGGTATTATAATATAGTGCTAATTTGGTGGATCAGTTTTACTTTGAGGGATTAGGTCTTCTCAGCTTTAAGTGTATACATTTTGTATGTTTGACTACCACTTGTCACTTTCAGTCTTGATACATAAACCCATAGCATATTCCTTACATACATCGCTGCTGTGTGATACCATTATAAGATACACTCTTCTGAAATTTGAAATTAATTTTACTCACTTTATTAAGAAGTATACCTTTCCCTTTAACACAATGAAACATTTCTTAATCCACACATCTCAGAAATTGAATGAAAGCAACTAGGAAACATTTGCGAGGTAAGTGATGTACTCTTTCCATTTCAAGGGTTTCTTTAGTAAATTTAGTAGAGTTGATTTAATTATTTTGTTTGAAAATCTCAACCTGAAGCTATTAAGATTTCCACATTTGTTTCCATTGGTGATCCTGGTTATTACCAATTTTTTACTGCAAGCTTTATTTTTTAACTTCATATATTGATCTGTAAATATCGTCAAGCTAGTGATTTCCAGTGCAGGGACTCTGTGTCTTATTTAGATAGATTGAGATTAATATTGGTGTTTAGTATACCAGTTTGTCTCTATTTGTATTTACTGTACACTCGACTACTGCTCAGGGTATCATACGTACTTAATGTCTTTTCTCTAAACCTAATTATCAGTTCTTTCGATTCCATGTTGTGCTCTGGTCTGAGTCCAATGCTGAAGGTCATTTACAAAAGGCAGGCTGTAATGCTTATTACTAAAAATTATTAAACAGCTACTAGTTTGTTAAACTATGACTCTCTAGAAAATGATTGTCCCTATATGAAAAAAGTAAAAATACTTCCAAAAAGCCTACATTTAGTGAATTGTGTTTTTATGCCAAGGCCAAATTAGGACAAAAGTCAATGGGACTGTCAAATAAAATGATGCTACCGTCAATTTACTAAGCTTTATTAATAAGAATACATATTATTTATGCAGCAGGTATTTACAAAGGACAGTACATTAACTGTCACACATCAAATATGTCTGTAAGATGGTGCTCTTTGTTTCCAAAGGAAAGAATTCTGGAAGTTTTGTAAATACAATGGTAATACCAGGGTGGGGCATAAAGATCTTCCACATTTCGTGGAAGAACTGTGCAGATCTCATTTGGTGGGTTAGGGTGTACCGTTTTTAGTACCCTTCATGAGCTGGACAGGTGAACATCGGGGTATTTGTTGTTCAAGCGTACTATGAGAACAACTGTTCTGTGATAGCAATGCAGAGAGCGTTCCGTACACGCTTCGCACTCAATCAAAATGCGTCTGTACAAGATCGGAGAACTATTTTGCTATGGATTTCTAACCTTCGGGCAACTGGGTCCACACTGAAAAGAAAATCACCTGGCAGACCTAGGACCATCAGAACACCAAAAATGTGGAAGCAGTAAGAGCATCCATTCAGCAATTACCAAGGTGTTCTGCTCGTAAGCATGCCATGGCACTGGGGATATGAAATCGGAGTTTGAGGAAGATTCTGCATGCCAATTTAAAACTGCATCCTTACAAAATGATGTTGGCTCAAGAATTAAGTGACAGAGAGATCATGCCAACCACAGAGCCTTAAGTGCAGAAATTCTTGAATAGGTTCTTGCTGTAGCTGTTCTTCTGAGTTGCAGACTTTGGTGTGATTGGTGCATACTTTTTGAGGAAGGTGGTGCAACAGTAATTGTGACCTCCGACCGGTACGTTGAAATGTTGGAGACCTTTCTGCGCCCCAAACTGGACGATGTGGATACAAAACATGTGTGGTTTCAACAGGACGGGGCCACACAGCATAACATTCGCTCGGATACCAAAAGGAAAAGGTTTTCAAACATTGTCCTCGATCTCTTGATGATTTGAAGACAAGGATCAGACAGTAAATCAATCCCATTCTGCCTGAGATGATCCAGAGAGTGATGGAGAACTTTCGAGAATGTCTTCAGCAATGTATTGCCAATGACGGCTGCCATTTCTCCGATATGATTTTTAAAACCCATTAAAACAAAACTGTCATTTCAGAAATATATACAATGTTCCTTTATATAGCTTCATTCATTTTTTATACCCCTTCAAAATTCTTTATGCCCCACCCTGTATTTTCCTAGAAAAGTTTTAATGTACACATCACCTTAGATAACCTATTAAATAGCAATCTTAATGATACTGAGTAGCCCACTGAATTAAAAATTTTTTGTGATAAATGAAGACCCACCACACCAACCCCAACTCACCCATTACCCAGTCATTCATATTAATTCTTCAATTGTGTATATCTAAAGAAGCCTAAACTGTTAAGTGAAAGACGCAGCAAAGCTGGCTGGTCTCTGGGTACAAAAAGTACTTTGTCCACCAGCAAGTAGTACCTAAAATCCAGTTCAGAATAATTTTGGCCAAATGCTGCTCCTTGCTCATATTAGCCCAAGATACTTAACATCTTTTGGAGAAGATTCTGTAAGAGGGAAGAAAGACCAAGCAGAAGAAAAAGATGAAGCAAGGGTTGAATATCGACAATGAGCATCAAAACCCATGTGAATTCAACACTTGCCATAAAAAACGCACAGGCTATATGGCAAAACTCTCAGTGTATAGAGAGGAAAGAACTGGATGAGACAAAAATGGGATATATTTAAAATGTGCAATAGCCTCAAACATTATCTGATGCATGATAACACTGGACAAACTTCAACAGATTTAAATGAATCATATATATATCTCTTTATATCATATATAAATAAATGACTCACAGTACAAGAAGATTTAGTAGCAGCTGATGCACACAATTAATCAAAGAAACAGAGCAGTAGTTGGAGCTGTACATTGCATCTTTACCCTGATTTAATACAGCAGTAAGTTAATTGCAGGTTTAATTTATTACAAAAAGGTTGAATAACTTAGCATCTGCTGATACGAAAGCTATAGCTAGTTCTAAAATCTTAAATGTACTCCCATGACATCTCTTCTGGTCACAGCAAATGCTCAATTTTCTGCCTACAATGCTCTGTTGTGCAACGCAGCCACAGAGAGCTTGAACAACTCAACACATCTACATAAAAACAACAAGGTTGAGCTTTCTTGGAGGATATTACTTGACATACCTCATTGTAAACTGAAATATATAGTTATTTACAGGTGTACAAAGAAATACAATAAACACAATGTAATGATTTGCAAAGCAGTACATAGCAGATAGTGTACATTAAACAATAAAGCTTTAAGACGCTTACAAGAAGTGATTTCCAGGGACGGAATGGGACACAAGATGAGGGTAGACAGAGATTCAGATTGCTGCATACCCCAACTAATCAGACCAGGGGTTTATATACCTTAAAGATACATTTTGGCTGTGAATGAAACAAGAGAAAGGGGTGCCTACGTATGTAAGACACAAAGGATGCATTGTATTTAAGTGTTCATTATGAGATCTATGTGCTTTACTTGAGCTTTATGGGCATTTATACCACCAATGAGTACGAGATGTGACTAACAGTTATTTTAATAAATGATAACAAAAAGGGTTGCACAGTAACAGCTAACAGCATGTGGGGTAGAACACTGACAACAATTTTATATCACTATACATATAAACATTGTGTTAACTTATGTTTTCTATAGGAACTAGTAGAATAGCTTCTGTGATAGGCTCAATAAAGTCTCTTGAGATGCCTTGAGAGGAAGTCTTAATTTATATTTTTCATTCAGCATCATCACGGCTAGGGAATACTGAGGTGACTAATCCCAAAGGTCAGTAAATGCGTGATAGCTGACTCTTCTTCAGCAACACAGTATCTCCTATTTGTAAGTTTCTGGATGGGTAATCCCATTTGCGCCTGCTCTGCAGAGTGAAAAGGTATTCTCGGCTCCAGCGTGACCAGAATTAATTTGCCAATTCTTACGCTTGTATATGCTGGCTTTTAAAGAGATCGTTTTCTATGAAATTATCTGGAGGTGCAGAAACACCCATTTTCTGTGTAAGCAGCACTGCAAGGCTCAATATGAATAGTGACTCTGGGTCTGAGGAAACTGGAACGAGAGGTCTAGCATTTATCTGTCAGAAAGGTACAAAGTACTTCATGGGTGAAGTGAGACAGTCTGTTCTGTAGCAACATGGAGTCAAGTATTCTATGTGCCATGCCACAGTGCTGTGCACTGGAGTCAAACTGCCCTTATTTGACCAGACTACAGTGGAGCACATTCTGAAACGTGGAAGACACCAGCATTCCTCCCTTTCTTTCAGTGAACACGCTGGTTCTGCATGTCCATTCTTAAACATTTTCCCTATAAAGGTAGTGAACTGCTCTTTCATCTCAGGTCTTCTGTCTAAAGAGTGCTGCAGAGAAAGAAGGCAATGAAACGAAGTCCAGGAGATCTGAAAGGTAGAGGAGCAACTCAGCTATCTGCCTCATCTTTGTGAAGTTCTTTTACTTTAATTTTAAACAACACAAGGTCTTCAATAGAGTGGACACAGTTACAGTCTTCTGTGATTTTCTCAACCACTGACTTGCTCAGCACATCATTATGTACTTTGTTCATGTTCAGACTTGATTAAATAGGCACCTGGGGCCTCATGTATAAACGGTGCATACGCACAGAAATGTTGCATAAGAACTTTTCCACGTTCAAATCGCGATGTATAAAACCTACACTTGGCGTAAAGCCACGCACTTTTCCACGGTACCTCATACCTTGTCGTACGCAAGTTCTCCGCTCGGTTTTGCAGACTGGCGGCACCCAGCGTCAAAGCAGTGCTACTGTTCCTGTGTGGTTACTCCTTATTTTCCTGACGCGGCTTTATGAATACACTGAAACTAACCGCATATTGTTTATTAGTGTCATGCATCTGATTGTAATTAACTTATAACAATATAATGGTCCAGGAAATAGCCATAGCATTCCAAATACCATAACTGCTTTAGCGTTGTTACTCTCACTGCACCTTCTTCTTTCAGCTGCACCCGTTAGGAGTTGCCACAGCGGATCATCTTTTTCCATATTACTCTCACTGCAGCACTCAGAGTATTGATATCACTGTATCTGAGTGTGAAACACAGCAGCAGCTGATCGGAAAGAGAATTATCGGTATACAGCCTCAAGCACACGCTACCTCAGCCACAGCGAAACGTTTCAAAGCCTTTCCTGTAAGGACCTTGTGGTTCAGAAACAGTTTCATCCCAAGAACTATAAACGCACTCAATCAATTGCTCCTTGTAGAACTGTTTGTACTTATAAGTACAATTACCTCACTGTAAACTTGCACTACAGTTATAATATTGCACAACCTTAGCCACTTTATAAAGCGCGTATTTACATATGATGACGATATCACTTTTTAAGATGAAATGCAGCTAAATATGTTTATTATATTATACAAGTAAAACTTTAACTTCATTTAAATAATCTATATTCTTCACTGGGACTGACGTGAAGGATAGAATAATTAAACATATACTACGAAGATAGTTTGATGTTCCTTAAACTTTTTGAAGAATCGGCGCTCTAAGCTTACAGATGGCTTAACATCTATTACAGAGCTGATTGTGTGGCAATCGGTTACTTGGAGAAAGAAAAGGAAGAACTGCAGGGGCGGCCACGCCAATATATATTGAATATAAAACAGAAAGATAAAATAACGACACAGCTAAAAACGCAGTGGCAAATTTCGACAAAAGTTAAACGCTTGTGTCATGAGCACGAGGTGGCTATGCAGTGTCCGCAACGAATGTGGCCATCCACCGTGCATAAGATACCATATTGACATTGGCGGGCGAAGGAGCCACCGATTCTTTCTCTGCCCAGAGCCACCACAGGCCTAGAGCCGCCCATGAGTACTGCTGCAATAAATAATTTCATTGATGGTGCACAATCACTGCGCCGTGAAACCCATGTTTAATAACGTGCTTTAACTCCTATCATCATGAAAATGATATCACGTATACATCTCAGTATTTTAGTTATTCAGAGAGCTGTAATATCACGAATATAGTGGATTCTGTGTCCAGTCGGAGGAAGAGAGCCGGTTTAAGAAGCAAGTAGTGATTCACACACATAGGCACATAGAAGATCAAATACAAAACAAAGCATTTAACATGCTACTTTAATTACGATGTGATTTGAGAAACTGGTTAATTAAACGATTTTAAGATGACGTTTATGATGTTCTACTTTAATGACAAAATAAACTACATGATTAAAGTGGAAATTTCGAGATTGAAGTTGACATTTCGTGCTTTTTTCCCCACTGTGTGCCTTTTTTTTCTCTGTACCCTAAAAAAAAGCTTTCACATGACACTCAGACAGTGGGCTACGACTCGCCTTTTCACGGCGACTGATATCTGAGCTTTCAAGTTTCTCCAACACGCTATGTCACTCGATCAACTTCCTTTTGTTGATTATACCACGGTTTAGTATATAGTATGTTTTTCCTTTGCCTCCACTTGGTATTCGCTGAAATTCTTATATTTTCCCCCGTGCTGTTCCCATTGTCTTTTCACAGAAGGCTGAGCTTAAGGGCGATTTATATTGATTTGCATATTCAAAGAGGCGTAATTCTGGGAGGAGTTGGAGTGTTACTTTTCACGCTGACCGGGATTTATGTAGCGGAAGAACGTGGAAGTTGGAGTACGCACAGATTCCTGCATCTGGATTTTTCTGTGCGTAAGCACATTTCGGCTTTTGTGCTTACGCCATGTTATAGTGTGAATTCTACGCATGGCGTTATACATGAGGCCCCTGGTGTTGTCTCCTCACGTAGGTCACCCTCTCTTTCAAGTGAAGCTGGCTGTAGCAAGGTGTGAAAAGTACACTTGTCTTGAAAGTACTAACTTGCTTGTGTGATTTGTCCAAGGCAAACTTCACCTACAAGAACCCAGCCTAGGTCAAGTCTTTGAGCAAAGGGTGAATTGTCAGGGCCATTAATTTGCTGTCTCACTTTGCACACTCTGATGACATCTCTTCCAAGCAACCACAGAATTTGGGCATTAACATCCAATTCTGGGATGTGGGCTGCCACAAACTTTAAGTGAGGATGGTGTAGTGCTGCCTCTGGAGTTGGCAGTTCAGAGTACAGTATTTGCTTAAAATTTCATTGCATTCAATAAGTGGGGGTAAGTATACTTACTCCTCTATTTGGAAACCAACTGCTTTCCTTCCAATTGTCTCCATGACTCAAGCACAGGTATGTAAAGAGAATGTGAATGGGCTGATTCAGATTTTAAACACAAAACACCAATAAGCAGGTGCTCTGATCGTCAGATTGGCATACATTTTAAATGAATTTTCAGGCTTCCCTTGTGGATACAGTTTGACGAAACATGCTCTAAAACATGAGCGTGGCAGTAGGAGCTGGCCGCATACTTCAGTGTACTGACAAGTGCAGGTGTGCTGCAGAGGTGTTACTCTTCATTCACCTCATTTTTGGACTCATGAGCATCAGGTTTTTATGACCAGGGTGCAGGACCCAGATTATTGGCTATGCTGTGTTGGTCACTCAATCCTTGCTCTTCAACTGAAATTTACAATTTTTTGCTAAGTGAGAAGATGAAGTACGGCACCTAAAACATATATGATTCTCTTTTAGGTAAGTCTTGTGTTCCTCTATGGGCTTTTTTTCTGAAACCTCTACATTTTGCCAAGGGATGAGGTTTGCTGTGGATGGAGCAGTGCTTCATGAGTTCTTCCTTTTTTACCACTTTAAGTGTACTGGAGACCACAGGTAGAACAACATCTGTTTTGTGGACAGATATCTAAGCTTTTTTGGTTAAAGTTATTGAACACAAGTTTGTCATGCTCAACAGGGCCACTATAACTCCCAGACAGTGCAAAGCTTGGGTCATTCCATGTTCTGGTCTCATTGTATGCAAATCTTGAGATGTTCCTCTGTAAACCTTTATTCAACTGTGATCCATTTTTCTTGAAGGCTGTGAAGCAGCCTTTCCACATTTAGAGTAATGCCATGAGCTGTAGCTAGATGAACAAGACCAAGTAAATATCCATCTTGCTTTGCAGACACAAACTCCATAAGGAGGTCTTCCAGCCATCTGAACCATACTTGATCTTTGCTGGATATGCATATGAAGTTCTCCAGTTTCTTAAACAGCACCTTCTACTACTTCTGTGGAAGCATATCATTCTGCCAGTCTATCATATTTATATGAACAAATCTGATTCTGTAGAATTGTTTTGTTTCTTCCCCAATACATTTTATTAACAAATCCATCAACTCGCTAGCAGTCAGGTATAACCCTTGGATTGTGTACATAAAGGATGACTGCCACATCTGGTAGCTCTCAGGCTGGTCATCAAACATTGAGTTCAGTTGCAACAAATTCCCTGCATGCCAAATACTTTGCAAAGTCGACCATGTTAGAAGTTTGGTCCTGCTGTATAGAATACTGGCTATGTAGAGGGAAGGCTTGTTCTGCAAGAGGGCGGTTCATCAGAGGAGGGTTTTTGATGCAAGAGCTGTGACCAGGCAGTCCTCCTTTGTGGGACAGCCTTGGGTAAATCGTGGGCGTGGACTGCGATGACACTCTTTGGAAATCTTCGCTTTCGCCTGCATGCGCCTTTGTAGAAAATGGATGGTCAACTAAGATGTGTGTAGGACTCTTCTGCATGACATTCTGTTGTGCTGTGGGCGATTGTTCCCATTTCTCTAGATGTAGGTCAGTGACATGGTGTGAGCCATACACTCTGCCATCCATACTTTTGTTAGCTTGAGGTGAGCTTCAGTGGCTGTGGATCTCATCATTCAGTAGATCTGTCGCTGCTTCTAATATTTCAGCCTAGCTAGCTAGCTGATGCACTGGAATAGTACACGTGTCTTGAACTGGCCACAGAAGCAGTATCAGTTTTGCATTCTTTCTCCATGTCTGCAACTGTGTATTTTAGGCTGTATAAGTTGAATTGAGTGCTTGTGTAGCAAGTTAGACCTGAAGACAGGTGATTTAGGAGATGCAATGGGAATAAAGCTTCAGCACTCAAGGCAGTCATATCCCAGTTCAGTCCTGTGTGAAGTGACTTCCTCATTGTTTATGGCCACAAGAAACACCAATCTAAATTGGATCTAAATTGGAAAGTAGAGCACCATCATACTTTACTGTGCTTGAACATGTCAGTAGGATGATATGATTTAGCAATGATGCCGTGGAGAATCTGCGTTGACTCACTGTGTGAATTCTGTCTTTCAACTAGGTTGCCATAAGAGCCTTCCTTTGATCGGTGGCATGAACGTCTCTTTACTTAGCAGGTGCTGAGCAACATTCGGCAACTGTAGGATTCTTCTTCAGTCCGTGTGGTGAGAATGTTTTTTATTTAGCTGTCTTAGCGATTCTCTTGCAGCCTGTCCCGCAGTGTGGAATCTCCTTTTTATTTTTTTGCCCACTCCGCACCATTGTGCAGCACACTGACAGAGAGCTTTAACAATTCAACACATCCACATAAAAATGACAAGGGTGAGCTGGATGTACCTCATTGTAAACTGAAATATATACAAAAGAAACATACAGGTATTTATAGGTGTACAAAGACAATAAATAAGAAATAATGATTTACAAAGCAGTACATAGCAGATAGTATACATTAAACAATGAAGCTTTAAGATATACTGTAAGACACTTAGCAGGTGAGTGGTTTTCAAAGGTGGTACTGTGACAAGAGACGCACATAGATATTCATATTTCTGTGTACCACCACTAACCAGACCCAGATTTTTATATATCTTAAAGATATGTTTTGGACGTGACCAAAACAAGACATAAAAGGGTGTCTAAGAGACACAGAATGGGTGCATTGTATTTAAATGTAGATTATAGCATTTACATGCTTTACATGAGATTTATGGTCATTTATAACACTTCTGCGTTTGCCAGACATGACCCACAGGTGTATTAATAAATGGTAAGACAAAGAGGGTGCATAGCTCAACAAATAACAGCAACAGCTTAACAGTAACAGGTCAGAGCAAGTGGGGTAGAACAGACTAATCTAAGAGCAGAGTCATAAAGGCATTTGTCTGGAATCCCTACAGATTTTATTTTTTTTCTCCAGCCTCTGGAGTTTTTTTTTTGTTTTTTCGGTCCACCCTGGCCATTGGACCTTATTTATTCTATGTTAATTAATGTTGACTTATTTTTATTTTTTATTGTGTCTTCTATTTTTCTATTCTTCATTTTGTAAAGCACTTTGGGCTACATTTTTTTTGTATGAAAATGTGCTATATAAATAAATATTGTTGTTGTTGTTGCTGTTGTGTCCATACCCATGACAAGGTTGACATCTTTGGATTTTTAAGAGTTTTACAGGCTCATGAAACATAACTTAAGGCTTAGCTTCCAGAAGCAGGCCTCAAAGCTCCAATGAGACCTATTATAAAAATGAGCCTCATCTCAATCTCTAGAAGCAGGCTTCAGACTAGTCTTGTGCTGATGGACAACATCATTGGCAATTGGCAGACGATTACCTACAGTACACCGTCAATGGGTATTTGTTAATAATTTGAACCACATGACAGTTGGCAGTTGTTTTCTGATTGTATATGACAGGCCTGTAAATGCATTTAAGTTTCCAGTGTAAATGCAATGCATGTACAATACATCTTAAGCAGAAAGATAAATCCAATTACATTTCCCACTGTAAAATGCAAATTAACAATCTAACAACTTCCTCTGTTTGCAGAGCTGAACATGGTGGGTGTGCTAGAGTTTTGTACTCTTCATGTATTTTTTACTAATAATGAAAGCCCACATATGAAGCAGACAGCTGCATATTACTAAGAGAAGATGAGAGAGGTTACAGATGTTCTATAATGCTGCAACTGTTATAATTTTCAAAGCAGCAAGTTTGTTGTGGTCCATCTGGAGGCATAAATGAAGTTGAGACTAGTGGGATAAAATGTACAATCCCACTCAGATTGTTCATGTCCCACAACTGGCATGCATTTCCTCGCATTTTTTATATTTGTGAAAGAGCACAGCTTCTGCTGAGAACAGACATGTAATTTCAAAAATACACACCTGTGCAAAAGTATGTCACCGTGTCATTATGGTATCTTGCCATTGGTGCTGACTTCAAGATCTTATCCAAGGCACCATGGTGCAGTAATAAATGTTTTGGACCTACAACTTCAAACCCTGAGGTTAAGGGATCAAATCATACTATACTGACACTGTGTGACCATGAGCATGTCACCTTCCTATGCTCCAACTGGAAAAACAAAAATGTTGTAAGCTGCCTCGGATAAAAATGTCAGTCAAGTACTAATAATATTACTGAAACCATCAAAGACCCATTCCATGATCAGCTCTGCAGGGAAGCAACTCCATGAAATTGAGTGGTGTTGAAAGGAGAAAGGGGTTTCCTCAATGAGCAGCAGAGCAATCAATGGATCATACATCCCTATCACTGCCCCAAAAGAATTTGACATGGATTATTGTAACGGAACAACACCTACATCTGTAAGTTTGAGGTTTGGGATGAGCTAAAGGATGATGTTTGTGTCATAGCATGAAAAATAAAACAAATACTTGAAAATTTAACTTTGGAGAAAATACATAAGGCAAACAATTTATTAACATTTACTTACATAAATGGGCACAATGTACTATATCTATTTTATTCACAAATTTCACTGTCCTGCTTAGATTTTTTGCTTTTTCAAAGTGTAGAAGTGCCAATAATTAATGGCTGGTAAGACAAGCCTTTTGTGTTTGTGCTACCTACTTAGTCTACAAATAACTTTGGTTAAATTTGTTGACTTACAATGATCATTTTCCTTGAAATCAAAGAACTGCCAGATTAGCAAAGTTAATTTTTCATTTTTGCCACCAATTACCCAATCTATACTTTTGTATATTATAGTTTTTCTCAGTATTACAACGTAGGGCTATTAACAATGAGGACAATTTGTGGTAAGATTGAAAATTATAGGGATTGCCGAAAAGCAGTGTTTGCTTACAATGTTAAAAATGGGGATGCATACATAACTCTTGAAGCTTGACGACCTTGGGTTGCAGACGACCATCTGCAGATGAATTTTCTCTTTCCTCACTAACAGTCCTCAAGTAGTGAGGATCGGCAAACACACGTCCTCATCACTCATTTTAAACACAGGAGCGCCGCAGGGCTGTGTGCTTAGCCCCCTATTGTATTTCTTGTTCACCCATGACTGTTTTGCAAAGCACGGCACAAACACCATCATCAAGTTTTCAGACGACACAACCATCATAGGCCTTATCACTGAAAACGATGAGACGGCCTACAGAGAGGAGGTGCTGGCACTAAGTAATTGGTGCCTGGATAACAACTTGTCTCTTAATGTCAGCAAAACCAAGGAGATGACTGTGGACTATCGGAAACAGCAAGGCATAGAACACCAGGCCATCTACATCAGCGGCATAGAAGGTGAAAGGGTTAACAGCTTCAAGTTCCTCGGAGTAAACATCACCAAGGATCTCTCGTGGACCCTTCACATAGACACGGTGGTCAGGAAAGCTCGCCAGCGGCTCTACTTCCTGAGGAGGCTGGGGAAGTTTGGCATGAATGCCAACATCACCTCAAACTTTTACAGGAGTGTGGCCGAGAGGCTGCTGACGGGCAGCATTACCGTCTGGTATTGGAGCTGGTCTGCCAGCAGCTGGAAATAACTACAGAGAGTGGTGAAGGCAGCAGAGCACATCACGGGCAAGAGTCTCCCTGCCATTGAAGACATTTACCTCCATCGGTGCTTGCGTAAGACAAGCAGCATTATAAAGGACCACAGCCATCCAGTACGCCAGCTGTTCTCCTTGTTACCGTCTGGCAGATGAAACAGGAGTCTGGCTGCTTGGACTACAAGACTTAAGAACAGTTTTTACCACCAGGCCATTCGACTCCTCAACAGCACACCTGAACACCCACGTACACTTACATCACACCTACATTGCACTACATCTACATTGCACTACTCACACACAAACTGTACCTGCATACACTCGGAATACTGACTGGAACATGCATCTGCACTTTATGGAATGTGCATCTGTACTTATAAAACATTATCTATGCAATAACTGTCACTTGGGCTTGCTGCTCATTCAACTCATATTGCTGTATAACTTCTTTTAAAACATACACATTTTATTTTTTATTGCTAGTCTATTCTGCGGTGGGTTGGCACCCTGCCCAGGATTGGTTCCTACCTTGTGCCCTGTGTTGGCTGGGATTGGCTCCAGCAGACCCCCGTGACCCTGTGTTCGGATTCAGCGGGTTGGAAAATGGATGGATGGATGCTAGTCTATTTTTAACTTATTCATTTTTAAAATTATTTTAGCTTTATTGGAACTAGGCTGAGTGACTTGTTGTTTTTTTTTCTCGTCATACACATTTCATTGTAATGTTGACCCTGTGTTAACCTATATATGACAAATAAATAAACCTGAACTCAAACCTACTTCACACAAAACAAAACAGGCAGGTTTATAGTTCCCCAAAAAATAATCAAAAAGGCAAGAGAACCATAAAAATGCCCCAATAACAAAAACATTCTGTCATACAAAGGCTCATTTACAAAACAGTCAAAAAATAATCAAAATCTAGGAAATTGCCTCAACAATTCAAAAACAACAAATTCAAAGTCTGAAAATCCCAAAACAAGACTTTAAGCAAGAGCAGATAGTCTAAAACCTAGTACATCAAAAACAGGCATTTACTGCAATTTAAAACAGAAAGACAATAGATAAAAGTGGCAACCTCTGGGAGCAATAGAAAGTGTAAAAAATGTCCATAAGAAAAAGATAAAACTCATAATAAAACACAATTTGATAATTTAAACAAAATATTCATTAAGAAATACAGACAACAAAAACACACAGTACTCGGTATTAATGTTTGCAAAATATTTGAAAAGCAAACAGAAGACACTTGGAGGGATGAAACCCTGTCTGCACCATAAAGCAGGAATTTCTATAGAGCATGGCATCGGACAGTATTTTGAACAGAAGGCTTTTTTCTTTGGTACATAGTAGAAACTTCCATGAGTGTTTAAGCCTACATTCACGATTTTAATCTTGAATCTAGAGCAAAAGTATACATTTGTATATACTAATGCAGCTATATGATATCATCTGTTACAGAGTCACCTGAAATTGTTACATAAAAGCTAGGTCTCATGGATATAGGCTAAGTTAACCCAGTTATGCCAGAGATAATTAAGAACTACTGTGCTTTTATTGTCTGACCCTACCCCACACACATTCCAAGAAATTATTGTAGAATTATTCATAAATGCAGATAAAGCAGAACATGATAAATGAAAAGAAAAGCGACTTAACAGTGAATGGTCTGGGACCACCAGTCTTAGTCTCAATCCATCAGGCTTATAAAAAAAAGCCACAAAGTGCTACCGTACCCACTCAGAATCCAACAAAATAAACTCCACGATATACCGACATCTCTGTCACCACCACTACCAATATAAGGCACATACATTTACTGACAGTTGCAGTGCCCTCTACCCATCCCTCAGGACGGAAGTCACTGTTCAGGGAGTGCAGGATGTAGAGGTGGTGCACTCCTACTATTACTGAGGAGTCCACATCAATCACAGATTGGACTGGTGTCATAACAGAGCAACTACACTACCAGTTAAAAGTTTTTAAATGCCTCAATTTTTTTTCATTTTTATAGAAATGCAGTTTAATGTCTTAATGTTTCATGAAATCAAGGCATATAAACATTGGCAACAAATTATAAAACCCTAAAACACAAATGATCCAAGATATGTATGAGAAAGTTTTAAAGAATTTTAAGCAATATGCCTATACAGTATTTCTTTCTTGAGGACTGACACAATGATCCATAACAGTGTGGTCTAGTACTCAACCTAATTGGATCAGTTGAAATTTGATCAATTAATTAAACACAGTGCCAAATTCACAATAAGTAAATTAGGTTTCTTACTACATTTTGTAATGTTTGAAGTATTTATTTTTTCAATGAACAAATGGCTTAGAGTAAAAATATATTTATGGTAAGTAATACTGAAATGTATTTGGAAATGGTTTCAAACAATGAAGGAGATGTATATTAAGGTAAATCTAAACTACTATGTGCTAACCTCAATGACAGACCATTTGGTTATTAATACAAAAAGTGCATTCTGTATATATTTACATTTACTACTAAATTTTCTACCATTAACAATAAATGTTAAAATAAGTGTGTATCCCTTAAATAACTGAATGAAGAAATGCATAAGTGGATGCTCAGTATTGCTATTCAATGTACTAAATTACAACACCAATTAAATGCTGTTTGAACAGAACCTCTGCCTAGAACAGTCTGCTTTCAACTTGAATCACTATGACTGAAATCAAGAAATAACGTTTCCTCAAAGCTCACAGTCTATACTCAGCATTGCAAGAATGCACTAGGACTAGAAAACCTGCTCTCTCAGCTTTGTTTGTGTAATTTAAACCTGATGATACTATGTGACCACTTTGCTTTTGCTGACAAGGAATTCAAATCCCATGTGCGTTCACTTTTTTTCTTTTATCTGTCAAATGAAATTGGGTCTGTTTGTGTCATTTGCTCTGCCCATCACAAATCATCTTCGGATAATTTGCAAAACACCTATTACATAAAAAACATTACCATTTAATACAAGATACTACAACCCCAATTCCAATGAAATTGGGATGTTGTGTAAAATGTAAATAAAAACAGAATACAATGATTTGCAAATCCTTTTCAACCTATATTCAATTGAATACAATACGAAGACAGGATATCTAATGTTCAAACTGATAAACTTTATTGTTGTTTTGCAAATCTTCACTCATTTTGAATTTGATGCCTGTAACACGTTCCAAAAATGCTGGAACAGGGGCAGCAAAAGACTGGGAAAGTTGAGGAATGTTCAAAAAACAGCAGTTTTGAACATTCCACAGGTGAACAGGTTAATTGGAAACAGGCGTTTGTCATGATTGGGTATAAGAGGAGCATCCCCAAAAGGCTCAGTCGTTCACAAGCAAGGATGGGGCGAGGTTCACCACTTTGTGAACAACTGCATGGACAAATAGTCCAGCCGTTTAAGAACAACATTTCTCAACTTACAATTGCAAGGAATCTAGAGATTTCATTATCTACTGTCCATAATATCATCAAAAAATTCAGAGAATCTGGAGAAATCTCTGCACGTAAGCGGCAAGGCCAAATACCAAAACTGGATGCCCGTTGAGGCACTGCATTAAAAACCGACATCATTCTGTAAAGGATATTACCACGTGGGCTCAGGAATACTTCAGAAAATCACTGTCAGTTAACAAAGTTTGTTGCTACATCTACAAGTGCAAGTTAAAACTCTACCATGCAAAGCCTTATATCAACAACACCCAGAAACGCCGCCAGCTTCTCTGGGCCCGAGCTCATCTGAGATGGACTGACGCAAAGTGGAATAGTGTGCTGTGGTCTGACGAGTCCACATTTCAAATTCACGTTGTGTCCTCCGGGCCAAAGAGGAAAAGGACCATCCGGATTGTTATCAGCGCAAAGTTCAAAAGCTAGCATCTGTGATGGTATGGGGGTGTGTTAGTGCCCATGGCATGGGTAACTTGCACATCTGTGAAGGCACCATTAATGCTGAAAGGTACATACAGGTTTTGGAGCAACATATGCTGCCATCCAAGCAATGTCTTTTTCAGGGACATCCCTGCTTATTTCAGCAGGACAATGCAAAGCCACATTCTGCATGTGTTACAACAGCATGGCTTCGTAGTGAGAGTGAGGGTACTAGACTGGCCTGCCTGCAGTCCAGACCTGTCTCCCACTGAAAATGTGTGGCGCATTATGAAGCGCAAAATACGACAACGGAGACCCCGGACTGTTGAGCAACTGAAGTTGTACATCAAGCAAGAATGGGAAAGAATTCCACCTACATAGCTTCAACAATTAGTGTCCTCAGTTCCCAAACGCTTATTGTGTGTTGTTAAAAGGAAAGATGATATAACACAGTGGTAAACATGCCCCTGTCCCAGCTTTTTTGAAACGTGTTGCAGGCATCAAATTCAAAATGAGTGAAGATTTGCAAAACAACAATAATGTTTATCAGTTTGAACACTCAATATCTTGTCTTTGTAGTGTATTCAATTGAATATATGTTGAAAAGGATTTGCAAATCATTGTATTCTGTGTTTATTTGTTTTACACAACGTCCCAAGTTCATTGGAATTGGGGTTGTACATCAGACAGTCTTGTAAAATATAATGTTAAAATGTTGCATATTTAGAGATGACCAAATATGACTTTCTGCAGCCTAATGGTAATGGTAATGTTCAGGTTAGTACACAAGTGTTTTCAATGTGATGGAGTAGATGAATTGGCTTAAGGTAAAACAGTCCTGGGTTCAAATTAGAAGGCAGCTCCCTTTTGACCAGATGCATGTTCTATTAATGACAGGCCATTAATGAAGCCTTTAATGTACAATCTTTAACATAAATATATACAACTGTATGTATATACAATTTGTACTTACTGAGTATACTGAAGCAAACACTGCTGAATAATTCAGAACAGTGCAGAATAAATTGGTAATAGAACATACGTAAAAATCTCAAAAATAAAATTACATAGCAGCATGTTCAGCTTCAACAGAAAATAAAACTCAATGAAAAATATGTATACTAGTCACACTGTACACAAGTCACTAAATTTACCAGTACATTTAAAAAGTACAATCTAACATGAATGAATATGTAATTACTTACACTGATTTATTTAAGTAGGGCCACATGAGGCTATTTTACCTGAGAAAGTCACTAAACCTTGTGTGTTGTTCCAATCATCTTAAATACAAGAGTCCAGACAAAGTGCATGCACTGCATTTGCCTATATAAGACTTATTTACTGCTATTCTCATTTATATGCTTTATTATTCCTTTTAAATTGTTATTTAAGATGACAGGCAATTGAAAAGGACAAGGATAGGTGTAAATGTCTACATCCACTAAAGACTGTGAATCTTTGTCAGATTTAACTTCTGCTCTAGATATTTAAAAATCATTGCAATTCTCTCGCTCAAAAAAAAAAGAAAAATAATCTAATTCAGTATTCAAAAATGAATGAAGGTAGAACAAAAACTTTCTGAGCAGAACAATACAATAATTTTGATATCTTTACATTTAAGAAAGGGGCCTTATGGGTTAGATTGAGCAATAACGTATTATCACCCAGCCGTACTTCAACAATTAATTAATGGACACCTAAATTTATGTTAATCAGTTTCAAACCACTTTGTTTCCTGTCTATATAAACAAATCTCTTTATCTGAACTTATAATACAATTGGTAATTTGTAAAGTTTGTATTTGTCATTACCTGTGAACTTTTCACAGTACTCTATGCCTGCATGCATTAAAGAGCTCCATACAAAAATAGACTTGAATTGAACTGAACATGATAAACACTTACAATAAAAATTGATAATATGCATTACATTGAAACAAAAACCATAAGTCACTACAGTACTCTAAGCACTGCCAGGGGGTTTGATATCCCTGACATAACTGTTTTAATAAAGAAGAATCTACCTTAAAGCTAAGGAAGCTTTTTCTTTCTATTCATTCACCAGTTCTCTTTTTCCACAAAGATTCAATAATACTAGCAAGTGAAAAATAAAAGCAAACATCTTCCCAATCAGTTTTTAAAAACTTTTCTGCTATAAAAAGTACAAAAAGAAACTATACTGTAAAAGGATTTGGTAAGAATAGACAATTTAGAGCTATATTTGCCTTTTTCTGCTTACCAAATGTTTCCAAAATTTTACTGAGTCAAGACAAGGTCTCGTTTTCGGTTTTCTACTGCCAGCTAACTTGTTTAAGTACCTTTATTTTTCCTAGTATAAATAGTATTTTCTAACTTCCTTACATCCATTCATTTTAAAACCCTGAATGGGATGAGAGTCTGCAAATGGGCACATTCACTCAAACTAGACAATATATGGTCATTAACTTGATTAACACTGTGTGACCTTCATTTTTCATATCCCACCTCATCTGTGCCCCCTTTTTTGATTATAGTAAGCATCATTCTTACTCTTTTCATACGTTGGAGCAATTTTATTGTGTCAGTTCTTAATCGACATATGTTATACAACCTGTGTTACCCATCTAAGGACGTTTAAATCCAAGTAATCAACATAAACCTCAGCATTAATATTTGCAGGGCATCATATATATCGGAATGTTTTTTTTAATGTATGTAATAATAAAATGCATTGCATTTTCCATTTCAACAGGTGGTGCATCAGAAGCATTTATAGTAATAAAATGCATTACTACAAATGTTTGTGATGTCTGTTGGAATGACTGATGCAATGTATAAGTCTCTATTATGCCATTTGGTATGGAATTCGTAAAAGCAATGTTACTGTTTGTGATGCACCATCTGTTCAAGTGAAAAAAAATGCACTTTATTACAATAATTGTCTGTGTTGCCATATCTGTTGGAATGACAGAGACATAGAAACAGGGCAGACACATAGATACACAGACCCTTAAGGTTCATTACACAGATTCAACTCTAATCTTCTTTAATATTTTTTTTTAGTTGTCCTCATACACCTGGAGTTTTATAACATTCAACCTTGAATTCACATTCTAACCCATTTAGTTCAATTAAGAGTCCCACGGACTAAGAGCCAATCCCAAGTACATCAGGCACAAGGCAGAAACCAACTCTGGGTCTCAGCCTCACTTAAATTTAGATATCAAGATTGCCCAATTAGGCTAAAATGAACATTATTGGGATTTAGATGTTTCATATTTTTCAACATAAACAATGAATTGGTCTTGTTTCATTATTCACACTAGTGAACATTCCAGCCTTCAGTACTTACCATATTAAATGTACCACTATGCTAAAACTAATTTCTTTTAAAACTCTTACAAATGCAAGTGTTA
This sequence comes from Polypterus senegalus, assembly GCF_016835505.1. Taxonomy (NCBI): domain Eukaryota; kingdom Metazoa; phylum Chordata; class Cladistia; order Polypteriformes; family Polypteridae; genus Polypterus; species Polypterus senegalus. The sequence goes on along the minus strand of NC_053163.1, from coordinate 89,744,818 downwards.
TAGGAGTTTGCTTCTAAAATGAAAATGTGCCAGACAACATGAAAACTGTCATAAAAGTGTAATTAAACACATATTTTGTCATATTTTATATAATATAAGAAAATTATATTTTATTTAATTTTCATTAATAAATTCAGCAATTAATATTGCTTCTCCACAGTTACCGAGTTCAGTCCCATTGGTCTGGTGGTTATGTGGGTTGATTCCGACCTTGCAACATATATTGCCAGTACAGACTGTAATGTAATAAAACATGCTTCAGAAACTGGATGGATAGATGAATATACCTGGAAAGCTTCTCAGTGTTGTAAAATAATGGATGAATCAATTGATATAGCAAGATTTAAATTGAATATTGATAGGTTGTGAAAGGCAGAAATTACCTGGGCACCAGGTAAAATTAGAGTGGAAAAAAAGGTAGCAAAATCTGAAACACAGAACTCAAATTTCAGGCAAATAATCTAGGCATCCAAACAATGTTAAAATTAAGATACTGACACATGTAACTCTCTAGTATAAATGAAATAATTGCTGTGATGCACAAAAGGAAGCAATCGTGCAACTTATCCAACAGCTCTGATGATGTCATCAGCATGTAATGACAGTAGGCAAAATCTAAACAAAGGAACTAATATAATTTATATTACCAAATAGTAAAAATAAAAAGATACAAATATTATTTATTTCAGTAGGTCCCAGTTAAAAAGCATAAACTTACTTATAATTAATGAACAAATATTGGGAAAATTTACTTTTTTGGGATTTTGCATTTAAAAAGTATTGTTTTCATGTTCTAAAAATATGATAGTCACCAATGTGCAAGACAACACTTAATGGATCCATTTAATTCAGATTCAGAGTGCTTGTGGGTATGATGCCACTTATGCTGCACTAGATAACAAACACAAGAAAAAGAAGTTTACTTCATGTGCTTTACTGCTATCTCAAGCTTTAGCCTCACTAAAATCGAATAATATATACAATAAATGAAATATACTTTGCAGTCCTTTGTTTCCTATGTATCTTTTCTTTTTTTTGTTTGTTAGAAATATTGAATTGTTTCTTATTGGCTGTCACATCATATCACATGCAAGACTGGCGTTACCACATGGTGAAACACAGACCATTATGTGCTCTTGGTAACCATTTTGGAACACTGTACAAGTTAATCAAGAAGCACGGTCAGATCATCAGCTCTTCTGGTCATTTTGGAGAAAATATACATTGACATTTAAGGACATTTTCAAATTCAGTTCCTTAATTGTTTTTTTTCAATTGGTGCCTGTGCTTTTGCACATTATGTTTTCTGTTTAAGGCTGTTGTCTTATGTTTTGTTTTTATTACTGAGGTGTATTTGAAATCATTTAGGAATTGGGTAAGCAGTTAGGTGCCAAGGTTGACTGTGTTAGAATCGGGGAGTGAAGCAGCACTTGTGAGCCACTTGAATGTAGGTCTGCTGGTAGCTTCCTATTTTTACTTACATATTTTCTGTCTACATTTCACTACTAAAACTAGGTAATTCACATTTATAAATATTTTTATTTTTACTTTCCCAGTAGATAGATAGATAGATAGATAGATAGATAGATAGATAGATAGATAGATAGATAGATAGATAGATAGATAGATAGATAGATAGATAGATAGATAGAATGACTCTGTTTTCCTATAAAGGCCTGCTTCATTAAGAGTGGAACTTTAATAATGTGCAGCAAGTTGGGATAATTTAATGTGTAAAAGAAAGTATAAATATGATTACAGACTCCCTAACAAAGATTCTTAGAGGGAAATATATCCTTTTAGTTCACGAGATAATAGAATAATTCATTGCTGTATTTGAAAGTATAAACAGTTTGTTAATGAATGACATAGTTAAATACATTTCCAGAAAAGGTGTGCATGACTACACCAGGAATGTGTGACAGGATTTTATGGAAATGCTGGAAAATATTTAAATATAAACATTTGACAAGTCACTAAAAAATATGCAACTGGCAGGTTATCAAATACTACTTTGAAGATTTTAAATCTTTGGTTTGTCTTAAACATACTACATGTTATTCAAATTTGAAATGAGGTAAAAGGTCTGTTCCTCCCAAAACCTATAATGTTTAATATGTAAAGAATGAGTCCTGCATTGCAATTTAGGGTAATAAATGTCTCATCACTTTCACTTCATATCATCTTGGCACACCTGAATAATATACAATTTTATACCCAAGTATAGCTAAACCATTTGAAAAATATTTAATCGAGACTGCTCAGTGAGTTCTCAGATTTGGGAATTAGTGGTCTCCTTTGCAAGTGCATTTTATACTTTTTAACTGGGAGGTCCTAAAATGTGTGGGATGGCAGCATCATGTCATCCACTCTTATCCTCAGCACATTCAACATTGTGGGAGGCTGCTGAAACTCCATTTATACTCCTTGTTTGCCTATGGCTGAGTGGCTAAATAACCCCACCATTAAATTTCCCAATGACAATGCCATCACAGATGACAAACAGCTTAACTGGAAGAGTTTTGACTTCTGACGCAGTAGTCCCAGGACAACAGCTTATCCTTTGAAATGGGTAGAGCCTAGGTTCATGTGATACAATATGCATCAAAAACCACAAGTCTAACTGTTTTCAATAATGACCATAGGCAGTAGTATATGGGTGCTCATGAATTATAGAACAGGCATATAACAAACCAAAGAACTCTACAGTCTTAATGTAACTGCTGCGGTCTTCATTGTCATAACCAGATGCTTTCACCAATATTCGAACAATATTCTTAACACAAAATAAATTCCGAAGCATAGTTATTGGTTAAGTGAATATTTGATTTTGATACATGCAGACTGATTTTCAAGCACAATGTGAGTAAATGACATAATATCCAATATCCTTGCTGCCCACACATGACCAAAAGAGTTAAAACATATTAGCAGGATTCCAATCAGATAAGCAAAATGCTTGACATTTCATTCACATAAAACTAATCGTAAATCTTAATTTCACAGCTGCTGCTGTGATGGATGGGCTGTCCACAAACAGAAATCCCTTCTGTTAAGCCAGAAACACTAAATAGCAAAGAGACAAAGTCAGCTAACCAGCCAGTACATAATGTAAAACATAATAAAGCATGATAAAATCATAATAAAGGCATAATTGTTAGTCCAGTGGTTTAAAGGGCTTTCCAATGCTGCCATATTCATTTCTTGTTATTGAGCAGCTTGATCACTGCCTGTTTTCCATCCATCCATCCATCCATTTCCTAACCCACTGAATCCGAACACAGGGTCACGGGGGTCTGCTGGAGCCAATCCCAGCCAACACAGGGCACAAGGCGGGAACCAATCCTGGGCAGGGTGCCACCCCACCGCAGACTGCCTGTTTTGTATTTAAGAATTTGGTATCTGTGCCCAGAGGACAGGACATAAAAACAGCTGTTCACATTGAATTGTTAGATCCTCTGCAAACTTGGCTTCTGTCCTCTTTGCCCATGAGTCAAGCAATACATTAATCCCTGAGCACTGAAGTCCACAGAAAGCAGGCCCCACACTGATCATTTTCCTCTGCTTAAGGTTATTGGGTCAAAAAGCCTCTGCCACCTTTTCTACATCAGACCAAGAAAGTGGAGGTAAGTATGACGCATGTAAAATATTTAGAATCCTATACAAAACATTATTATTCCCTCATTCTGCACACAGTTATGTTGTTGACACTTTTTGTAGTCATGTTGGTTATAGTTAAATTGAATCTCATTCAATATTGTCTTCATGTATGTATAACTGCAGACCCACTTTTCTTTGTTCTTGTTACTTTGGCAACTTTCATCTATCATTTTATGAAGTTTAATACCATCTCTGCAAACTCTTGATCTTGGCCATTTTAAACATTTAACTGTAAATAACTTTAAAATGCAATTGGTCAAATGCCATTAATAAAGTATTGTATGTCACAAGATGATTTTAAAGAGGCTGGTACAAACATTGGCACAAAACACAAGCTAGATAACAGCAACATTCCCTTGGGACTCTAATTTATCAAGTCAGGTCCCGGCTGCTTGGGTAACTTCAGCATTCTCAGTAGTTTCTCTTCGTCTTTCATTCTTTTTTTTTCTCTTCCTCTCTGCTGCTAATCAGGTCTCTGTCTTTAGCGATGTGCTTTTAAGATAGTTTAAGCAAGACATTATACTAGAACAGTAAAATACATTAAAGTTACAATTTTTTTTAGGTGATTAAGCTTATCTCTGTTTCTCCAATAATAGACTGAGGGATTCTGCTATGCTCATATGTTTCCTCCATTTTCCTGTATCCTTGCCCTAATCGTATACTGATCATTGCCTTTAAATATAAAATATTTTCTTACAAAATGCATCCATGCACTTTATATATTTTTTTTAAAACACTGTCATAAGAGGCCAAGTCAATCATGGCAGAAGAAAGCAACCTTATATTAGTGGCAGTCCATCACAGGGATCTCTTATGCACATTCAACAATTAATCTAACATACATATTTTTTGAATGCAGAGAGAAAAATCCCAGTAAAACATGACTAAAATTGTTAAAAATACCAAAACTCAGCTGGAAATTATACTCATGCCATCAAACATGAAATGTGTATATATACACACACATCAACAAATACAATTGTATTCAGTGTTATGGTGGCACTTTTAAATCTGTCACTACTCATACTTTCCCCATTATAAAATGGTGTTTACTTGGATTTTTTTGTTCTACCAGCACCTAACACATCAGTATTATACACAGCTGAAAACAGACAGCCATTCATTATAGCAATGCCCTCAGAGACTGCTAAAGATAAGTTTTTGTTGACAGATTGTTATCACCCAGTGTTCAAGGACAGGTTCCAAATAAACAAGATAATATTTAAATGGAAAAGGTGTCAGAGGTAACCAGTTAGGGCTCACATATATTTTAAGTAATAAATATATTCTTAAAAAAGGGAATATACAAATTCAACAGCAGACTCACAATGAATTTGATCAAGTATTTCATCAGCCTGTTTTTAATAAAGTAATCAACAATCATACATATAATAGAAATAACCTTAAAGATATGACAGGCTGCATTAATAACTTGTTTCAGTTATATAATTTAATTCATTTAAATCCATTCCCTCAGATCCCAGAATTGTTCAGTGCTGGATTTACAATATTATAAAAAGTATAGCTATAGATTCCTTTGCTCTTCCTGCGAATCAAAGAAAGCCTCCACCTTACAAAACGTTTGATGTGCTTACCCCCTTTGTCAAAGTCTTTGGCTTGTAAGAAATAAAATAAAATTAAAAACATGTGGAGATGGCAAGAAATCTTTATAGTAACCAGCCTGAAATTTGAACCCAATTTCTTATGTTGCTAAACTGTAGTAAATCATCTTTCAGTTTTGTAGCACTTGAGTTGACCTTTGCTATTTGTTATGATGAATATTTGGATAAAAATTACAATGAAATTTTGAATATTATGAATAATTACTGTTTTAATGTGCTGCTTAACACTACTTGTCCTTTTTTTTGTCATGCGTATTCTTAATATATATAAAAATGATTGATGATATTGGACTGCAATGTCTTAATTCAAGGATTCTCTGAAGAGAATTTTCTTCTGTAGGCGGGGACATACTTCTCAAATAAGGACAGCCTGGACACCTGATTAAAACCAATACATTTGAGCATGACTTTTCAAACTAAAAAGGAACCTCCTTATTGCTTTTGCAATGCTTTAACAAAAATATTTCATTTTGTCATTTAGTATGCTTAAGTGAAATAAAACGTAGAATTATTAAAATACAATACTACAAAATTAATTTCTTATATGTATTGCAAGTTCATTCAAATATTAGACATATATTGTACATGATTTTTATGTTCTATATGGGAACAACTCTCTTGGTGTGAAAAACACAAATTCCTGCATCCTTTTTATTTTATATGAGATTTATAAGTCTTTATGGAAAAGCAGTATTTAACTGGAAATGTTAGGCTTTAAGGCTTGCGTGGAAAGTATGTTGGCATTGACAATCCTTTACCACTATCAAGTAAAATGGTATTTGAATTTCAATGTAATATAAATGCTTACATTTAAGAATATGCTGCAACATTGTGACTCTTCCAAACCAATATAAATAATATGAAAAACAGTGAACAGCTTTTCTCTCTTCTGCAAAATATTTTCATATAAAGATCAATTGGTTGTTGACAAAGGGTAAACCACAAAGTTGCATGTTCATTAATCTTAACAGAAACACTGTGATGGACTAGCACTATGAGCAAGGCAGACTCATGCTGCAGCAACACAAATCACATCATAAAATTCGTAGACGACACAACAGTAGTGGGCCTCATCAGTAATGACAATGACTCCACATACGGAGAGGAAGTTAACCAACTCATTGCCTGGTGGGGAAAAAACAGGGAAAAAACAACCTGGCACTGAATGTCAACAAAACAAAAGAGATCATAGTTGACTTCAGGAGAAAGCACATGCCACACCGGCCACTTACAATCAATGGAAACAGTGTGGAGTCAGTGAAAAGCGCCAGGTTTCTGGGAGTGCACATTACAGATGACCTGACATGGACCACAAATACCACTTCTCTTGTCAAGAAGACACAACAGCGACTTCATTTTCTCCGAAGGCTGAAAAGAGCAAACCTTCCCTTTCCTGTCCTCACAACTTTCTACAGAGGCACTATAGAAAGTATGTTGACCAGCAGCATCTCAGTTTGGTATGGTAGCAGCACTGTCACGGAACAGAAGATACTTCGAAGAGAGGTGAGGACAGCGAAGAAAATCATCGGGTCCTCGTTCCCATCTGTTCAAGACTTACACTACTCACGTTGCCAGAGCAGATCCATTAAAATCATAAAAGATCCTAAACACCCGGCTGTTTGAAGTTCTGCCCTCTGGAAAACGTTACCGCAATATGCACTACAAAATGACCAGATTTAACAGGAGCTTCTTCCCCCAGGCCACCAGAATACTAAACTCTATTAAATAACCTTTGTCCTTTTGCTCTCTTACTTACTGTGCACTTTATTGCCACAAATAGGTCTTAGGTTTACATTATACTGTATTTTAATATCGTACAATATTACATTGTATATATTATGTATAAATATTATATCCATATAGTGCAACAACACAATCACTGTGAAACAATGTGCAATATTTTCTTTCATATTATATTTCACCCACTGACTGGCTTACATTTATATATATCTTTTGTATTTATTGTTTATACTGTGCTGCCTTACCTACTTTCTGTGTAAGAAGTGAAATGTTTGTAATGTCTGTATGTTGTCTTGCGCGCACTTGTCTTTTATGCACCTGTCTTATGTCTGCACATTGAGCCTAGAGAAACGCAATTTTGTTCAACTATACATCCGTTGTTGTACTTTTGTATGGTATGAATGACAATAAAGTTCACTTACTTACTTACTTATTTATATTAACTTTAGCAGAACTGTCAGTATTAATACAGATACAATTTAAAACTTATTTCAGTTAACAATAGAAATATATACAGTATCTACAGATATGCTCACCTGAACTCCATAATGTGTCCACAATGGGCTATCATCCAGTCTAGGATTGCTTTTTGCCATTTGTCACACGATAACCGTAAACAGCAATATGTGCCTTCAGATAATGTATAGGATACTGTATATAATATTCAAGGTAATACTCTGATTTATCCTTCTACTTTACATTAAACAATGCTTCTTGCCTTCTAAGGCCTTTCTGAAAATATTAAACTTATGTAAAGCATCAGTTAAAAAAAAAAAAAAAGTGATTTACTTTTTATCTAGTGAATAAAATAATGATTAACAAAACTTCCACCTTATCGAGGTTTAATCAGTTTCCTTTTACTATTAAAAAATTGACCAACAGACCATTTTATACATACGCAGAATAAAATGTTCTGGTACAAAAGTTCTTTGTATAAAAACCAATCAAATGTTCATAGCCAAAGAGGAGCAAGAGTTTCAAAGTAGAAAAACAACCTGAGAAATAAGAGGGAACTGAAAACATAACTCCTACACTACTCATATTTAACTTATCTCAGCACTACAAGCTCTTGGCAGGCACTTATGTTTTTTTTATCAGTATCTATTTAAAAAGAAAAGTGTGGCTACTCTATCATAACAAAAGACTGGTTGTTTCAAAAAAGTAGAATTATCAGTTGAGCATGAGGGAATAGAATACAGAGCCCACAGAGCAAAGGGCTGTCACTTTAACTTCAGACTTAATGGTCTGCTGAAGGTGCAATGTTTCTGATAAATGACTAAAGAAAGCCAGTTTATTTTCTTTACCTGATGGGAAATAGATTCATTTTAATTAAAGAAGTGTAATTTAAAGACTTTTGTCATTAAGCCCAATTAGTTATCATAAATGATACACAGAATTTCTGATTTTGCAAAAATGTAGGAGTCCAATATGGCTTCTAATTGAGAAACTGAACTCTGATTTGAGTGCGTACAAATATGGTATTTTGAAATAACTCATGGTGGAAGTCTCAGACTTGCAAGCCTGTGAGGCCTTCTAGTTAAGGCACTGAACTCTCAGTACTTTAACTGTTAGTAGATCTATTATTAAAGGAACATAAAACAATTTTCCTATAATGGGCGTTTAAATTACCTAGGGAAAATACTGCTGCAATGAAGGAGTTTTGTTATCACGGACTAAAAATAAAGACATTAAATTCTGACCAAATATGGGTACAAAATAAATTGAGTATAACTAAAAATGCAGTATATGATGGAAGCAATGAAAACTGATGACTTTATTTTAGAAATTGCATTTACCTTTTTTGCAAAATCTTCCTTTGCTATGACATTTCTTGTTAGATCTAGACTAATGGGCATGTAAGGCCCTCTGTGCTTTCTAGCGATAGTAAGTTTAAAAACATATGTCTTACTCTTTCAATGTTAACAAATAAAGAGGACTTACAAATATCAGAAAGAGGTGTCCATACATTTCTCACCTCTTTTCTGCATCTTAAGACTAAGTAGTTCAAGTAGACAAGTATCTCAAGTGACTTTCTACCTATTCATCTTCCAACCCACTTATCCCAAGCAGGATAGCTGAAGCCAATCCCAGCAGTCGTCAGGTACAAGGCACACACAATCCCTGGATGAGGTGCCAGTCCATCACAGACTGAACACACTTACACACACTACGGCCAATTTAGCATCGCCAGTATCTTTGGACTATAGAAGGAAACCCATGCAGACAGAATACTCAAACTCCACACGGGGGAACCCCACAAGCACCCAGACAGTGCCTCCCTGGTCTCCTTGTTGAGAGGCTGTTGAGGCTTCCTGCTGAAAGCACTTACACTGCTCCACTGTGCTGGCGTCTGACTTGCTAATAGAACCTAATTTAGGCAAGTTTCACTCCTTGATTTAAAATGTCACTTCTCATGTAACAAGTGGAACTTTTAAGGACAGAGCAATGCTAAGAATACATTTTCTTTATATAAAATATACTGGGTTGGTCTTTTCCTTATTAGTGTACCAAAACCAGCTAGTTGTTATTTCCAAAGTGGATAAAAAGCAGATCTTTAAAATCCACCTTAATTGCTAGGCTTCGGTGCCATAAAAAAACTCCAGGTGAACAAATAGGGGAAAAAAAACTTTTAAAGATTAATTGGATGCAGTTCATTCACTGGTGATCATGTCAAAAGCCCTTTGAAAGAGGTCCAAGAGTAAAAGCAGACATATCACTTAATGCATCCCGACGGAACTCTGAAGCAATTAAAAAAGTCTCAAGAATGTTAGAATAATTTCTCTTAAGTCTTTGCTTCAGGGTTTGCATTCTGAGGCCGCACAATGCCTTTCCAAGGCATCATGTCAGATTTTCAAACTTTACTTGGCTCACAGATCATTTGGAGTCACTGTGGATGCTGGCAGGTGAAGCGAGAAATCAGTGTTAGTAAAAGTCAGTAGCAGTTCTACAGTGAAACCAAGACACTCTTTGATTTCATTTGTCAGTTGGGGGGGACGGGGGTGGATGTATGGGATACATTTTTATCCTATTTGGCATTTTTGAGACATTTTAACCCTAAGTGAAAAAATGGGGGTGTTTAAACTGCAAAGATGTTACATATTCAGTAGGCAACATCTGACAGCTGCAAGCTAAAAACGGCACCGGGGAGATCTCAAAACATGTTCATCTTTAAATTTTTATTTGAATAGCGTTTTTATTTTTAAATTAAACACTTCATCCAATAATGTGAGAAAGAATATGAAACTCACATGAGGTAACATTAACAATGAATTTTGGCCAACAGACTCAAAAATGTGAATAATGGAAAGACAATGAAGATCAATAGACAGCTTGACTATCTAGGGAAGTTTCCTAATGTGTGCCTTATTTTAAGATCCTGAGTTACCCTATATTTGAATAAGTGAGTTAATGAATGAATGAAAAAATATGAAACGTGAGACTGACAACAGATGCAGTCAAAAGCTAGGCCTCATCCAGTGAATTTACAACAGTCAAAATTGTGCTTGTTCTTGGGTTGTTGACAGTCAACACCTAATTTAGCAACATTGAGTACCAGGCATGGATCACAGCAATAAGTGCCTTCAGATAATATATGAAAGGATATAAAATATTCAAGGTAATACTCCAATTTATCCTTCTCCTACTTTGCATTAAATAACGCTTCTTGTCTTCTAACATTCAACTTCTGACAGGCATTAAGGACTATTCAAATAATTTTATTTGTACCTTTTTGTTAATTAAAAGTGCAATTGAAAGGATCATTAACAGAAATACTAAGATCAACCACATAACTGCTGTTGTTACATCATTACACTGGTTACCAGTTAGGTATAGGGTTGGTTCCAAAGTTGTTGTTCTTGCATATAAAGTTTAAAAAAACTTGGGCCCCATTTACTTATATGTGCATACTGCACATATAGGAACATACTGTACATTATGACATCAAAAGAGTGGTCTGCTAAAGGTTTACAGGATAAATAAAATTCCCTCTTAAATACAGGGTTCCAAAGCTGTGATATGATCTGATGACTTGTGGAAGGGATGCCTCATGAGTCTCATTAATTTAGCCTGAACACTCACTACTTGCTGGTGTGTTTAAAAAAAAAAATGAGTATAATAAACTGTTGCTTAACATCCTTCACTCTTTCTTTTCTTCGTATTGTGCCTTGACACTTAGTGCTAGTGCTAATGCTACACTGCTAACCAACTACTCAACTTGCTCATGGAAAACTAAATATTTGGAGCCATGGGGTTCAACAATTAAAGGATTCAATCTGCTTCGTATTGAACTGTCCATTGCACACATATGTAGAATGCCCAGGAGGTCCATTGCCTAGACCATCAGAAACACGTCTTTTACTGTTAATATACATCAAGGACACCTTGGACATTTACTTTATCCAGAAACGTTGTCGACAGCAGTTTTCTTTTTCCTCTTTTGTCAACTTTCCATGTCTCAATTGTAATTTATTGCAAATGTATATAAAACAATGCAATTGGCAAATCAAACAGCTTTCATTTCTGTGAAAATATAAGTATTCCCCACCTCTTATTTCTCAACCTATTAAATAATGAGAAGACTGACAGCAAAGACACCTATAAGAAAGATGAGCGGAAGAAGTAAGAGATGAGCTTGAGAAGTGAACGGATCACAGAGCCTGGCTGAAATTTCAAAATGGAAATAGGTGTGGGTATTGGATGTGAGGATTAATTTTAGTGTTATGAAGGGCAAATTAATTTAGTGGAGGTATATATAGTGCTGTGGCAATGTTGTATGGCAAATGAAACTTCAATGTCCAAGAACAATTGCTCTATGCCTTATTACATGTTACACTTTACAGCATACATTGAATCCAAATCTGTTATTGAGGTGCAAAGAAGGTTTTGCTTCAGGTTTAACATGCTGAATTCCCTTATTATAGATTTAGAAGCAGTAAACACAATGTTAGTCAGTAGAGTTAAACATTTCAAATTGAATGGTTCACTAACTATTCAGCAAGAGTTATCCTATGAAATGTATAAAATACAAACACTGTATACATATTTTAGTTTAATTGAATTGTTAAAGGGTGGCGCAGTGGTAGCGCTGCTGCCTCGCAGTTAGGTGACCCAGGTTCGCTTCCTGGGTCCTCCCTGCGTGGAGTTTGCATGTTCTCCCCATGTCTGCGTGGGTTTCCTCCCAAAGACATGCAGGTTAGGTGGACTGGTGATTCTAAATTGGCCCTAGTGTGTGCTTGGTGTTTGTGTGTGTCCTGCGGTGGGTTGGCACCCTGCCCGGGATTGGTTCCTGCCTTGTGCCCTGTGTTGGCTGGGATTGGCTCCAGCAGACCCCCGTGACCCTGTGTTCAGAATCAGCGGGTAGGAAAATGGATGGATGAATTGTTAAATGGAAACAAGTTATATTAAACTACGTACAAATTCACTGAGGAAAATTCAGACATCATTTGAAAATCATAAGTTATTTAAGACAAGGTAAGTAAGCTGCAATGATTCATTTTTAGGGCGGCGCAGTGGTAGCGCTGCTGCCTCGCAGTTAGGAGACCCGGGTTCGCTTCCCAGGTACTTCCTGCATGGAGTTTGCATGTTCTCCCCGTGTCTGCGTGGGTTTTCTCCAGGTGCACCAGTTTCCTCCCACAATCCAAAGACATGCAGGTTAGGTGGATTGGTGATTCTAAATTGGCCCTAGTGTGTGCTTGGTGTGTGGGTGGGTGTGTTTGTGTGTGTCCTGCGGCGGATTGGTACCCTGCCCAGGATTGGTTCCTGCCTTGTGCCCTGTGTTGGCTGGGATTGGCTCCAGCAGACCCCTGTGTGACCCTGTGTTTGGATTCAGCGGGTTAGAAAATGGATGAATTCATTTTTAAAGTACTTTGCTCATTAACTGATGCCATGAGTTACCTTTCATAAATTCCATCTACTGAAACCAAAGAATTTTTCACAGCTTTACTAAATCTTTCACTAACCACTTCCACTGGCAGTGATTTACGCAAGAAATCTATTCTTTTTTTGAATGATAATTGTTTTAGGTTCACACCCTAGGTGCTCATGTGAAGTTTTCATATTCTCCCTGTGTGCACACATTTTTCCAGGTGCTCCGGACTCCACCCACAGTTTAAAGACATGCAGGTTAGATGGATCGGTGATGCTAAATTGGTCCCTTGTTTTTCTGTTCACCATGTGATGGACTGGCAGCCTGTCCAGGTGTGGTTCCTACGGTACACCCAATGCCTGCTGGGATAGGCTCAAGCCAAAACCCCCACCTCTGAAGATGTCCTGTGGTATCTGGCACTAAGACTTTAGTACAGTGGTTCTCAACCTGTGGGGCGCCCCCCCCTAGGGGGCCGCGAAGATGTGAAAAAAAGAAAACAAGAATCAAAAATATGAAAAAAAAATCTGTTGTAACCAAAACAAATTAACTTAAACTACATTCTGATACTAGAACAATAAATATAGAGTTAGATAAATGTCGATAAAAGTTAAGTAGGTATAATTATATATGCATCTACAATTCAAAAAAATGTTGGTGAGGGGCGCGATTAAAACTGTTATGAAAATTCGGGTCACAATTACTTAAAGGTTGAGAAACGCTGCTTTAGTAGCAAATCCTTTATGTCCTGCACATTGGAAGGTGGGGATTCCATGGATTAGACTTTTTTTTTTCCAACACATCCCATAGATGCTGATATCTGGAGAATTTGAAGGCCAATTCAACACCGTGAACTCTCTCATATTCTTCAAACTATTCCTGAACAATTTTCGTAGTGTGGCAGTGTGTATTATCCTGCTAAAACAGGACACTGCCATCAGGGAATACTGTTGCCACAAAGGGATGTACGTGGTCTGCAACAATCTTTAGATAGGTGGGATCCTGAGAAAGCTACTCATGCTTTTATCTTTTCTCACCTTGATTACTGCAACTCACTGTATTCTGGGATTAGCAAATCCCTGACAGGCAGGTTACAGTTGGTCCAGAATTTCTTTCTAGTTGGGGCAAGAAAGGTTGTAAAATAGCATAACATTATAGGATTGGGCCTCAAAACCTATAATAAAAATTGTGGCATTTTCAAGATAATCAACTTGCCATACAATACAAGCACATTGTGTTGCTATCAAATATATAATTGTGCAACAGCTGCATTGTATTTTCCATTCAGCAGGTGCACTGAATCCCATGTTCCAGTCGGGTAACTGATTTGTGAAACTGTACCATACTGATGACAGAAAAATCCCTCCAGCCAGCATGAATTAGAAGAAGTAACCAAAAAGTATAGTTTGGGCTCCTCATAATATTGTGGTAAAAGGAAGGAACTAAGTAGCTCCCCATGTAACCTTGCATATTAGTCAAAGACATAGTGAAGACCTGGAGCATTGTCAGCTCTGAGATTTTGGTACTACTCCTAAAAGGAGTCATATAAGAAACACTTGGACCAAACAAGACAATAAAATGTACTGCCCCATGTCAGTCCAGTGAAGAGAGACCCTAAGTGATTTTCAAGAGGGATGCAGTGTGGCCAGAATATTGGCAGAGAGTAGGAGTGTTAGAAAGAGCATATTGATGAGCAGTTACACCAGTTGTGCCATCTATTAAAGAGAACTGAGAAACTTGTTTAGCACAATAATTGAGTCAATGGGATTTATTACAATACACCCTTTTCAAACCTGCTTAATTCAATTCAGGTTTACATTGGGCTGAGCCAAGCTACTCCAGGCACAAGGCAAAGATCAACACCAGACGTGGTGCCAGGTGACTGCAAAGTCCTGTCGCACACACACACGCACACTACCAGCCTGGAAAAATCCTCAACCTAACATATTGATCTTGAAATATCAAAGGAAACCAAGGGCACCTGGAGAAAACCCCCATTTAGACTTGGAAAAATGTGCAAAGTCCATTCAGACAATGACCAGGTACAAAATGTGAACCAAGAAATCTGGATATGTGAGGCAGTAGCAGGAACCCCTGTGTCATCATTCTACACTAATGTATGTTTTGCCTAATTTCTGCTGTGTAGTACTGTATGTGTCCCCTCATTGTTCCCTTCACATGTGTATGTTTAAAATCTTTTTAGATTTTCCGCTGGGTCTTGATGTTTATACTGTAGCAAAAAGCCAAAATAGAAGAGCACCATTTTAAAACATGTAATCCATTAATGTGACAAAGTAACATTAATAGTTATGTTCCCTAAACCAGAGAAACGGTCCTTGAAAAGAGGATTCAGAAACTACATACTATGCTATTCTCATGCAATGTAATTTTAAAACATTTAGTCTGCGGCTCATGCTTGCATCTTTCCATTAAACTGAAGATGCTAAAGCTTTGTATTTTTTATTAATATGTAGAAATTACTTTTACTGTTTAAATATGATCAAATCTAAAATGTTTGGGAAGATCCATTTTTAATTAACAAATTGCTATATTTTTAAGCTTTATTTCTAATTTAAGATATTTTACCTCTTGTTGTATCCATGTTCAGTAGAAAGATCTTGTTTAATCATAATCAATCACACTTTCTCTTATTTTAATGTAGCAGACTTTAACTAGACAACGGATATCACCTAAAGAAAGTATCTGATTATTTTCTAGAGAAATAGCAATTGCCTAGCATATGATGACATTGTAATGAATTATAATTCAGCTCAAAGAATACAGAAAAAACTAACATGAACTTGTCATTTGGATCTTCAAGTGTATTTAAAAAATTAAAGTCATTCTTAACAGTGTGTGTACTTTACAGTAGTATTGTCTCCAAACTTTGATTCACTTATTTATCAACAAAAAAGAGCATGGTATAGTATGGAAATGCAAACAATTGGATGCTTTGTGAGTCTTTTCTAAAAGCCGAGTGAAGGAAATGAAGCTTAAGTAACAAAAATAGAAAATAAACTCACTCAGAATTTCATAGGAATGGACTGGGCATAATTACAGAACTCAAACAATCCAGGGCTCAGGTGCTAGAAGGAAATGTGAACAAATCTAACATGCTGAATCAATTTTAAATAGACCTTCCCTTTATTCACCACTATAACCTTCCTTCATTGACCATTCCCTCCATACCATCGCCAGTACTTCAGCCACTACTACAACTGGTTTGGCTAGTGATGATTCCAACTCTGACCATCAATATGGACTGTCTACAACTGATGACCTAAAAAGGAGACAATTGAGGAGGCTGCATACAGGAGAGCCATGGGACTTGGAGTCGAGTTCTTAAGGGTTGTGCTAACCAACTTTGTGGTGTCCTCTGTCACCTGTTCAGTCACTTAGGCTGCAAAAAGTACAGCTGTTAAGGAAAATGTCCTGCATTATTCCAGTTCCAAAGAAGGCAAAAGCTTCTTTACCTAATGACTACAGAGTAGTAGCACTTATGTCTCACATCATGAAGACCTTTGAGAGGCTGGTCCTGGATTATTTGATCCCTTTTCTGAAAAATCACTGGAAAACCCTGCTGCTTGTCTGTTGCTATCAAACAAAGACTGGAGTGGAAGAAGCAATTAGCTATCTCTCACACAAAGCTTACTCGCACCTGGGCAAATCTGGCAGCACCATAAAGAATTCTGTTTTGTTATTTCTCTAGTGCCTTCAGTACCATTCCCGTTAGGGATATGCTAAGGGATATACAGATGGATGAGCCTATGGTGTCTTGAATAATGGACTATTTGTCAGGCAGACTGCAGTTTGTGAGGCTTAAGGAATGTGTTTTGGATATGGATATGAGCAACAGTGGAGCACCACAAGAAACAGTCCTGTCTCCTTCCTTTTCTCTTTACTGTGCATAGCATGGACTAAACACCTGGTCATGTCACTTGCAGAGATTCTCTACTGATTCTACACTAATGTGGTGTACTGGCAAGGTGGAGGGGTGAGATAGAGTATAGAAGCTTTGTTTCTTGGTTCAAATAGAATTCTCTGCATCTTAACATCGGTAAAACCAAGGTGCTGGATATTAACTTTTGCAGCATCAAAGAGCCTCTACATATGCCCAGTCACTATTCAGGGAGTGGATGTAGACATGATGCACTCCTACAGGTACTTGGGGGCACACATCAGTGACAGACTGACCTGGAGCTATAACACAGAGGAGATGCCAGATATAAAAAGGGCAGAAATTTCTCTTTTTTCTTAGGGGACTGCACTCCTTCAATGTGGGTTGTGACAACCTTTATAAGCCCTACAACTCTGTGATGGCCTGTGTGAATTTCTATGCTGCTGTGTGCTGAGCAAGTAACATCATTTCAAGAGAGGGCCACCAAATCAAAAAGCTAACTTTAGAAGTCAGGGGGACTTATGGAATGCAGTATGAAGCCCCTGGAGGTAGTAGTGAAGAAGAGAATAATGACAAAACTGAGTGCCATTATAAACGATACTGTACATCCTCTCTCTGACACACTAACACTGAGTACTTTCAGCCAAAGAATTATTCAGCGAAGAAACACTACTGAGGTTGCTTTATACTGTACCTACAGCAATATGCCTTTATAAAGCCTTACTGTGGTTATGACTGCTCTTGTTATCTTTAGTCATTCTGGTGTGTATTTGAGAGGGAGCCCATTATATTATTTTGTTTATTTATTTATTTGTTTGTTTATTAAGCTCCTAAAAAGGCAAGTTTCCCCCTTTGGACAAATAAAGTACTACCTCTATCTATCTATCTAAAGCTAAATAATTTATGTACTGTAGCATACCCATGTATACTATAAAGTCTCTCATAATTGACCATTAGTGATCTGGTGGTTTAAACAAACATAACATTATTTAGTAATATTCCTTTTCTATTTCTAAACCCACATATAAAAGAAAGTTGAGTGGTTATTTTATTCAACAATGAACACTACAAAGATTAAAAACATCAAGTTACAGTGTTCATCATTTCAACCACATGAAATAAAGTATTTGAAATTAAAGAAGAAAATGATAATGCTTTCAACATAATCTACACACCTCTGGGCAATCATGATACCAACTCATAATGTTTTGATTTCCACTATACACTTACATTCAGCACATTCAGTTAATATAATAATCTGTCTGACATGCACCCTGGGGTTATAGGACACATATTGATTATACTGTATGTGGAAGGCCTCAATCAGCTTCTGTGTACATACCTGTGTAATGTGTGCACGGGCATATTATTAATTTAATTACAAGTGAAAAATTAGATAAAGTGTTCCAGAAGTAAATAATACATATGTACATATTTAAGATCAGTAAAGAAAACATCTGGCAAGACAAATTAAAATGGAAAGAAATCTCTCCTTTTTGCAAAGAGTAAATATGGCACCTAATAAACCAAAATATACAAGTGTTTAAATGGTGAAATATCACAAATATTTAACAAACATGTTGAAGTTCTTGGCAATAATTTAAATCAAACTGATTTGGTTTCTCAGTCCAAAAGCAATTTAAGTCTGGTTAGCTCCCAAATCCTGTCCTCCTCGAGTTCAGATGCACCTAGATGTTATTTGCCACTACAAGATTGAAGTGTTTTCTACATTGTTTAAGAAATCTGTACAGAAACTTAATATAACATGAATTTTCTCTATGATCTGATTCGACACATTACTGAAGTATGAATAGAATTACCTTTTATTCTTAAAAAATAAATCAGATTGTTTTGGAAAAGTACTCTTGTATTCATGTCCAAATGCGTCTTGTTTATAATATCTAGCTTTTTTTGATAAGCAGAACAATATGCAAGAGAATCAATCAAGAACAGTTAGAGTCTCATTACTTGTTCTTGTGTATCTTGTCTATATTTTAAGAACCCCGTGAATATGAAAACTGCCATCACAGGTCTATTAAGGAAGGCAGCATTGGTTGTATAAGTAAACATTTTTTAAAATAACTGTTAAACTGTTTATGGAAAGGCATCATCATGTAGGGTATTGTTTGAAATGAATGGCAATATAATACATATCATAATATTACTACATTAAAAAAATTTCCCCCACAACACAGACATGGCAAATCCTCGTTTTGAAAGTGATTCCCATACCTATGCTATAAAATGAACACCAAATAAGCGTTCTTCTCATTTAATTTTAAATAACAATCTTGTAAATAATATAGAGAAGGATAAATAAATGTTAAACATTTCTGAATATTTCAACACACCTTTTTGCAATTTCTGAGAGAGTCTGAACACTATAATAAGATTTTTGTGATGCTTACTAAAGCATCTACATGAATGGCTACTATTGTGAGATTTAAGAATAAATGATGTGCTCATGTAAGGTATTAGTTTAAGTACTGCAAGCATACGTTGGCCAGAAAAGATATATGTGTAAATTGCAAAAACAGAAATATATACTCAAATGAGAATTGGGCATGCAGTATAAAAATTATAAATTGTATTTGTAAAGTATAAATACATAAATTGTACAATATGGCATATATAATTGATACAATGAATTTAATCTAATACTAGGGTGTTCTTGCCTGAAGAAGGGGCCTGAGTTGCCTCGAAAGCTTGCATATTGTAATCTTTTTAATTAGCCAATAAAAGGTGTCATTTTGCTTGGCTTTTCTCATCTAATCAGTAAAAATACAGAGTGTAAAACACACAAAAAAGAATGAAAGGAACAAAGTAGCATGCCCCAAAGGACCTGGCCATTACATCAGAAATTATGATGCGCATATATACGCGTAAGACGTCAGAACTGGTCATGCTGTAGTCAATCTGAGGGATCCATTGATTTAGGATGATGTATGTATAAACTACAGCACTCTTTGAGCCTGTAATTTTCTTTTCAAGATACAGTTTTTCTGTGTACGTGCGCGAGCTATCCGTAAGTACAATTTCAAAAGAGCCATACGTGTTAAAATAATAGTCCGTGCATGGCAAGGCAGTGGTGCTGGGATCGCACAAGCTAATCCAAGAGTAAATTATAACACAGCTCCACCCCACCCCCTCCCCTCCATCTGTTTCCATAGCAACTGTTACCCAGTTTACATCCTCGGGCAGCACGCGGCAGTCCACGGTAATGCAGAAGCCTTTGAGCGAGTAACTCGAAATACCCCCCACCCCCCTCAAAAGGATAAAACGGGGGGAAAACTGAAAAAATAGATAAATAAAAAATGGAGAGTGCAAGTCCAGCACCTTTTCCCTGTATGTAACCTAAAATCGCAAATCATTTTACACACCTACCGTAATTGTTGACGAAACGCAAGGAAGACGCTAAACAATAGAACAGAATTAAAGTAAACACGTTTCAACAAGGTAACAGTGACATCAGTGTTGTATATGTTTTACTTTAAAGCAACAGTATCTCAATTTCATGATTCACTACAAAGAAAGCATTGTGTGCGTCGTCTGTTATATATTTATGTCATACAACCCAAAAAGGATCCTTGCGGATGAACTCCTTTAGTCACCATTCGTATCAGCCTACCTACGGTGCACATCTCTGTCCACGGCACTGGGTGCTATTGAAAAAACCCAGTCTCACACTGAGATCGCACTTGAATGATACAGTCAAATAATGTATGTATATAAATGGATACTGTATACGATGGGCTCATAAAGAGCCAGACAAAGACGAAACAGAGATACTGTTTCTTTAAAAATGATTAAATAAATAAATAAATAAATAAATAAACAAACAGATAAATCTGAATGACAAGGTTCGCCGCTCACCCTTGGAAGCATCCCTCTCTTCTTTAGGCTTGATCACTTTTCCGCTCATAGATCCCAGTTTGGATTTATAATTCCCAAGTAAAATCAAAGTAAAATCCTCTCTTTGCGTTAAAATAAAAACCCAATCCAATAACTTGTGAAAAAAACTCCAATTACAGTAAGAAAATCTTAAGACACGATGTCCTACAAAAAGAAAGAAGAAAACAAGAATTGGTATTTGAAGTAAAGTGCACATTCATTCTAGTGTATTCATTATAAAATCACATTATATGTCGTATCAGACGCTATAAATGATTAAAAAATGTACGTAAAGTCTCTTATTTCCTTTCCACTGAAACAGTCTTATGTTAAACATGTATAATATCAACAGCTGTGTAAGACATAGGTAAGTGCTCCTTGTTAAGATACATAAAGATATGACAGGCATGCACTTATGTACATTGAACCATCATCATGCACAGCTTCTGTCTGATCATTTCGCACTTTGAAAAGAGATGTTGCTTACTCCCTCTGGGTCTTCTTATTTTAAGATGCTCACTGCACATTGCGCTTGGAAGAAATTCGCCATTGTAATCGGACAAAATCTGTTCATTTTCTTAATATTCTGCTTACCTTGTCGCTTCCTTCCCACAAAGCCTCGGTGAGCAATATATTAATATTTTAGTTTAGTACATTATTTTTAAAAAGTCATCTCTGATCGTGCATAAAAACAGCGCTTACTATAGGAGTAAAAAAAAAAGAGGCTAGAAAAAAGGGGGCTCCCAGCGCGAGCCCTCCGACGTCAGACCCGACTGACAGGAATAGAAATCTAATGAAAATAACCTCGAGGGGACCTCCTTCTAGAAATACAATGAGGATATCACGAACGACACATCTTCGGAAGCCCGTTTCTCCAGCGTCCAGTCTGCATGCCTCGATTGTAACGCGTTAAAATGATTTCGTACTCTAGCATAATAGCGAGCGAAAGCTCGCATGGCAGATTCAACAGGATCCAGGCGGGCAAGCAGACAGGCACTTTCTGACGTTCTTCTCTCTCTCCTCATTCGCCTCAGCTCCAGTGGCTCCACTCCACAACTTTATTCTAACCCGCTCTTTAATGATTTAATTGAACTGTAATTAAATAATTAAGAATCTCAGTTTTGAGTTATTATTACTGGACTAGAAGATACAATGTAAATTATCATTTTTACAGGGGTACAATCTTCATTATGCAACTAAAAATGAAAGGCCAAAAACATAATTGGATTATTTTGCTGTACAGGTGGCAAACTGTATTTGATGGAAGGTTTGGAATGTTATTTTTCTAAAGAGAATCTGAGAACAAACTGCATAATCTGTTCAATATCCGGCATTTGGCATGAGATACACGGACATACAAAATAGCATCTAAGAAATTTCACATAGGCTAACTATTGCATCTTTTCCAATGTCATTGCTTTAAGTTATTCCTTATTACTAAAAATCCGATTTGAGGTATTAGAGGGTGAAGCGATTTGAGATTTTCTGAAGTACCACAAACAATGAATGCAGGCAATCGCATAAATAAATGTACTCCTCTTTTAAATGCAGGAGACCTGTATTTACTCTAAATAAAGAAATTACAATAAAAAACAAAAACACAAAAGCAGTAAGTCAAAAAAAAAAAAACGTGGACAATACTGAATCGATTATCCTTATGCGGTATGATAATTCGTCCAACCATTACAAAAATCAATATTCTAATTAATTGCATCACACGAAACAAAAAGCTCAGAAGGATGCAGACATTATGGCTTTTTTCAGCGGAAGAGTGCTCTTAATCAATGTACATTTACTGTATATGTATAAATATTAGTTGTTTTAATGAGTTACTATGTTTATATCATTAACAAAAAAAAAAAACAGCAAAAGTTGTATACATTTGTAGAACAATTTCATGTTTTGTATATACCGCAGGCTCTGTCCCGCATGCCCGTTTTGATTAATCAGGTTCGAATAAAATATGGGTGAATATTTATTATATAAGAAAACTAAATACCATTGGTTGTTAGATTTCACAAGAATAAAAATCAACTGAAGTCCCTCTATATTTGGGTGGTGCAGTGGATGGCGCTGCTGCTTCCGAGTTCCATGTTGACTTCAAAACATTCATTACTTCTTAATTTGTATTGCTTTCAGAACGTGACTAGAATGAACATATTATTGATTAGTAATGCATACAGTGTTACATTTATAACAGTCTGTATACATTTCTATGCACTTTCTTATTCAGACCTGTATTTCATTTTTTTTGAACCTGCTTATTCCATATAGTAGACTGGGAGTCACCCTGTATTCCCAGTAGAACCAGCCGCAAAGCAAGCAACCTTACACGGGACAGCAGTATAATTACTGGGCACACTCACACGCACACAAGGTCACTTACCGTGGCGCAATTTAGATTGTTTAATTAAAAGCGCAGTTGTGGAATGTGAGGGAAAAGCTTTTTTACATGAATAACACATGCACATTTATATTATCTTTAACTGACCGGCAATGGAGTCCAGAATAGTCATATACAGTATATCCTACATCCAAAGGCCTTTCCAACAGAGTAAGATGTAAGTCCGTTTACGACTTATTTAGTTAGTTATAAATTATCTGGTTACTTTTTAGGACTTAGCGAGCTAATTAATTTCAGGGGTATACTTGTTTAAGGTCACATTACTGGTTTATGCGTATATTACATTGCAAATAGATATTGAAAATAACTTTTACTATAAAGCGAAAGTCAACGTGAACGGAAAAAGGAGGATTTCCTGTCATATCCCAAACCTGAACCGGACGGCGAATCATGATTGGGAGCTCTAATTCACATCTAAGCAATGCAATTTTCTAACTAGTCTCACCGCATGAGCTTAAGTTGTGGGTAAATTTGGGGTCTACATCACTACAAGGCACACATAAGAACTCCACACAGAAAGCTCTCCATTTTATAAATCATTTTAGAAATGTATGACGATATGCTAATCCTCAAAGGCTGTGAGGAGAGATCGTGCATGTTTACATACACAGAAAACAACTCTTATATTGTACAAAGAAACACAATTGCCAGATACATTATAACCGCTAAGAAAGTTGCACCTGAAAGCCATAAGCTTTGTGTTGCAGCTAAAATGTTAACAGCGCCTCTCATGAAGATAACGGCATTAGATGAACTTGTGTATCTAACGGTCTCTTTGTAAGGACCGTTCACTATCAAGTTATGATGAGATAATTAGAATAAAACATACAAGTATTGTTTGGCGTCAATAAACAACACCATTAACTGTTATTTCCTCTAATCTGATTTAATTTAAAGAAACTGCATGCGTCTAGCACTCCAATGGGTTTATCTTTCTTTTTGCCTTTAGTTATATTCTAGATGTTAAGACCCCAGAACCCCCCACCCCCATATGCAATTCGATTATCTGGACAGCCTTTATCTGCTTCTTTCATTCTGACATCTCAGTTAATCAATAAACTGAGCTTCTGAGTTGTGCACGTTAACCAGCAATGTGTTAATTCGCTTCTGCACATTCCACTGTGAATTAACCTATTAAGCAAGTAGCTTAACAATATATATCGTTATAATAGAAAAAATACTACTGCCGCGTTCCATTTTAAAGCATGTGAGATTGTTCTTTCATTAAATATGGTATTGAGGATAAATGCAAAAAAAAAAGGAAATGACCAGTTTGAGGGCGCTCTCCGCGATCGACTCTAATCCCAGAGATTTGTACCTCCTCACGTGAAACTACAGTAATATAGCATGTAACGAATTGATTTAATTTAAAATTTAAAAATAATGGTACAGTGTGTGCATTTATTTATTTGTTTAATTTGTAAGCCAGCCTTTTTGATTACGGGGGTAAAAGCGGGCGATTTTGAAGCTGTTTTCAAGCTGATTCACTTTGTCTTTCATTAGCGAGCAATATATAATGCGATATTATAAATATAACGACATCAATCTTTTGTGCCCCACATTCAGATCTTTAAAATAGTTTCCCACTTTCATATTTTGCTGGCTACATTACAAATAACAATAAAGAAAAACTTCCTAATTTTCCTAAAAAGTAAGTGTATTTGTGAGATGATAAATCAAACGCCGCTACATTGCGTTCGTCAACTTTGAGCCATTTTCCCTGATTACTGCATCACCACTGATGTAATATGCATATTTGTCAACTTGAACCACTTAGCTCAAAGGATGAAGGAGAAACGCAAGCCTTTAACATAACGTTCTCAAACAAGCTTAGATATTGCAGTTCTGGGCACGTTTTGTACTTAATGGTTAATTCTGTACGATTCCACAATCCCAAAATGCATACCAATTGCCACAGACAAACTGTTATGTAAAAAACCGGTATGTAAATACCGATCAGCACGCTGTTTAAAGGCATAATTCCAGTGAAGACTGAGCAGTTTGCCAATTTCTGGTGAAACACACAAATGGCAAAGATCCAGAAGTTTACCGTGCGGGTTTTCTAGCACAGTCGAATGTACAGAAAGAAAGAACGAAAGAAAGAAAGAAAGAAAGAGCTCTGCGCTGCTGGAATATGCAGTTAAGACATTCGCTAAGGAACAGCGCACCTCATTATACCTACCTTAAATGCAGACAATCGGTGTCTGTTTGCGTGGCGGCAACTATTAACGAATAAACTGCTTTCAAAACTCCGACATGAAATCCACTTCTTGCTCTAATTTAAACGCACGCAAATATGTATATGAAATCCTTGCTTCTTGTGTAACCCCTTCCTGCACAGCGACCAATGCGGTGGCTTCGCAGTCAGACACAACTAGAATTATTGGCATAAAAATGCATCGCGGGATAACTGCTTTGTGGTTGACATACTAAGAAGAGTAATAATGAGAGAGTGATTGTTTTTTTAGTTTTACAGACCCATCAGCTGAAAAAAATCAGTTGCAGGTCACGGGATCTATAGGCTGCTATTTTTAGGGGAAATTGGAAGCCTTTCAAACTTTCTTTGCACTCTGAAGACTCTTCCAAGACGCCCCCTAAGTGCTGCAGACAGCTGTGTGTATATCAGTTTACTGTCTTCAATCCGCATATGCAACTACAACAACCTGAAAAAGGAAAGAAACCCAGGCTCCACAGGATTTTAGTGAAGGCTGCGTGTCGCTAAAATGGTAATACACCGGCGTTTCTGAAATAAGGGGCAGATGTCACACTCATGCCAGTTCAAATCGTCACATTTCTTTAAGCGCGTTGCTTTATCTTTTTCGTTTAGTGTTTGTTACCGCGGAGTTGTTACAGAGTTTCAGTTTCATGAGTAAGTAGGCTCATCTAATAGCAAAATACAGTTGAGCAAGTGTGTCTTCCTTGATTTCTGCCGGTTAAGAGGATGAAGTAAATGAATACAAAAAAGTAAAATGTGGGCCTGTTTGGAGAAGAAAATGTTACTTCTCCAACGTCTGTGTGATCACATTCGATTGCTCGACAACATAACGTTCTATCAGTAAAGTGTTGATTAAATATACTCAATCCTTCTCGACAGCATTTGCAGTCTGCTACTTCTTGTCCCCCTAAAATCACAAGTTAAATCTCTTCACTACCTATCCCGCCTCTCAGTAGTGCTCTCTCCAGCTCAGGGCTCTCCTGACACGTTTACAGGGCAACTTATTGTAAATGAGCTTCTCTGGCATTCTAGAGAGTGCACAGTAAACGACTGGGCGGCTTGGAGGCTCAGTGGTTAGTGCCGCTGCCCAACAGCTCAGTCACCCTGATTTTGAACCCCTTGCCTGATCATCATTCATGAAGTGTGTACAGTATAGTTCTTCCGCTGTCTGTTTCGATTTTCCTGCATGCCACACCTCCAAAGATGTGAAAATTAAGGTAGTGGGCCATTCTACATTGGCCCCCCTGTAAGGCAGTAAGGATGGACTCTCTCTCCCTGTGAACCTGAATTTGAGTATGAAGATTTTAGCAGTGTAACTTCTGTTTAGTGTAACGTTGCGTTTTAACTGTATTGTACAGTTGTTGTGCAATAGTGTATAGTACGTACATTAGAGATAACTGGAAGTAAGCAATGCAAGAATACATTGAATGAAATAACAAAAATGGACTGAGCAAGGTTTTATAATAAGTTCTCCCTTTAATCAGATATTATCCTTGCCGTGCCCCAACTTTCTTCTCTCCTTTGTGCTTTGATAAACATACTGTGTGGGACATTATCTTGATATTTTCGTACCTAGTCTGTAGCCAAACTTCACTAATAATATACTATAATTTAGCTTATTAAATTAATTAATAAAGGTAACACTTTTATTAAAATAAACCTATAATTCTTAAAGGAACATCGCTTCTCAGATTTTAACAACTGGAGCTTTGTCACATTACGTGACCTGCTCAGGCTCATGTTGTGAGTCAATAACTGATAGAATTTTCAGCTCACAGTTCAAACATTAGCTTCTAGGCCCCACTTGATATCCCAAGAATAGTTTTGAATACTAAACAAAAACTCAGTTTTAACATGGCAGCATCTTTCCACATTTTATAGACGTAGGAAGATTAGAAAAAAAGGGAGACTCAACAGTATTAATACAAAATAGTTTTGCCTCACAGATTTTAGGCAGAGTACATGATATTCCTATATATTTAAATGGATCCACGTTCTACACTGTGTACCTCTGCCCATACATTGTACTGTCTGCATTTTTCATTTATGAGAGGCAGAATGCAAGGGGTAATTAAATAAATATAACAAAAAAAATCTGAGCACATAATTTGTTTTCACAGTCTGGTTAGAGGAGTAAACTTAATCATTTCCTGTTCAGTGATATTAATTTATTTTTTCCTGTCTTTTAAAGTAAGAGCAAAGTGCTGTATTAATTGGTCTTTGGAGCCACACAAGAATTTTCCAACAGTTAATCACCAAATCATATGATCTCATAATGAGCCGTAGCCTTTAGTCAAGCTAGTTAAAGGTTCTAAGTGTGTCTAAGTGTCACTTTTTTTTTTTACCGAACCTTTCAGTCTCAGACTTGTTTGCCAGATCTGACTGGAGATGTGGGTATTAAGATGAAAAATGAGGATGTTAAAAAATTCATTATTTGTATTATACTCCTTCAGTAATGAAGCCTCAGCTATGCTGAGTATGAGGTAAAAATTCCCACTGAAATGATTCTAAGCAGGTAACTGTTTGCTTTGGTAAAGTACACATATGGTGCCTTTTGGGAAAGAACCTGTGGTCATTCATCACTAAGTGTGCCATGATAAACTGTACCATGACACTCTCATACTTTCACTTTAATTAAGTTTTGCTTCAGTGCTTTACTTGTGTGTTTTTATTCTGACACCTGACACTGTTCTTTACCCATAATTCTGTTGCTAAAATTATGAATCTCTGTTCGGTTCCATTGAGACAATTCATGTGAAAGAGCAGATACAGGTTTTAAACAATAAAACAAGTGTCAAAATACTGTAGAATATTGAAAACAGGTGTTCAGGTGTGAGGACCTTAAACTGAGGTTTAATTATAGCATTAAAGTCTTTTTATATGCATCAGTCTACAGTTTGTGCATCACTGGTTATTCCAAACTTTACATGAAAAGCAAAATCACTGAGCAGTCCCAGTTAATTACTGCCCGGGGAAAGGACTCCATAAAAAACATGAAAAATAACAATGCCATCTAGTCCTCAAGGAAACAATGACATCTGTGTTGAAGATGAAAGACTTTCAGAAAAAGGAGTTGTGTATCAAACATGCCTTAGTAGTTGTCACTCATGCCATAATGACAGCAGAAAATAAGGCCCTCAGAAGACTGCACCATTTACATGTAGGAGTTACTAAAATCCACGCAGAGTTAACATATTTTTGGACTACTGATTTTAAGTGAGAACTTTCTGACCTGCCCAACATTTCTTAAAAAATACCAAATCTAATGGCTGGTATATGAGGAAGTGGTAAAGTTATAGTGGCATTGGGGTAGCCAAGCGCCTGTTCAGCATAAAAGGGTCCCAAATTACTGAATATTTTAGAGAAACTCAATGGGCTTTTGAACTGTTTGGCCAACAGTCAGTGAACCCAATCTAAAACAATAACAGTTTCCTGAACAGTTATAGCATTAAGAGGATTTTACTCTTTGTAGAGGCAAGAATGGCAGAGTCATTCAGTTATTCACCCATTTGAGGTTGTTGAAAACCTGATGGATATAAAAGAAGGACCAGATCAGACTAAACTTGCTAAGGAAACTCAGGTATGTGAGCAGCAAGCTACTGGAAATGTTCTATCAGTCCATAGAAGCCAGTATGGGGAAGCCACTTGAGCTCAAAAAGAAGTACAATGCCTAAATAAACTTATCAGGAAAGCCTGTGCCAAACTGGAAGATGTTGTTGAAAAGATGTTGGATGCCATCATGAAAAATCCCCTCCATCCCCTCAAGGAGATGCTTTCTTGCACTTTTAGCCACAGGCTCATTTCAACACAGTGTGTTGGGGGTCTTTTCTGCCCACTGCTATCAGGCATTTCAATGCTTCTTCCCAGAGCACATGTTAAGTTTATTTTGAAATATCTGAACAATACACATTTATTTATTTTTATTTACATATTTCTCTTGTTCTTCTTTTTGTTGCTCCCCTTAGTGTCATCACAGCATTTTTTTTCCATATCTTCTTGTCCTCTGCATCTTGCTCTGTCACACCCACCACCTGCATGTCCTCTTTCACCACATCCGTAAACCTTCTCTTAGGCCTCTTTTCCTCTTGCCTGGCAGCTCCATCCCTAACATCCTTTTCTCAATATATCCAGTATAATTCCTCTGCACATGTCCAAAACAACACAATGTCACCCCTCTGGCTTTGTCTCCAAACCATCCAATCTGAGCTGACCCTCTAATATACTCGTTCCTAATCCTGTCCATCCTTGTCACACCCAATGCAAATTTTAGCATCTTTGGTCAAAACTGGTCTCACTACCATCTTATAGACATTCCCTTTCACTCTTGCTGGTACATGTCTGTTACAAATCAATCTTGACACTCTTCTCCACCCACTCCACCCTCCCCATTATTCTGTACTGCTGATCCCAAGTATTTAAACTCATCCACCTTCACCAGCACTACTCACTGCATCCTCACCTTTTCACTGACCTCCCTCTCATTCACATATATGTATTCTGTCTTGAATCTACTGACCTTCATTCTTCTCCTCTCTTGAATATATCTACAACTCTCCAGGGTCTCATCAACCTGCTCCCTACTATCGCTAGAGATCACAATGTCATCTGCAAACATCATAGTCCACTGGGACTCCTGTCTAATCTCATCTGTCAACCTGTCCACCAGCGATCCAAATAAGAAAGGACTCAGAGTCGATCCTTAATATAGTCCCACCTCAACCGTAAACACATCAGTCACTCCTCTCGCAGACCTCACCACTGTCTCACTTCCCTCGTACATATTCTGTACCATTCTCACATACTTCTCTACCACTCCTGACTTCCTCATACAATACTACAACTTCTCTCTAGGCTCCCTGTCATATGCTTTCTCCAGGTCCACAAATACACAATGTAATCCCTTTTGGCCTTCTCTATACTTCTCCATCAACATCCTCAGATCAAACATTGCAGTGCTGTACTGCTCTTTCCCAGTATGAAACCATACTGCTTGTTAATCATCACCTCCCTTTTTAACCTAACTTCCACTACTGTTTTCCATAACTTCATGCTGTGGCTGATCAATTGTATCCCACTGTAGTTACTACAGTTCTGCACATCCCCCTTATTCTTAAAAATCTGAACCAGTACACTTCTTCTCCACTCCTCAGCCATTCTTTTGCCCCCTCTCTCTTCTTCTTTAATCTCCTTGTATTCCTGTTTACTTAATGAAATCCACTCCAATTACCACTCTCTCTCCCTTGGGTACATTCTCCACCACTTCATCCAACTCAATCTAGAAATCTTCTTTCTCATCCATCACACACCCAACTTGTGGGATATATGCGCTAATAACATTCATCATAACACCTTCAGTTTCCAGCTTCACAATCAACACTCTGTCTGACACTCTTTTCATCTACAAAACACTCTTGAAACACTGTTCCTTTAGAATAACCCCTACCCCATTTCTCCTCCCATCTACACCATGGTAGAACAATTTGAACCCACCTCAGATACACCTGTCCTTACTCCCTTTCCATCTTGTCCCTTGCACGCACAATATATCAACCTTCCTTCTCTCCATCATATCAGCTAACTCTTTCCCTTTACCAGTCATACTGTCAACATTCAAAGTTCCAACCCTCACTTGCACTCTACTAACCTTCCTGACCTAAACTGCTCCATTTACCCAGGCTTTGAACCAACACAAATAAATATGCTAGATTGATTAATTGGCTGTATCATTTGTTCTGTGACTGAGTGCCCTTCTTTTTATGTTTCTGCTACTCTATGCACATGAATTTCCCCCTGGGATTAATGTAATCTAATATAATCTAATCAAATTTGCATAAGAAAACATAATTTTTTAGTAATTCAGCTGGACTCACCTGCAGCAAGTATTCATATTTTGAGTGATTTAATTGGAGACAGGCATAAATCTGATCATACTAGAAGAGCTTATTACATTAACCAGGTAAAAACAATTATAAAGATGAGGATGGCAAACATAAAGTTCTAAAGAAGGGGTTAAGAAACTCAAGCAATTAACATGAAAGCATGATAAAGGTTGTTTAAAAGTGTACTTGTTTAGTGCGTGAAACAGGATTAAATATTTTTTCTCAAATAGAGATTTACTTGATTAATAAAGTAAAGACGCCATGCAAAGTAACTCATAATATAAGAGGGTACTGACTCCTGTATCAATCCAGTTTCTGAACCTGACATTTACATCAGCTGGAGTCTATCCAACCAAAAGTGGGAGTATAAGTGTGAGCAGGCCCTGAATGGGTTGCTAGTCCATTATTGAAAACACCCAATCTCTAACATTCAACACGAAGGAGACCTTTAAGTTACCAGTTCCCTTAAAACTTCACATTTTTGTGATGTGGATAGAAACCAAAACTAAACTATCTGGAGAAAATTCAAATGAACATTGGAGCACAGTGTCAAAAACCACATCCAAATCCATAATGCTCTGAGGCAATAGTGCTAACCAATTCATCACTTCAATAGTAATCACAACACAAAAAATCATAAGAATTACTTTTCCACTGTGTAAAAATGTGTACCACCTTAAATTATAAATGAAATGGCATTCTAATGCAAAGGTTTACCAAATCATGACAAAAAGTAAGTAGGTGGAAATAGTTAAGTTTAAGCCATTTCTTTTCTTATAGATTTCAATAGTTCATAAAGAACATCACAAAAAGAAATGCATCATGCACTCAGATTCGATTTAAACAGTAGCTGTTTTCCATTATTAAAAAAGTTTAGGCTGTATAGTCAACTTCAGTATGTTCTTATAGATACAGTAGGTGATTACAAATATGTTACTTTTGATTTTTGAGGGATTTAGGGATCTAGTCCTCTATGGACCTCTATCAGAGGGTGAAAAATCACAAATGAATTCATTTTTATTCAGAATTAAAAAGTTATTCATTTATTTTCTGTCCAGAAGTGGAAGATTTCATATTTTGAGTGATTTAATTGGAGACAGGCATAAATGTGGTAATACTAGAAGAGCTTAGTATATAAATCAATTCAGTTTTTTTAACTGCAGACTGTTTCTATTACATATTAATTATCTTGCTCAAATTAATCAGGATGAACTGAATTTACAGGGCTTTAATTACAGGCATTGCAAGCATCCTTTCTTGTACATTCTTCCTGCACTGATTGCTAAACCAAAAGTCACCAAGAACAACATTCACCCCTTGATATTTCTGAATTTCAGTAAGCGTTTCTAAGACTGTTTATATTCAGTCTTTGGTATCTTATTTTACGTTCTGTTATATTTTCTTCAATTGGGATTGTTATATGTTAATAAATACCATGTTACTTTTATATTTTCTATAATCTGTCTTTTATTTAGAGTGATTAGAGTGTTGTACCGTGTTAGCCATAGATTGATATAGGAGAAAGTAGGGTGAATTTAGAGTGATTGAAATAATAAGCGGGCACCAAGTGTGGGCAAAAGTTTCACTTTCTTGCCCTCAGGGTTTGCTCCTCAATAATTAGAACAACTATGATAAAAGCAAGTCATAATTTGGTTAAAAAGTGTCATATAACAAAAAAGGTTGTACTTCTATCCATGTTGAGATGACGCCCACGTTTGTTAGCACTTGTGATAGTGAGTCTCTATGTAGAGAATCTCTGTGTTTGTGTGTGTGTATCTGTGTATGTTAATCTTCAAGGGTGGGAGTAGATGAACATAATAAACATTTCTGGAAAGTCTAACAAACTTCATGATAATATTTTCCAAACCTACTTATTTCAGTCCAAGTTTACAAGGAGCCAAAGCCAATCCCAGTAACATCAGACAAAAGACTGGACCCAACTAAAAAAACAACAGGACATACTCACTTACTCTGGGCCAGTCCAGAGAAGTCAGTCACCCTAACCCTAATAAACACATGAAAACATATTTTAAACTTTGGAAGGACATTGTGACAGATTGGGGGTGCTATCGTCCTCTTGGACCCTCGAACAATACGTCAGACACCAGGTAAAAGCCCAAAAGTTTGCCTTTTAATAATAAACAGTGCACAAAGCACCCTCCTCTCCACAATACCCATAAACAATCAAATAATCACAATAATACAATCCTCCAACTCTCCCAGACGCGTTGCCACCCTTCCAACCAGCTCAGCTCTCGGTCTGGGAATTCCCACAGTCCTTTTATAGTCCGTGACCCGGAAGTGCTTCTGAACCCGTAGTCCATGTGACTTCCTAGCATTTCTGGGTCAGATCAAAAACTCTTCTTTTCTTCGTCAGCCCAGAAGCATTTTATTTCTTCCATCCTCATGACCTGTAAATACTTCCGGGCTGCATGAAAACCAAACGTCTCTGTGTCTCCCTGCAGCGTCCCCTGGCGGCCCTGACGTTATCCAACAGGGCTGTGTATTAAAACTCCATAGTCCATGATGCCCTGCTGGAATTCGGGGCATCTCCACGTTGCAGGGAGAGCTCCATCTGGCGGCTTGAGGGTCTTGGCCGGGATAAGCTGCCGGCCATAGTCCACAACATGTAAACTCCACATAGGCAGTTCTTGAGCCACAAGCTGAGCCTGATCTCAAAAGTATTGTACCCAAATATTTTATGTGAAGAACATAAAGAAAATGATCTAATATTAAATAAGAAATTGACAGTTTGTCTATTTTTTAAACATGTTTTTTCTAGTACTGGATTGAGGGGAGCCACAGCCCATTCTGCAAGGTGTGAATTGACTGTAGATGGGAGTTCAGTCCATGCCTAGGTCTACATACACTCCCAGTTACATTAAAGTCATCAAATAACTTAATCGAATGTTTTTGAGCTGTGGAATCTATACTAATAAAAGGCAAAGCCCTCACTCACTCACTCACTTACTCACTCACTCAATGACTCATCACTAATTCTCCAACTTCCCATGTAGGTAGAAAGCTGAAATTTGGCAGGCTTATTCCTTACAGCTTACTTACAGAAGTTAAGCAGGTTTCATTTCGAAATTCTACACGTAACGGTCATAACGGTCGATAACGGTCGACAACATCCGCCATGTTGAACTTTCTTATTTATAGCCCCATCTTCACGAAATTTGGTAGGCTGCTTCCCTGCGCTAACAAAAACCGATGTACGTACTTATTTCGGTGGTATGACGCCACTATCGGCCGCCATATTGAATTTTCCAAACGTCACTATATCTACAACTTCCCGTGTAGGTAGAAGGCTGAAATTTGGCAGGCCCATTCCTTACAGCTTACTTACAAAAGTTAAGCAGGATATAATTTCGAAATTCTACGCGTAACGGTCATAACGGTCAACAATGTCCACCATATTGAACTTTCTTATTCATGGCCCCATCTTCATGAAATTTGGTAGGCGGCTTCCCTGCACTAACCGAAACCAATGTACATACTTATTTCGGTGGTATGACGCCACTGTCAGCCGCCATATTGAACTTTCCAACGTCATTAATTCTCCAACTTCCCGTGTAAGTAGAAGGCTGAAATTTGGTACTTATTTCGGTGGTATGATGTCACTGTCGGCCGCCATATTGAACGTTTAACGGAAACCGATGTACGTACTTATTTCGTTGGTATGACACCACTGTCGGCCGCCATATTTAACTTTCCAACGTCACTAATTCTCCAACTTCCCGTGTAGGTAGAAGGCTGAAATTTGGCAGGCCCATTCCTTACAGTTTACTTACAAAAGTTACGCAGGTTTCATTTTGAAATTCTACGCGTAATGGTCATAATGGTCAACAACGTCCGTCATGTTGAACTTTCTTATTTATGGCCCGATCTTCTCGAAATTTGGTAGGCGGCTTCCCTGTACTAACCGAAACCAATGTACGTACTTATTTCGGTGGTATGATGCCACTGTCGGCCGCCATATCGAACTTTTCAACAGTCTTTGTTACTTATGGGCCCATCTTCAAGAAATTTGGTACACGGGTTCCCAACGCTAACTGAATCCTACTTACGTACATATATATGTTCATAGCCTGCAGCTCGGTCACCGTGTGAGGTTGCGTTGGGTCCCCCATCCCAACGCCTCCCACGTTGTTGGCTGCCTGCCTATATAAGACCATCCGTCGCTCCGGTCTCTACATTCCCTTCTTTGCTTCGCCACTGGATTCACATCTCCCTACTGATAACTACAGCCTTTTTGTTTAATCCACGGCTTCTCCACTGTTTTATTGTTTGTTTATTACAATTATAGTTATTGTATAGGTATTTTAGACTTACTTTACATTGCTCAGGTACCCATTTCCTTTATCATTCCAACCCCCATTACCATTTCTATCGAGATGATCACCATCGATCAAAGAACTGTCACTTATCGAGTGGTTTCCATGCCCGGAGATGGCACCTGCCTTTTCCATTCTCTTTGTTACATATTGCACGGCCATATCAGGCTCACTCTTGATATCCGGAGGAACATTGTGTCTTATGTATTGAATGACTGGGACAGGTTCAAGGTGTGGACTGATGACGGTACAGGAGATAATTATACTACACAGGAGCACTAGAAGAGTGAAATGCTTAAGCCCTTCACCTATGGTTCTGCATGTGAGTTGATGGCTGCCGCTGAATTGTTCGGTTGTCGCTTTCAAGTGTACCGAAATGGACAAATATTTTACAGCTTTCAACAACCGCCAATGCCTCTTAAACATCTTAGATTCACAGGTGACAATTTCAGTAGTGGACACTTTGATGTTTATGAATGTTTAAACTCTCAAAAGGTGGATGTGATTTTATTGATGAAACTGGTTGTGTGCTTACAACGCTTGACAGATGCAGAATGTCAATTCAACACAACAAATCCTCCAAATACCGTCGTAATTGAAACAAACCATGAAACTCAAACCGATTATGACAGCAGCAATCCAAGCTGTGAGATTTGAGACAAGATTACTATTCACATGGCCAACTGTAAGTTGCATGCTCAAAAGAAAGCTAAGCGCACAGCTTGGTCATGTTACAACCGGAGGGCCGAACTGACAACATGGTATACAAAGAGATCCTTAACAAATAATTATTGCCATATTTTCCCTCAGTTTAAAAAGGTTTAATTTTCTGCTTAATAAAAAATTGAATGCAGTACTTCGCCACTGCAAAGCGCAAGCATTTTGCTAGTTAAATTAAATAAAATGGAGTAGATTGTGTTTAATTTGCTGGAATTCTATGAGGAACCACTAATAGCATATGATGACAGAGATCCTTATGATACTATTTATTTTGATTTTCAGAAAGGTTTTGATAAGGCACCTTATGAGTAGCTAGTGGGCTAGTGAAGGGGTGCTTACAAGTCATTGCTGAACCCAAAAATAATTCAAAGTGACTGGGCTCTCACACTGCCCTCAGTGGCATTTTTGATCTCTGATTCTGTGACTTTGGCATGATTGTGACTCTTCTAACAGCCAAAGTCTATTTTTCTATTGTTAAGATCTAATAAGGTACTGTATTTGCCCACTGAAGCACCCTGATGGCTGCCATAAATACAATTACCCATTTTGTCTTTACATTATTAAAATGTATATGTTTTCCAAGCTGAATATTTTGTGGATGACATAAAAAAATAAACAGAACAGCCACCTTTAAAGGTGACATATTTTAGACATTTTTACACAACTCTGTACTTTCTTCAAGATAATTAATTTGAATGACAACAATACTGACAGTGA
The DNA here is from genome assembly GCF_016835505.1 of Polypterus senegalus. NCBI lineage: Eukaryota > Metazoa > Chordata > Cladistia > Polypteriformes > Polypteridae > Polypterus > Polypterus senegalus. Next base: position 89,707,872 of record NC_053163.1, on the reverse strand, counting down.
ATGCATGCATATAGTGTACAAGAGTCTCAGATGTCCACTGGACTTTGAATTTATAATGAACCATCCCAGTACTGAAGAATGCATTCTAGATTAGGCAATATGTAGTGTTGCTTGTGAAAAGATGTGTTTTAGGACACCATGCAGAACTATTAAAGGTTTTTATAACAGTGATATTTAGTCTATAGTTAGCATTTGACTTTCCTCTGTAGTGCACACAGAGTCCAGCAAAGGATGTATGTTTTTCCATAGGCTACGTAAAAGCAGGAATTAATCAGAATTGTCACCTCATAGATAATATATTTACTGATATATCTGAATGGCACAGATCAAACACATCTTAAAGCGGAAAATTTCAATGTATGTCTTCATAAAAGACAATAAGGTAAGAGGAAATTTACTCAGTGCTACAGAGTAATTTCTAGGTTATGACCTTGAGTAAGGCATACAGAAAAAATATATATTCTGCAACATTTCTCTGGCCATAAAATAGAAATAACACTTTGTGAAGAGAGGAGATGAATTAGAAAGATAAACAGACACATAGACAGATACATTTTAAAAAATAACACTGACTGTGTTACATTTCCATATTTATCATCAGCCTTTAAAACTTAAATGGGATGAAGCCAATTAGTATTTTGATATGAAAGAGCTTTAAGACAATCTCTACCCACAACACAGCATTCTCTATTTATAGTAGGTGATAAACATCCTACTCCCTACTGACAGAAATATTAGAAAGACTAGTGACATTTTTGTTCCTTCATACACTAGAATGTAAGCAAGCCATGAAGAGTGAAAGGCAATATCTAAAAGTAGACCTACATTTGGGGTATTCCAGTTTCCCTTATTTTAGGTTCCTTTGATGATTACTGTTTTCACTACTAGTTTGAGTGATTAATCTTGAAGTGCAAAATTAATATAATATCAATGATAATTTCTTTACAGGAAGGGCTTGAGGCAAATGATTTTAAACGGCATATGCAATATATTTTACATGCTGAGTTTTGGTTCAATCACAATCCATGCTTATCTAAAGAATATAAACTATTTTCCACCTGGCAGTTATATTCTGTTGGGCATATCAGCAGTAATTTCTGTTATGCGCCACCAATTGGAATTTATTTTACAATGCATGTAATTAGAAAATGCATTGCATCTTTCATTCCAATAAATGATGCGTCACAAACATTAGCACTGCTATTGAGAATGCCACACAAAATGCTAAGGGCCATAACCACAGGCAGAATGCAGGGCAGTTCTACACTAGGCCCTTGGGGCTGTGGGAACCACAGCGAGTGAATCACTGTTGTTTAGAAAGACTTTACTATTAACATTTATTACTAGTAACATTTGATGAGCATCAGGGCTCGTCAAATTCTAGTTATGCCACCACCAAATGCCATTTGATTGATGCAATAGAAAAACAGACAGTATACCTAAATGAAGGCTAATTTAAACAAAAAAAAATCCTAATATCTTCCAGTCTGGACTCTACTATTTAAACTTGTTAGTTATTACAGTGCAGGACAGAGAGAATTGCTGTTTGTTTAGGAGTTTGTGTTTGAAAAATATTTATGTTTCAGTAATCCATATATCACTAGTGATTTAAGTGACCTTGCCAGCCATAGATGCTTTATTTATGCTATATTTACAATTTGATATACAGATTTAGCTTACATGCTTGGTGAACAGGAGAAACATATATTTTCCCCATAGTTAATAGGTAGAACTACTAATATTGGAAAGGAAACATCTTTAATTAAAGGGAAAAGTGGTAAGCCACACCAAAACAGTTAATACTGTCTCATAATTTCAGGAATCAAACTACTTAATATAACAGAGTCCCTCACCCTCCATCATGGTACATTCAATAGGCAGGAGAAGGACATCAGAGATAACATTTTGCAGTCAGTGGAGGATGCATAACCCTGATCTTTTGTTTGCCTGATCTTTAGATGCAGATGAGATAGGTGCAAAGAACAACAGCTATTATGGATCAGGAACAACAATCCCAAGCCATAATAGAGCACACTGCTGACAATAAGGGGACAAAGGGCCTTATGGCTGACACATCTGTGTTCTTTCTAGGCTTATTCAGGATGGGTTTGGTACCTCAATAGTACTCTTTATTGATCTAACAACACACAAAGGTACTTAGGCTGTATTAAGAAAAGCATTTTAATTCATATCAGGTTCTGCATGACATAATGAAAAACAATGATTTTATGCTGTGTATTATAAGGTCATTTTCAAATGTAAACATCTAAACACAGACAGAGTGAAGGAAAACAAATAAAGCAGAAGATCAGGCATAAAATATTTTAATTAAACAATTGCTAAGCCAGAATATTCTAATTTAGACACAGCAAGAGAGACTTAAAATGTATACATGAAAACTGTATGGTTCACTAGACTATTTTTTTTTTTTGGTATATTTAACATCTCACTGCTGTCCTACTGAAATTTGTGTGCCACCCAGCCTGCATGCCACTCAGACTTTTTTTTCTGGAAAAAGAATTTAAATCCTCAATGTCAGCACACTGAGAGGAGTATGGCTTACTTCTCCTGGGACTTACAGATTCTTGTTCTGATGATGGCGATAATGATGTGGTAACTTCCTTTGCCTTAACATTAAATTGATTTTGGGAACAAGGGATGAAGTGGGCGCTTAATACGTCTGTTCCATGCATCAGGCTGATGTTGTGGTGCCTCCAGGAACAGTGCACAAAAAATGTGTTAAGAAATGATACCTAAATTCAAGATGACATTACTGGCATTTTGCTCCAATGTTTGAGTATTTTGTTGAACTTTTCTTTACTTTATTTGTATGGACATATCAGGCTATCATTTGAAGTTACAAAAAAGAGACCATTTTCAGTGAATAACTGCAACCCCAACAAAATTCAATATCTTCAATTTTCTGGTTTAAAATCTAATTTTTGGGGGTTTTTTTTGCCTCTTTATTCTGTATAGTTTAAGTGTCATTTGGTTCACAATATATACACTTGTAACAGGACAAAACAGATGTACAGTGGAGAGCTGATGTTATAAAAAATAAATGGAGAGAGAAGAAATATGAATGTATTACAGTGTCTTATATAGAGATGTTGATCAGACAGGTTTAATTATAACCTTTAAATTTAAATCTTTGTCATTATAAGTATTATACAGGAGATACAAGGAGAATGTGAAGGTTACATTTTCTAGAGTTACTAAAGGATCTGCAGTAGAGATAACTATATTTTTATCTATCTAGAGATTTATCCACCATCATCAAACCTACTTAATCAGTTTCAGGATCAAAGTGATGGTTCAGAGCCTAATATGGTAACACTGGATACAAGGCAAAAACTAAATCTAGAGGGAGTGCTAATGTATCACAGCTACACTCATGTACACATTCACACTCACTGACCCTGGACCAGTTTAGAGGCACCAATTAGAATAAAAGACACATCTTTTTATTTTTTGTGCAGTAGCCAACAACTGAAAAAGATCTTGCCCCAAAAAACTTTATGTAAATTAGTACATTGCCAGATTTCTTGGATGTTAACTTTAATTTCAATTTTTATAGCACCTTCATATCAGAATTTTTATAACTGAAGATCAGACTTCTGCTGTACTTTTCAAAAATATAGGAAATAGCCTGCATGACATCTGATAGAAAGAGCTGGGCCAGTAATAGTCAGGGTAAGGAAGAAGTGCACACTGATTAGGACCATCAGACCAGAGACAGAAGTTTTCAACCAATTCAGTTCTTTTTAAAAGCTAAATGGCACTGCTGATACCCTTGGAGTGGTATGAATTACTAAAGAGTTCCTGTGTGTCATCAGTAAATCCGCTGTATTGAAAAAGTAAGTCATACTTTATGAAATTGATGTGTGTATTAACCCCAGTAACAGTAAGTCTTGGGCTAAAGTGGATGAATCATTTTTTTTATCATCAACATCAGAAAGAATAACATAGATAGAAGAAGTTTCCCAAGACTTTAAGATAAACTTAAAAAACAAAAACCTTAAAATGTCCAGACAGCATAAATTGCAAGGTAATTTTTTTAGAATCTGTCAAATAGCTAGCAGAGGTCTAAATCAGGCTAGTCAAAAAATCTTTCACCGCGGTCTAAATATGGTGCCAAATTCATAGTTAGAGTCATTTTCATGTTTTTTGCCTTACTAATGAATTCTTCTTTTTACTCTTAGATGAACTAGTACTATAGCTGCTGTGAGTCCTTTCTTAGAAGATCCATAATTTGGCTGCCAGTGAGTATGTACCACTTTTTTTATAGTACAAGAGCACTGACATTATGCAATGCCTCAGTTAGCAATGGCACCATTATGACAGTACACTTTAAAATATAATGAAATAAAAGTATAAAAATAAAAATAATAATAAACCCAGAGACACACGAGTTTCTGAAAAAATGATAAGATAGAAAAAAGCAGAAATAATGCAAGGAAATTAGTAAATCTAGTCAAGGTAGTAACTACTGTAACTTGTTGATGGTGGAGGGCTGCCCATAAAAATAAAAGAGAATTAAAGTAATATATGGATGCTTCATTTGAGAGATTAACAAAATCTGAGGGAAGATAGGAAAGATTGCTGCACAAATGTTGCCATTACATTGGAAGGTGTATTTTACATAGTAAGGTCAATAAACACCTTTGTTATACTATTAAAAAGGGAAGTTAAATGAGAATGCTAGAGCAATTGGTAAATTTAATTACAAAAATAAATGCAAAAATTAACTTGGATAGGAACGCAATATAGTAATTAAAGCTTTTTTAATCTGAGAATGTTGCAAGACCAAAATGAGGAGAAGTCTGTCTTCACTTACGTTCTAAATTAAAGCAATGGAAAGAGTAGTAAAGTATGAGTATCCGGCCAAAATAACTTAAGTTCCACACAGCAGCATACATTCTCACAGGGCCGACAAGACCCAATTCAATACTCTGTGGTGTGGGTTGTACGTACTGTGGGCAGGAACAGGTGGTTAGGAAATACAAATGTGGGATTAATATAATCTGAGTGTTTAAAAATATATATTTTTTTGTTTTCAAATTTTGCAAAAATATAATAGAGGAAATCTGAATCACAGTTTTTAAGCTGCACTTAGGACAAAGAAAAGCATAGGACACCTCATGTCGCCCTGGAAGCCATGCCTACATTTGTGTTAAAATGTATGTATCTTTTGAAGCAGCTAAATTAAGACTCACCAACACAGAAAATGTTCTTAATAAATAACAAAATGATTGTGAAAATGTTATAATACTATAAAACCTATTAATAGTTGAGACTTTAACGCCACTAAAATATCTAAATTAATATCAAGCATACAGAAGTTGTGTTCTACAGGTACCTGTGTTATAATAACTCTACATGATTGTCATGTTTTGCTGTGATAAATTTTTAATTTTAAGCATACCGTAGGTATATGTCTGCCACCTCAGGTTTAAGGTGCCCCTCTTTCACCACGTACAGAATAAAATAAGCTGACACAGACAAAGTACGTCAAAAACAATCAATCAACCACCAAAGGCATGATATTTTAGGATGTTTAACAATATAACACAATCTTTGGCAAAGGCACAGCATTTAATTAACACTTCAGCCAAACTTACCAAATAGACCTTCAATACCAAATAGCCACATACAGTAATTCAACGGAGCCACAGCTTGTGAATCAGAGTAACATAAACAGAATAGTTGTGGATGAAATCACGCCTGTCATGCAGAAGTGTACATGTGCTATGGCAATAGATATTTGGACTGAGGACTACTGTAAATATCCTTTGGTTTAGCAGACTTATTTTCAAATCTACTAAGCCAATTACAATAAACTTTTCTTTATAGTACTTTTTGAAACAACACTTGTGTGTAATAGTTTACAGATATTTAACTCTTTTTTATTGCATTGGAAACTAATTTAATGGATCCTCAAAAAAATCATTTTTGGCAAAATCAGTTTGGTTCTTGCTGCCCTGTAGGTATCCCCACAACTTAAGTGCAATTCCCAGATATTAAATGTGATTCCCTTAAGTACATTCTCTTCAAAAGTGATGGAAAGGGCAACTGAGGTAGCTCATAAATACACTGAAATAAAGCAATGTCACTTATTTACAACAGTCCAGTCCACAGAATCCTTTAAACAATCTGTTGAGACAAAATGGGACTCACATTTTGGTATTTTGTACTCAGTGTAAGACTACTAAGTTAACTATCAATTTGAATGGGCTGGAAACATTGACAGAAACACATGAACAACCTTACTGATATTCTAGAATAATTTAAAGGTGCAACAACCAGTTTCAGCAACAATGTTTGCTATACAATTGCAATTCACAATTTCTCTTTAGTCAACCAGAAATCAACTTCTATGTAGACTATAAATTACGCATTATATATAACTTGACGCCCTATGGTGGGCTGGCACCCTGCCCGAGGTTTGTTTCCTGTCTTGCGCCCTGTATTGACTGGGATTGGGTCCAGCAGACCCCCGTGACCCTGTAGTTAGGATATAGCGGGTTGGATAATGGATGGATGAATGGATATAACTTGACACTCATTTTTATTTTTTAGGTTCTTCAAGTTGGGATTCTCTCTAAAAAGTACACTATCAAACAAATGCTAATCAGCTAATTCAATATTATAATTAATTGACTCTGTTATAAACATTTCTCAATCATAATGTATGAATTGAGATGACACTGTACCCAGTGTTACTAGGTCAGGTTCTAAACCTCTTGTCATAAACAATTTTTACACAGATTGGACTTTACATACAAATCTGGTACACATTTTGTCTTATGGGAGAAGACAGAATTTATTGTGGAGATGATATGGTATCAGTTCTTGATAGACCAGTGCCAATGCTAGTCTAAACGCAATTCTCAACGATGGCTGCAATACCAAACGAGATATAGTGAGCAGAGTCTCACCCTTGCAAATCAGAGGGAACCCATAAAGAATGCCATATTGTTATCGATGGTGGAAAACCATACAAGTGTCTTAAAAGAACCACAATTTTTTCTTGTCCTTTTATCTTCCATTTATACTCAGCTCACAGGAGCTTTGAATGCAATTTAGAATTTATTTTAGGTGTTTGTATCTTTTTTTGTCTTGACACATATAATTTTTCTTTTCATTTTTTTTTAATCATTTGTTTCCATAGTGAATTCAGAAATTTGCAAAGGATGAACAATACATACATGCCAATTTTAGCTTTTGAACAGTAACTGAAAAAAAAAACAATTTCCAGAGTTTATGAGGCAGTAATTACATTAAAACTACAGATACAGACAGTGCCACAGTTGATATGAACCAAGCCAAATACCTGCAGCCAGGGCTTTAAGTACATCCTTGACATTACACTGAAAAGATGTGATAGGGCCTGTGACGTGGTAAATGTTACCTATTTGGCAATTATTCAAGGTGATTTGTAACACAGCAGAAATATGACACAGATATGCGCTTTTTAATATATTTCATATGTTGTAACTGTAGTAGAGGGCAGACAGGTTAAGAGGTTTCAGTCCCATATCAGTCAAATATTTCCAGTGTGACCTTGATTTGATCCTTGTCAGGAAAGGCTTTTTGGCAGCCTTCATTGGCAAAGAATGAGAAATGTGTTATCAATTCACAAATAAACCAAAGTTCCACTACTAACATACTGCATCTATTTGTAGAGACCTTGAGATTTCCTATTAAAAATAATAGATTTATTACTAGTTATGTGATAAAGTTCAGTTCAGCCTTAGACTCAGTGAATGACATGGAAATGTGTCACCTAAGATCCTTGTACTGGATCTCCTAAAATAAATAAATAAAGAAAGAAAAAAAGAAAATAAAAAACAAGTGAGTGAAGGAATTAAATTATTAATAACTTAATTCACTTTATACTGTATATACCCATAACTATGAAGCACAGCTTAAGGATTAACAGAAAAGTATCGTAAATGCAGAGAGCAAGTAAACAAAAGAAGATAACAACAATTACTATAGGCATGCTAATGATTAGGATGTATAAGTTGATAAGCTTACACCTGAAGGTAAAATGGAATATGGGCCATGAGTTGCCTTGGAAATGACATGCAGTTGAAGCAAAGAAAACTTCATCTCTCTCTGAAATTGAAATATCTGGTTTTAAGAGAAGGAAAGAGGGCAGCAAAGTAATGCAGTATATAATGAATTATTTAATAAGAGGCCATTTTTTAAATACAAGAATCCCATTTGGTAATGTTTTATACGTGTTAGAAATGTGCCAGAAGTCTTGCAGTAGCCCTTTGAATAAACTTGTTTCAGTCTATGAAAACAACTGAAGGCTACACAGTAATTTGTTGTAATAATCTTGACTGGTGACAATGAAATTCTGACTAAGTCATTTTTTAAAGATTACTATATACATGCAATCTTTCAGTCATCAAAATAATAATGTACATTTTGACCATAGTAGTGACAGGCAGGTAGACTGACCACAAATTATTATAAAGAATGTCTAATTTCCCAAAGGCCTCAGAAGCTTGGACTGTGGATCAATAAAAATAGGGAAAACATTATGGGTAAAGTTTCTGACCTTTCCTAATTTCAAGACTTTAGCATAGGCAATTAACAATGGGGAGACACAAACTAATTACATTTTTTGTGTAGTGTTGGTATTTTTTCCATCTTTTATGTACCAGTATGAAACATATAAAGTCATTATGTATCTGATACATGTACATCTACCAGAAAGAAGTAACCTGAAATGCTCAAAATCTAATTGGGTGGGTATAAAAAGCATAAGATACATCTTGGCAAAGAAAACATTTGAGCTTTTCTGCCTGGTTTGAGAGTTGTTTAAAATACAGAGTGTAGCTGCATCTTTTCTAGGTTCCCAAAGTCAAGTTGCTACTCTGTTGGCAGGGTAGGATCCAGCATGAGTCAAACTCATAACAAAAGAAATTTCTCAGTTCAATAAAATTAGTTTTAAAAAGGTGTAGTGAAAATTTAAAGAAGGACCAAATAACAAAATTCAGAAAAAAGTTATTACACACACAGAATAAAAGGCAAAAAAGGAAAAGATTTCTTCTAAGTTGCATTACAATCAGCTTTCTCCTATTAAACTTCTCTTACTTTCTGTGCTTAAAGGTTGTTACTTTTCTATGGCAAACTTACCTAGTCTTGAACATAGTACCTCAGCACGTTCAACACATTTGTTATGTTCAATACATTTTGTATGATTTGAAACTGGTTGCCCTCCATACCTTACCAACTGCAAGGAAAATCTTAAGCTGAACTAGACTGTAGTCAGAATCTATATATATAATTCACTAAGGCAAGACAACCATTCCGGCGTGGATTTACTAAGCTGCTGACAAGTGAGACACCTATGGCGCACGCAGGAAAGAGCCACGCCCACCAACTCCAAGACCATTGGATACGACGACAACTCGCAGGGCCACGCCCACCAACTCGGACACGATGACAAAGAAAAAATGCCGTCATTTATATTCGTCTGTCGTAGAGGCCACATGCAGTGCACGTCAGGTTAATGTCATGTGCATTGACCGTTCATATCTATATATATAATTCACTAAGGCAAGACAACCATGGAAAGCACGCCGGAAGAGGCGTGGATTCACTAAGCTGCCGACAAGTGAGACACCTATGGCGCACGCAGGAAAGAGCCACGCCCACCAACTCCAAGACCATTGGATACGACGACAACTCGCAGGGCCACGCCCACCAACACAGAAAAAATGCCGTCATTTATATTCGTCTGTCGTATAGGCCACATGCAGTGCAGGTCAGGTTAATGTCATGTGCATTGACTGTTCATAGAGGCATGTTTCTCGCGAAGGTGAATCACCATATGCAGCGTGTGAAACGGTTTGCGAGGGGTATCCCATGGGATCCTTAAAACAATCCTTTACAACTGAGGTTGAAGCACAATGAAGTAAGCAGTCTTTAAAAACCAACTTTTCGGTTATGATGCATAACCGCGTGCACCATAGCAAACTGTTTTACACGCTACATACAGCTATTCGCTTCCGCGACAAACATGCGTCTTCTTAGATACTCCTGCAGGAACACGGAAGACGTTTTTCTGCCCACCAACGCTCCTTTTTCACCGGCCGGCGTCTACCCTCGCTCTCTAGGCATTCACACTGCCTGCCCATTTGCCCGGACGCAAAAACTCACCGACCACCCAGTTAGTCCCTTTCGTCTGCGGTAAGAGTCCACATGCACGTCTGAGCCACGTGGCGTTTGTTATGCCACGGGTTCACTATTGTGTTGTATTTTGCTCTCTCCAGAGTTCCATCTTTTCATTCACTTACTGTTGTATTCTCACACCAACCCGTTTTAGACATCCGTGTCTTTCCAGAAGTGTTTAGCATTCAATAAATAATTATGCATGACATTGACCGCGTGTCTACCCAGCGCAGACAGGCATGGGTAAGCCGTTGAACCCCATTCGGCTGCAAGCCGTGGAATTCCACTAAATGTGACTCATACGCTCCCACTCATTACGTCCCTACCCTTTGTGCACACCCCCCTCCTACCGTGGTCGGGTATCTTGGTGGATTATATATAGAAAAGCAGCCAAAACCGAGGGGTATCCCATGGGATCCTTAAAACAATCCTTTACAACTGAGGTTAAAACACAATGAAGTAAGCAGTCTTTAAAAACTGAGTTTACGGTAACAACGTACGACCGCGTGCACCATCGCAAACTGTTTTACACGCTACATACAGCAATTCGCATCCGCGACAAACATGCGTCTTCTTAGATGCTCCTGCACTTTGTACACACCCCCCTCCCACCTCGCTACTACCGTGATCTGGTGTCTTGGTGGATTATATATAGAAAGGCAGCCAAAACCGCACAGAGCAATGAAAAGTTCCATCTATTCATTCTCATTCTGTTGTATCCTCAAACCCTCCCTTTTTAGACAACTGTATCTTTCCAGAAGTGTTCAACCATCATTAAATAGTCATGCAGCGTTTGTTATGCCGCGGGTTCACTATTGTGTTGTATTTTGCTCTCTCCAGAGTTCCATCTTTTCATTCGCTTACTGTTGTATTCTCACACCAACCCGTTTTAGACAACCGTGTCTTTCCAGAAGTGTTTAGCATTCAATAAATAGTTATACAAGACATTGAGCGTGTGTCGACCCGGCGTGGGTAAGCCGTTGAACCCCATTCGGGCTGCAAACTAAGTCCCACTAAGTGCGACTCCTACGCTCCTCCTGGTTGTGTCCCAACCCTTTATACACACCCCCCTCCCACCTTGCTAATACCGTGGTCGGGTGTCTTGGTGGATTATATATAGAAAAGCAGCCAGATCCGCACAGAGCAATGAAAAGTCTACGTCACTCACAGGTACATCTGGACTATGTAAAGACAGAGACTTGACGAGTTAGAGGTGGGCACATGAGCGGGCAGTGCATACTGAACGAGAAATCAGCAGACTAGCATGACGGACGGAGCTGAATGGACGTCATTCTCCTTTCCTCCCGTTCCACACTCCGCGCCGTGCACCCCCATCCCTCCGTCTGGCAGGAGAAGGTGCGAGGATGGTGTCACTTCAGACGATTGTGCGTTGGTTCGTTCCGTGCATTGTTAAAATGTTGCTTTTCTTGCCGATTTATTACATTACCGATTTTTCAAATGTTAATTTTCTCCCTGTGCTTAAAAATCATTAAAAAACCTGCCTGATTATGCGGCGTATGGTACGCCGCGGGTTGGCTAGTAACAAGAAATAATTAGAAAATTTCACTTACAATTTAACTGGTAGGGATTAAAATAGAACCTCCTATTGAATATGCACTAATATATAGGCAAACATTTAAACATAACTAAGAAAATACTTCTATCAACTTAACATAACCTTACTAACTTACACAGCGGTTAAAACAGACATCCATTCATTTTTTTCAACTTAACATAACCTTACTAACTTACACAGCGGTTAAAACAGACATCCATTCATTTTTTTTTTTTTACAATGTGAAAGAAAAAAAATTATTAACTTCTTGCAAGTTACTAAGGGATCAAAAAACTAACAAAGCTGTTTTACTATAATGGCATGTTATTCATACAGGCATCTGTCATAAGACAGGGTGCAGTAAGTTGACCAAGGACAATTTCCGTTTTTTGGAACTTGTCCGTTAGACACAAGAAAGATTACTTTTCCTTCTTTAGGGCCCCATCTGCAATGTACACAGAATAGAAACGGTTAGCAAATTCATGCAATGTAAAATGAAATGCTTAGAAAAGCATATTGTGCTTATTGATAAGTAAGGGGAAGAGGAAGGGAGGAAAGATATTAAAAGCCGATTGAAACAGGGGAGCTTTGCTCTTCTGTCTTGCAACGTAGAGTCCATGTATTCATCTGTGACTGAATAAAGACATTGATTTAACTATTCCTGTCTTCTTCAGAGATCTCCTTCCACAGCACATTCATGAGAAGACAGTATCAAAACCAAGGAAGATTATGCCACTCAAAAAAAAACTTTCAAAATTTCACAAAAGTATTGTGTTATTTTGCAACTATGTTACCTGCTACTGCAATTGTCAGGCATGTGGATGTTTTGGTCATCTAGTGACAGCTATTGATGGAGAGGTTAGGTACACACCGAACTTGTAGTCAAATGATAAAAACTAAACAAACGTTACAGGTATACATTTAGTTTTAATAAGGTTAAAGTTTAATAAGTTTAGCACAGATATGTTAACACTGGCAGAGTGGTAGCATTGAGATGTCATTCCTGCCTCACAGTGCCAGGGTCTGCATGAGGTTTGCGTGTCCTAACGAGGCATCTGTGGATTGAATGGTACCAGTGAGTGTGCCTAACTGCACATGATTTAACTCTCTTCCTCTCCTTTCTCTTTTTAAATGTCCAACCTTAGCCCCTGAAGATTTTAGGTATGAACACTAGCAGCCGAGCCACCAGATCATTTTGTTTCAGATTATTTATTTGCAAATAACTGAATTAATTAAAAGGACAGGTTCATTTATTGGACACATACTGGAACCCCTGGAAGTAGCAACAAAAGAGAATGAACAATGCTACACATCCTCTCTCTGATACACTAACACTAAGGACTTTCAGCCAACAAGTCTTTCAGCAGAAAAGTGTTAAGAAACGCTACTCGTTTATACCAAAAGTAATCCTCATGCATAATGCTTCACTGTGACTGGGATTGCCAAGTTAGAAGTTTTTCTTTCTTTTTAATTTTCTTCAATTTTAGTCGTTCTGATGTATTTTCAGTCTATAGTGCATGTGTGTATATAGATGTATTTAGCTGTCCATCCATCCATTATCCAACCCGCTATATCCTAATTACAGGGTCACGGGGGTCTGCAGGAGCCAATCCCAGCCAACACAGGGCGCAAGGCAGGAAACAAACCCTGGGCAGGGCGTGTGGTGTAGTGGGTCCACAGCTCACATAAAGAGACGCTGTTTAAATAAATAATCACCGTGCTCGTGGCTTAGTGAGGGGGCCAGGTAATGTGGCTGAAGCGGTTCTTGGGGCGATTTGCATTGTGAGCATTTCCCACCTAAGTGCATAGGTGAGAGACTGTCCACATCGTAGTTGTTCCCAGGAACTGTTGATTGCCACAGTTGCCACGTCCATTATAAAGAGAAGCCCAAGACGGTTAAATAGAAAAAGGAAAAAAAAAGAAGAGAAAAAGAAAGGAGGACCGAGTGGAGGTTGCAGGAGAGAGCAGGAAGCAGTGCGGTGACAGAGCAGGTGTGGGTGAGTGAGTGAGTGAGTGAGTGCAGACTCGCATGCAGGCAGCTGGGAGGAGAGGCCCAAGAAAGGTGTTTGGCCAACACTTGGTGGGGGCAGAAGGAAGCGGTTGCTCCAGCTGAGCGAGCAAGGAGCTGGAGTGACCAGGTGAAGGACGACAGGCAGCATAAGGCTATGAAGGCAGCGGGAGTTGGGAGGCTTTGGTGGTGGATTCCCCAGTGTGTGCGTCCTGGCCGTTAGGTGAAAGCCAAGCCTCGGTCTGGGATGAGTGCGCGACCGAAGCCTCCAGACCAGTAGTCGAACGGAGAAAAGGTCAGCTGCTGAGAGGGCGACTCTCCTGTTGCGGGGCCCAAATGGGTGTTTTTAAAAAGATTGCTTCCTGTGCTATTTTAACCTCTTTGTTTTAAGAAGACTTTTTTCTATTGTTTTTAACCTCCACACTTTCACTTGCTTTTATGGATTATTTATTTAATGACTTTGGACACTGCACTTTAATTTGAACACCCTGTTTTATTGATTGTTTTAATAAAAGCACTTTGCACTTTTTCACCATCCCCTTGCTATGTTGATGCTTCACGGCTAAGTTCATCGGTAACATTACCGATGGTGAAGAGTTCAAGGGCTCCCAGACAGAAGATGAGAGCATGTAGCAAACCCACATCGTCACAGGGCGCCAGCCCACCGCAGGGCGCACACACACCCACACACCAAGCACACACTAGGGGCAATTTAGGATTGCTAATGCATCTAACCTGCATGTCTTTGGACTGTTGGAGGAAACCGGAGTACTTGAAGGAAACCCATGCAGACACGGAGAGAACATGCAAACTCCATGAAGGGAGGACCCGGAAAGCAAATCCGGGTCTCCTAACTGCGAGGCAGCAGTGCTACCCACTGTGCCACCGTGCCGCCCTATTTAGCTATCTACTATATATGTTTCTGTAAAAACCCAAATTTCCTCATGGGGACAAATAAAGTTTTATCTACATAAAGTTCTGAATAAAATCCATATAATTTCAGACAGAATCTAAACATTTTAACTAGACACTCTGGCACAGGATATAACATCAGAATACAAAGTTTCTGCAAGAATAAAGCAGAATGACTTAAGATTTAAGGTGTTGAACTGTAATCACAAAGCTGCCGGTGCAGTTATCGCTGCTAAATCACTGTATAGTCTTGAGTGATGCTCTTGCACTGTCTTCATATTGTGTATAAAAAAATGTAAATCTAAATACAGTACATGTTCTATAACTCTATTGCTATTCAAATTACCTCTGGATAAAATTGTGTTTAAATTAGACATGGCAGAGATGGAAATTGTATGTGACTGTAAAAATGTTTAGTTTGTGTTAAAGGCAAAAAATACCTCTATATCCACATTTAAAAGTGTGCTGTTTTATCTAGGGAGCATCCCATGTGAGGTAGGAACCAAACTGGGACTGAATGTCAAATGTCAATCCATCATAGACCACACTTACTCACTGGCTGGTGCATGCTAATACTTAATCATCCCAAGTGATTTGTAGAATTACTATTTAATGTTATATGCATGTCTTTGTCATATGGATAGAAAATGTGAAAACTTCACACTGACAGTGGCCTGACCAGAGGTCCATGGAGTTGTGAGAAAGTAGATCTAATGACTGTGCTACCTTTTTTCATGATGCAATCAAGCCCTATGAGTGTTAGTAGCATAGTGGTCTACAAAGTAGTTCTAATATGAGTCTAAATCTTTCTTATCTTTGAGAATTACTGTAACCCCCTTTAATTAATAGACAAAACAGGCAGTAATGCAGCTATTGCTCAAAATGGAATCATGAAGGTAAAACAAATCAGAATAGTAATGCCAGAGTCCTGGAAATATGCAAATAATAAAATTCTAATACTATAGAGATTTCATTTTTTCAGGGTTGAATTCATACACATTCTACTGAATGATATTATTATACGAATGTACAGTACAGAGGAAGAATTTGATTTGGGGTAAACTGGCATTACAGCTTATTTATATATAAATAATTGTCGAACATTCCCTTAGATATCCTGAAGCAATGAATTGATAATTTACAATCAGCTCATTTGTCAAAGCACAGACACTCATTTTGTTCTTTGGTAATTTGATTTTTCTGATGCACATCTCTAGAAAAGCCTAATTTATGGCACATTCCCTTGATGAACTGCAGAAGGCTCTACAGTGTTATGGTTAACATGTAATGAAAGTTAATTTCTTATGTCTGACACTTGCATATATAACAGGACCTTATTGCTTCCGGTAGAATTGGTGTGAGAATAAAGGATTTTGAATTTATTCTATCTATTCAGAGAATTCATTACTTTTAAAACCATGTATTCAATAGGCAGTGGGCTATTATATTTTATAAATTACTGTACATTCACATATGATTTGAAAAAATTCATGGACATTGTAACAAGGCAACATAATATAACATTCCCACTTAATCTGATTTAGGGTCCTGGAGTCTGGAAACTATTAAAGCCAAATTAAAATGGATGACAGGAAGGCAGGCAGCAGCTCTGGACAGGGTACCAGGTCTTAGTAAGGCCCAGTCACACCAAACACATTTCCAAGGGAAAATCTGAATTCGCTAATTTAGTTACCCCACAAGTCTTGATGTTGGAAAGAAAACTGAAGAAAAAGGAGGTACTACGAGAACATGTACACTCAATGTGTAGAACAGGCGCACTTAGCATTCAAATTCAGGTTAGCGAATATGTGATATAGCAGTGCCAACCAATTCACCACTATCATTACCATGCAATATGACGTAATGCTTAATATCACATGTTATGTTTGTCTGTGTATAAATGACACAGAGGCTACAGGACTCTGCTTGAAGACACAGAGTAGTTAGCCAACTCCTGCCAGTGCAAAATCAATGCAGAAGGAGTACTTAAAAAATAGTAGCTGCCAATCACAAGATGTCAGTACTGTAGAAAGAGCAGTATGTTGGCAGCATTTCTTGACAGTACAGGGTGAATTTAAGGTGAACGTGTTCTTCTCTGCAGAACTGAGGTTGAAATCAGTATGGGTAATTACCACAGTCCATTTCTCATTCTAATAGACCTTAACAGCCCTGCCTGCTGCTTAATGTTTCTTGTGCCTTTACCCTTCCTGGTCATTTAAACATTCTTATATTTAAAACAGCATAGACTTTGCTTCTCTCCCTTCCAACTTTATCTTCTTATATAATACACTACCGTGGCTGTTCGTTTGTCTGTCCAGGATTTTAAATCACCTGTAGCTCACAAACCATTTGAACTATTGACCTGCAATTTGATACACATATACTATGTGACGTCTACTATCCGTTTTCGCGGTGATGATTGACCTCCAAAGTTATTCCTCTTTTTATTTTTATTTTACTTTACTGTACAATCAACTCTCGGCAGCAGCCAGCACGGTGGCCGTATCGGCGCCATTCTCATCCCTTTGCCGTCACTTCCCCTACCTCTTCATATCTTAAATCATTCTTGAGGCAGGTCGAAGACTTAAGTGCCAGCTTAAGTGAAAAATGAAAGAAAATGTACTTTATAGTATAGTAATTGCAACAAAAACACTACCTTAATCAGTTTTAATGCGAAAAGATGCCGACAAAAGAAAAGAAGAAGCAGGTTGCTAGTGTGGAGAAAAGAAGTGCTGCTCAGGAAGCAGCAAGCGCATCAATCTCTGAGCAAATGAATGCTAAACATACAGAGAAAGAGGAAGAAGACTGTGAACGCTCAAGTTAAGTGTATTCACTGCACATTATTGTGCAGTGCGCCAATACTGCTTTATGAATAATTGTAGAAGTTGCTATCTAATAAAACATCTATTGTATGTCTGTGTTTCTGGGTTGGTTGAGTCACAATCACATTTGTTGTGTAGATCCAGATGGCTGGGGGTAGCTGGATTGAGTAAATCAAATTCAGACCACTTGGTTTTCCAGAAAAAAGGTAATGTAGATCTGTGAATACAATTATATACCACTTCTACTGCCCAATAGGCAGCTGAGACCAGAATGTATCTGGGACTAAAAGGTATTTATTCCTAGTGAACTTGAAGCTCTTGGCTTTAGAAGAAGAAGTAGGTAGTTTGCTTTTCAGCAATATCCCAGTGAATAACTACATTCAAAGCAGCATCTAGATTTTTTCAAGCATCGGTTCACAGTAGAATCACAACAGTAAACACAAATTGCTTACTCTTCTCATACCAAACAAATTATATCCTGGAAAAACATACTTTAGTTGGTAAAATGCACTATTGTGTAAATGAATGGCCTCTATATTTGCCCTGGTATCTCCATTTCATTTGGAATCTCTTCCCAAGTATCAGAGACAGCTTCCATGAAAAACTCTACATGAGAATGTAGGAAATGGATTTTTATAGACTTATTGTACACAAGTGATGGGCAGACGGAGTGAAGTTCCTTAGCTAGTGCTTCATATTCTTCAATTTACTGTATACTCCCAAGACAATTGTGGCACACACTTTTTTTTAATAAAGAAAGGGTGTGTATTTTTACCTGTTAACTGGTTAAAACAATCGATGGATCAACATGACCTTACATATTCCTATAAAAAACATTTAAACAACCTCCTCTCTTCTGGGCAATACAAAAGACATTTTTAATCTTACATATATAAATTCCTGGCTGTTTTAAAGCAATAAGAAAAGAGAAAAAAATACTAATTAAGAGCAAAAATGTTAAGAATGAGGAAGACTTCCATTTTGCAGCTCAAAATATACCTCGAATAATACCCTAAGCATGAAAAATACTCATACCATATACCATAAAACAAACATAACTTATTTTTTTAAAAAAATCAACAATTTTTTTTTTCAGAATGGCAATCTGATATCTTGCAGAAACAATTTGTGGCAGAGAAATTCCAATTTCAGAAATGGGTTCAGCACACCTACAGCTATAAAATAAGCCAATTTGTTTACACTTGCAGGATTTTGGTGCAGACCAGTGCTATCTGATATTCATATAAAATATTTAGAAAAGTTCATCAGGTCATATAATCTCTCTTGCTAGTCATTTTGGCAGCTTGGTTGCCAGTAGGTGTTTTTCCCTGAAGATCACTTACAGGCCTTGTGCGACAAGGAAAGCAAAAAAAAAAAAAATACAGAGAGGGGGGGAGAGGGAGCACCTGTGAGTTGAAAATACCGTGGACATTAGAGCAGTGCTTTTCTGGGAAGCTCAGGCTTAAGACAAGTTAAATCACATTTTATAACCATGATTTAAAGGATTAGAGTGAGAAAACTCTGTTTAACCAGTTACAGAGAGGGTGATACTGCTATTCTAGACTTAGAATATTAAGAGTTTGGAGACAGTAGAGAATGCTCCTTATAATTTAAATAATAAGAACACTAAGTATATTAAACAATTATGTAAATGAACTTTTAAAACTTCATATTTATCCACTCTTTTCATTGTTTGAAATTTGCTGATATTATGCTGAATAATTCTTAATTCTCAAAGTAAACACTGCAGACAGAAATCTTTTGGAGGAGTAGAAAACAATGCCATGACTCGGTTCCTCAAGGAACTGTGCTGCCAGCTGGGTAGTAGAGGGTCCTTCTGTTCAAAGTTTAAATCCAAGAACTAACACACTCCTGGCACATGTTTCATACCTCACTAACCAAGAAGCCAACAGCCATCTGACTGTTTAAACAGTCCTTTTCTGAGTCACTGACAAAGTCAGCGTTTCTGCTATAAAAATTTACAAGCGAAACTAGGTTATTTCATCGATCCTGGCAGTTTGATTCACTAATTGGTTATACCAAACAAATATTTCAACCATTCATTTAATCAGGGTTAGCTTTAACTATACACATGGGAAATGTGTTCCTGTCTCCAAGTAACATCAGTCTGAAAAATGTTTTCCATTTTCATTTCAATTAAATGAACCACTGCTCTCTATTGGTGCCCTAACATATGAATGATCAAACATGTTTGAGCAGAGAATATGACACAGTAAAATTACTGCAAGAACTAAGGTTGGCTGTGTGAGGGAATACAAGATTTTTTATGCAATAGGTGAAAAGATTAATTGATCTACTATGTAGTTAGTGATTTACTGATTCACTTGACTTTGGAATCTGAATATCTGGTAACATTGACAAAAAGATAGAGCAAAGAGTCTGTCTATTTCCTAATCTTTAAATAACATTCCCAAGAAAGCCACTCATGAAAACAGAGAGAAAATGTGCTCTGTATATGGGAGGTCGAACTGTGTTAGCTATATAACATGACTAGCATATTTAAATGTCTTTAGGATGTGGGAGAAAAATCTCATGCATACTTTGGAAGAACATATACATTCTGCATAACCATACATACCAAATTTAAGGCAGCGGCACTAACCACTTCACCAATGTGCCCCAATAAGACATTTTTTTATTAAAATATATAAAAGTAGTGCTGAAATGAAAACTCTAAAAAACATATCCTGGGGGTGGCCATCTCCGTTCCTAGGTGGGCAACATTGATCTTGGAGAGCCGCAGGGGCTGCAGGTTTTTGTTCCTACCCAGTTGCTTAATTAGAAGCCAGTCTTCACCGATAACAATTCTTATTTAATTTCATGGTTTGTCAGTGTTTTAACTCTACTATGATCATAGATTAAATAATAGTTTTGTTTTTTCCTTTCTAATGATACATGTATCATCCAAGTGTTATCCTACTTTCTTATACGTTGTGAACTTGAACCCGGACACAGACAGACGGACATCGTTGGATCCACCACACACTGTTTATTTACAACTATATTTACAATCACGTGCACCTCAAACCCCAGTGCCTCCAGCACCGTTTCCCCAATGTCCAGGCCTCACAGTCTCAATACCTCTCTCTCCTGGCCGCCTCTAGTCCTCTCCAGCTCCATCTCTTTTCCACCGACTTCCGCCATTGACTGAAGTGAGGCGGCCCCTTAAATAGGAACCCAGATGGGCTCCAGCTGCTTCCTGGCATTCCTCCGTAGCCAAGCCCCAGTGTGGCAGAAGTGCCGGCTGCGCACCCGGAAGCCACCCGGGTGTCCCCTGTCGTCTTCCCCCCAGCACTTCCTGGTGTGGCTCAAGTGCTGCGCTCCAGGGATATTCAGGCACCGGGGCGCCGCCTGGCGGTGGCCACGGGTCCCTACAGGGCTGGGCTTCTAAGCCCCTTGCCCGTGGCCCCCAACATAACCAGGGCGGACGCCCCCTCGCCGTCTGGAGGAGGCACAAGCCCTCCTCCGATCCTCCTGGGCGTCCCGGCCGGATACCACAACATATATACAATATATTAAGTTAATGTTATGGAAGACTGAAAACTATGCTGCCAACACTGACCTTGCATAAAAAGTAAAGGTGGTTGTTTTAAAAAAAATCAAGCAAATATTGTTTTCATTCTGAAAACAATACTAAATCATTTTAAGTTTAACATATATTACTAATCCCTGGAACTCAGAATATAGAGTAAAGTTTGAAAGATGAGGGATGCACATTTAAATACTGTAAATGTCACATTTTACACAGTTACTGTACTGGATACTTCACTATTTATGTATGTGCTTTAGTGTAAATATTTATAGATTAACAGGTGCGATGTCCATACCCAGACTGCAGATTTTGTAATAGTGCTCATGTCAATAAGGCACAAAATTAGTTTAATAATGTGGATGAAGCAGAATTGTGTGAGTTCTTATGTCTTATATGTTCAAAAAGGACTTTCTTTTTTTCAGATCAAGTTTGACAAAAGAGAATTAAAATTTTCAAAATCAAGCGTTACTGTCAACTGCGCACCATCCCTGAACCCACAACTGACCTACCCACCAAAAAAATGTTTACACTAGCCATGTAAATAAACACCAAAAGGTAGTAGGTGATGCAAGAAGAGTTTAAAAAATGGAGCAAAAGTAGGGATGCAACACTGCCAATCTGCCATTTAACCCATAAACAATTTCACCACAGACTTCCATCTCTTAAAGTTGGTTGAGATGACCTGTAAATCGGTGATGTGGAGAGTTCTAAAAAGAAGATTGCAGAAGGATGATTTATAATGAGAGAAAGAAAGAAAATTAACAGATTTCCATTGAGATACATATGTTTTTTGCAACAATATTAACCTCTGCTGGAAGGTAGCTAGGGAGTAAAAGGGAAAGGTCAAAAGATGGGATATTTTGGGCAGAAGAGATATGCTGGAACAGGGACTGGTGGACAAAATGTGAGAGACAGTAGAGCATGAAGCTTTTACTGCTGGACAGTCCCAAAACTTATGCATATGTGTGTGTGTGGTATATTCTGCAAGCTTCCTTAGCCAGACTTATAACATGTAACACTTTTAAGGAGTTGGGTATAAATAGTGTAAATATTTGAATTGGGCATGCTGGTATTTTGGATTTTTGAGGAAATGAAAGTCTTTTTAAAAACTGATTTCCAAAAGACAAGGGGAACGGGGGAAGATCACTTTACCATACTAAGAATTAATAAAGTTTATTGGAGATTAATAAAGTTTATTTAATCTAATCTACTCTAATGATGTCTTTAAAGAAATCGCATACATGGCTACCACTGTTTTTTAGGAGGCAAGAGTAAGTAGGAGACATTATAGAGAAAGTGAGAATGAAGCAAAGAGGATAAAGAAGTACCACTTTTGTTAAGATCAGACCTCTTGTAGGTATAATAAGTAGGAGGAAGAGGGAACATAGAAATAGGTCCTCAATGACTAGAAGGCTTGGAGTCCGTTTTTATCAAAAACATCCTGTAGGAAATTAATATCTTGGTGTGACCAAGGAGGTAAAGAGATAGGAATACCAGCAGTAGGTAGGGTCAATTTGTGAAATACAGGGGTATGCATGCACCAAATTGGACATGGACCCAGAAATATATTGACCTTGTGGTGAGTTTGCAAAGCATATGGAATAATGAAGCCTAGACTTGAGTACGATCTAATATAATAACTGAGAAGGAAATATCTGAAAGGAATCTACTGAAATATTAAATTCAATAACAAGCTAAGGAGGAGGATTGAGGATGGGGATCTGGCAAGGTTCAAACTGATCAAATGTTAAATGACCAGTGATGCAGCTTAAAATCTGTCAGAGAAGCCCACCTTCTAATATATCATAAATCAAAGTTGAATTGTTTAATAGAAAAAAGAAAGTCATATCTATTGAATACTTCTTTGCCATTAAGGAAGTAACCTTTGCTCAGTATTTGTCAGGCAGAGTAAGAGTTAACATACCACTGATAAAATTAAAATGGGGAACAAAGTTCATTATAATGAGTGGTAATCTATAAAAATAAGAGAAGAGATGAACAATAGGCAAAATACTGTTAAACTCCTTTGAAAATCTGTCATTCGTTAAACACTTCAATGTCTTGTAATAGGGGAGAAGCATCAATGCCATCCATTCATCCATCCACTTCCAAAACCTATCAGGAAGGAAGCCAAGAGCAGGATCAGCCTCAGGATCAAATGGAGTACCCTACAAGGGATATAAGCAGTGACAAAGGCTACTCCACATTCTCTGTAGAATTCTGAAATTGATCTGGAGAAAGGGTAAGACTGTGCAGAAATGGCGTGGATCTTGAAGAAGGAGATGTCTAGCATCTGACAGATTTCCTCCTGAAGAACTCCTATATTGACACCTTAGTCTAGAAAGGGGGGTTTCAAAGGTATCTTGTTGTTTAGAGCATACTGGCTTGCTCACCAATTTGATCAGGGAAACCGGTGAGAACAGGGGAAACTTGGCTAAGCTGTGTTTGGTCCTCACAAATGCCTATGGTTTCATATCCCTCAAGCTGGGTGAGATGGCATTGAACTGGCATAATATCCTAGCAAGTTCACTGACCTTATTCAGGACTATTATAGCTGTCTCCGCTGGGTCAGTAAGTTCAGAGTAGCACAAGTTGGAAAAAAGGATCATCACATGGTGTGCTATCTCAATCATCCTATTATTTCTTGCTATGAACATGCTAAAATGCTGAGGATTGCTGATACTAGGCAGTGCAGAGGCCCACATATCAAGTCTGGCCTTCGACAGCCAGCAATTAGCACCTACATGGATATCCTGACCATGACTACAGCATCAGTCCCATGGAGCAAGTAGATCCTTAAGGGCTTAGATACCTGATTAAGTGGGCATGTATGAGCTTCAAACCAATAAAGTCCTGAGACCTAATGTATAAATGGTGTGTATGCACAAAAATGTTTCTATACTCACTTCGAGGTGTATAAAAACTCATCTTGGCATAAAGTCATGTACACTTTCATGGCAGCCTCACACCATGTGTACACATTTTTCTACTTGGTTTTGCAAACCGGCGGCACCCAGCATCAAAGCAGTGAGTGCTACTGTTTCTGTGTCGCTTCCCATTCTTTTTTAGATTCACATCTATGATGCAGGCTTTATCAAATATACCAAAATTAATTGCATATGGTTTACAATTTAAGGCACTCGATTGTAAACATTTTGCAAAAATATAATAGTGCACTGAATGGCCAAACTATTCCAAATACCATAGCTGCTTTAGCATTGTCAGTTTTAGGGCACCACTGAAAGTACTTTAACCCATTCTATCCGTTTGTGGTATCACAGCTGCACAGCAGCTGATCAGAAAGGTCTACAGAGGGCTGTGTCAAAAGCACAGAGGATTATGGGATATAGCTTCCAGTCCTGGAGGACACTTATAGCACATGCTGCAGTCGCAAAGAAGGCCAAAAGCATCTGCATGGATTCCACTCACCCATGCCACAGTCTATTTGAATTTCTCCCATCTGCCAAACGCTTCAGAGCCTATCCTGCATGGACGTCAAGGCTCAGAAACTGTCTCATCCCAATAAATATAGATGTATTCAATTAGTCCATCAAATGATCCTGGTAGAATGTCTGTACTTATTTTTCAAATTACCTCACTGTAAACTTGCACTACAGCTGTAATATTGCATGACCTGAGCCACTTTACAAACCATTTGCACTAGCTGCACTATATGTACATGTATATTGTTTTTATGCTTTCATATTATAGATTTTTCATTGTTTTTTTATCGTATTTTATTATTTTTTATCATTTTATAGGAAAACACATTTATGGAGGAGTTGTATATTGAATCTCATTGTACCATACAAAAACAATGAAGGAATTCAATTCATTTCAATAGAAGACAGCACATATTTACAGATGATTATGACTGGCTTCTAAGTTGATTTAGATTTCCAAGAGCTATCATTTTGGAGCTATGTGCTATTAAAATACTAGGATTTATACTTGATATCATTTTTATGATGAAATGCATTAAACTATGTACTGTATATATACATGTACATTTTACAAATAAACTGCTAACTTAACTTAAATAATGCATGTTGTTAATAATTAAAGAAGTGGGGGCACCGTGGCACAGTGGTAGCAGTGAGCTGGTGCCTTCTCCAGGGATTGTTCCTGCCTCACGCTCTATGCTTGCTGGGACTGGCACAACTCTGGATGACTGGATGAATGGAATAATTAAACATGTATAACAAAGATTATTCCTTAAAACTTTTGAAGAATCTGAATTCTAAGCTTAGAGCTGGTTTTACATTTATTAGAGACGGTTGTTGTGTGTTGATTGGTTACATGGGGAAAGAAAATGCAAAGACAGGAATTGGGGGTTGGTATGTTTGACAGAGACAGTACTGCTGCAATAAATTATTCCATTATCTCTTATTGCTCATTGCTACCACTGTGCCACCATGCCTCCACGTGTTTAATACATGCTTTAATGTATTTCATCATGAAAATGACATCAAATATACATTTTAGTATTCTAAAATGTTCAGAGAGCTGTAAGATCATGAATGTACTATATTCTGTGTCGATCACTGCCTGCACGCTCCTATCCATCTAAGTGAAAGCCCATTTATGAACCATGTAGCAATTAACGACATGGTCGGGGAACACATAGAATATGAAGCATTTAACGTGTACTCTGGTTACAATGGGATTAGAGAAACTAATAAACTAAACATTGATTTAAAGATTAAGTTTATGACCTTCTACTTTAATGACAAAATAAACTACAGGAGTAAAGTGGAAATTTCAAGCTTAAAGTCAATATTTCAACTTTATTCACAACATAGACCTTTTTTTCTTCATCATGTCCCTATTTTTTTTCTTCTCTATGGCCCTAACTTATGACACTCAGACACTCACTGTGTCACATTGACTATAACATCTGGACACTTTTTTTATTACAAGCACTGTGCAACTTTCTAAACTTGAACTTTTGAGTTCCACTCCTTCATTTTCATTTTGTTGCTCATACCATTGCCTAAGCCACCAAATTGTATGTTTTTCTTTGTGTCCAGTTCACTAAGTAGGACCTCCACTTCGAATTCAGTGAAACTCTTCTTTTTTAGCTTTTACCATTGTCTTTTAACAAAACACTGAAATGAAGGTGCTATTCATATTGATTTCCATATTCAAATATGTGAAATTGTGGGAGAAGTCAGGATGAGGCTTTATGGGTGTGCAATGTGCATTAAAATTCACAATGATTAAGATTTATAAAAGGAAAGTGCCTGGAACTTTGCTTACACATGGTTTTATGGATCTGAATTTTTTTTGTGTGTGCACATTTCTGTTTTTGCCCGTATGCCAGGTTTTAGTGTGAGGACCTAGTTTACTGATCTTGAACAGTGGGAAGATCATCAATAGCTTCCACTTCATTCTAGACAGCACTCTAAATCTTTCCATCACAGCAAAACCAGTAAGATGTTTAAATGAAGCCAAAGGGATACAGCATGACTCAACAAGTCAAGAATTAGATTTCTGGTTAGTGGGAGTGGATAAGATAGACTTGCCAGGGACATTCACAACCTGGATTAACAAAAATGGAATTCTTCCACAGATCCTCTGGCACTTTCATATCTATGAAGTCCCAGTTTCTACATTTGAAATTTTCTGAGAAGAAGGTCAGCAGGTTCCTGCATGGATTACCCTAAAGCCTCCCAAGCTGGCACCAGGGTGAGGACAGGAAGGAAGTGGAAAGCAGAAGAGACAGTGGAGGATGAACAGTCTCGGTTAAGACTCAGTATACTAGTTGGAATGGTGATTGGTTGTACCTTGACCCCATAGATTGATAAGTTTGAATGGAAAAGATAGCAGGAAGCTGGTTCAGGTAGAGTTAAGTGCAGTAGTCAGGGAAGAGTGGGCCAGAAGAATGGCTGGAATGAGGCAGCACTGAGCTTGAACAATACAGAAACAAGTTCTAGATCAGAGCAGAGTCATACACAAAGCAATTTTTGATCCATGTAGTCTACAATGTTCAACCAAGCCCATCTAACTAATACTGTTAGTGGAAAAATGACTCTTCACCATGCCCCCCATGCCAGATGGTTACTACCCTTGAAAATATTTTCAGCCCCTATTCAACAGCCCCCAGGAAAAGGTGCTATGCAGGTGACATAGCCAAGTTGTGATGGTCATAATAGAAACTGTCAGTACTGGATATAGCCTCTGTAAGTCCACCCAGTGAAGAGCACCATCTCATTCGTTAAAGCTGTGGAGTGCCCACCACCTTCTATCACCTCCCTTCCCTTCTCTCACTGCCACATGAAGCAAGGAGACTGAAGGCTAACCATGGGAAACAACTTAAGCTCCCCAGAGTCTGTAGTAACAACATCTCTGACTCCAGATGTGCTGCTGCTGTCTGCAAACATCGAAATTGCAGACCAACAAAAAAATGGCAAGTTTGCTGAATTGGTTGAGCAGTGTTGTTACAAAGAGTGGTGAGTGAGGTGTGAGCCCATCAAAGTGTTGGGTCAGAGGCTTCACTGGCCAGTCTCTGTACAAGGATTACCACATGCTGGGCATAAAAGGAGCCAGAAGGAGAAGGGCTATTAGTGAAGACAGAAAAGCACTGAAGTCGCATAAAGGTGGCTGTGGATCAGGAGAGTGGTCCCTGGGAGAGGCAGTGCTACTGTACCTAGACACAAGCTGGATCAACTCCAACTGGGTCACTAGGTAAGGGTGTGTCATGTTCTGGTACCAGAAACATCAATTGACCCCAGGAAACATCAGGTTTGAGTGTGATGGAGTCCAGATTTTTGCAAGATTAACAAATTTAATTTTGGTGATTAATGTCTTTAAATCATGCTCCACGCTCATTTACGTTTTAAGTTTCCATTACAGAGAAATGACACCTGACAGAAGAAAAAAGTAAAAATATTATCAGTTTTTGACTGAAAACGTGATTGGATGGCACAGAAGAACATAACAAAGTGATTTACAAAGCGGTTTCCATGTTTAATCTTCTAGGACCTCTGTGGCTAGAATTTTTTGTTCTAACAAGGTTCACAATCAGCAAATCATTTTACCTAAAATTGATCTGTTTAATTATCTGGTCTTTTACTTCTATTATTTTGTATTAAAAAAAGAGCAGTCATGTTATTTAATAAGAAATTTAGGAATTTATATTGTATTTTCACCATAGTTCTTAAATTTCTTTTGCTGTTTTCCCCATTAATTCATCTTCTTGCCTAGTGGATTAAACTTGGAAACCACTGGATTAAGGAGATGATTAAGAAGATAGAATGAGTCCAGAAAATTCAAATCAGAGACAAATGTACAAACAGAGAAAGATGACTGAGGCGAGGTGTGCAGTGCCCAAGTGAGTACAACTTGATGTACTTACTAAGAATTTTTTGTGATACTAGATATTTTATTTTATAAAGGCTTTCTTGTATCTAGCCAGGGTTTTTGATGGGATTTCCTCTTCCCTTTAGTGGGCGTTTTTGGAAGTGCTTGTAGAAGTCTTTAGTGCTTCAGGACTTCCAGACATAACAATTTCCTTAAGTTTTCTTTTCCTGATCCTTTCTTTGTTCTGCCTCAAGCTCTCTTTCCTGTCCTGCTCAGGCTCTTTTTGTACTTGACTATAACGGGGTGCTTAATTTAGCACCTCCGAATGCTAATGAGGAAACCAGCTGCAATGCACCCATCAGCACATGAATGCAGATTCAACCAATCTTCTAATCAACACCCTATAGGGTTGCTTGTCAACCCTAACACGTGCACCTATGCCCGCCTGGAGATTAAGTGCATTGTTTTTTCCTTTTTAACTATAACTTTGCAGCGTCATCAAAAAAAGCAAACCGATATCTCTAGGAAAGATGTAGCTCTGCATCAAACATAACTGGCTAATACTCAAATATCACAAGGTATATTTGTTTTGATATTGCACAACAAACAACAAAAGAGTGTGAGGCCTCCAAAAAATTCCTAACCCGGGCCTTCACTAGCCTGCCTAGAGTATGCCTCATCCCAGACAACCAGATCTCCAGGCTGCATACTCTGCCTTTGGCCTACACCAGCCCAAAAAGGGGAAACTCTTTTTAAGTCTGAACATATCTTAAATGTTTTTAACATATCCAAAAAGTCATTCAAGGGCAAGTAGCCACAAAAAACCTTTGACATGGAAGGATAAGTCAAAGTAGAATCTTTATATATGAGGATATTTATTTTAAATACAATAATGAAGCACAAAATGGTAAAAGGCAAAAAAAGAGGTACAAAAGGGTTTACCTAATTGGTAATGCACAGCGAACCATTCACAATGTGGAATCTAAACAGATTCCATAAATGTGAAGCAAAATGCAGAAACCAGAAAAATTAATATTTACAAAATGCATATCATTGAACCACTAAAGGATCCACTCCTTGACCTCACAAATATAGGCTGAGTGCAGTCCTTCAACCATTACATCAAAGTGGTCCCTGTCTCTGATTACACTAACACAATATAAATAAAAACACAATACTTACAAATTAAATAATTAAAACAAAAAAAAAACATGGTTTTACACAAATCAAAAAAAGTCAAATCAAAAACATAAACATAATCAATAACATAAAAAGGCAAACAATGTTTAAAAAATAACAAAACCATTCAACAAAGAATCAACTTGAACCAGGGCTACGACGCTGGGAAAACATAATATTGTCTTACTAAAAATTCCCTTGGGATTAAATGATGCTAGCATGCTGAAACTCCTTCAAAAGATGTTCCAACTGCAAACCTCTTCACAACAGGAACATTGGTGGGAATATTTAATAAAACTACACATTCTTTTAACTTGGCAAGATTAATACAAATAGGGGCAGCAAGAAATCACCCAGAAACGAGAATTTTGTCTAACTCATTAGACAACTCTTGCAGTTTAAATTGCCTAGAATGCATACCAGCTTTACTATTCTTCTCAACAAATTTGAAAAAAGGTAAATGAGCCAAAGAACATAGCCTATGTGCCTTGTCAAATGTTTAGCTGTTTGTAAGTAAACCAAACTTTTATGGTCTCTGTAAATTACAAAGGGAAATTCTCTACCCCAAGTCAATGGCATCATTTGGCAATTTAATAGTCAAAAGCTGCCTGTTACCATAGTCATAATTCTGTCCTGTAGTAGTTCATTTAGAAAAGGTTGCACTTTTCCAGGGTCTTGATTTTTATGCAGTAAAACAATGGCAACCCCAGTACTTAATGAGTCTTCAATGACATCAAGGATTTGGGTAGTATAAAGTGGGGACTCCAATAAAAAGTGCCTTTAAAAACATTTATGATGATTCTTCTTTTAAGTTAGAGAGGCAAAGGGAGAACTAACATAACTAAAACTTTTGATAAATCTGCAACAGTAATTAAAGGCCTAACAAAGTACGTAAACTGCTTCAGACTCTCAGGAGATTCTCAGCTGAGAATTGCAGCAACTTTGGTTTTGAAACACTAATCCCTGTATAAAAAAAAAAAAAAATTGTATTCTCGAGTTTAACAAACAGGTGATCAGAAAATCTTTGTAAAAGATTCTTTCTTACATGCCCAACATATGAATCCAATCCATCAGATAAAATCAAAATGTCATCAATGTAATGCAAAGCCATTCATAAGCTTCAACTTATGATGAACTACTACGGAAGAGAATTATGATGTTGGTAGGTGAGAGCTTCTGACTATTACATTGGATTTTGACGAATTGCGCCATTGACTTGAGGGTAGCAGATTTCCCTTTGTAAGTTATAACTTGCAACTAGATTTCCAGATCCACCACAGCAACAACACAACCCAACCTGCATGCTCTTTTATAATGAAATGTGTTTTTTCCCCAGTTACACTGGTGTCAATTTTAACTCAGCTAGTACCATACTGATTGCTCCCCTTTCCTATTTATATTCAATTTTTCTTTTTTCGTTTCTTGCACTGACTTCTGACCCTAGATTGATGAATTCATCCAGAGTTTCCACTGTTGTGGCTAGTAAATTTGCCCTTACAGGTGCAAAACCTTTTTAAAATAAGGAAAAAAATGTAGCCTCCTTCCAGCCAACATCTGTAGCTATTGTTTTAAAGATTACTACAACATCTCTAATGGTTTTGCAACCCTGCTTAAACTACAACAGATTGCTGGCAGCAACCTCCAATCTTACACACAGATCACATACAGTTGTTTAAAAATGCTAAATATATAAAGGGATATCAGCTAGTAAGGTTGGAATTATATAAGAGTCCCATTCAGGGAGTTGATTGTCTAATACACATATTATGTAAGCTACCTTTGTATGGTCAGTAGAACAATCTGGGGCTGCTGGTCACAAAATTGCATTTTTTTAAGAAACACCAAAACTTCTTTTCTTCCTTGCAAATATGGGGTAGTGGAGCATTTTTGGTTCCTTATTAGACCCTGAAATGGAATTGTTCATTGACTTAATCTATTAATCTCATTGCTGAAATTAGGAAATTACACTCCAAACTTGTCTGAGCAAGCCCCTTACTTCAAAATGAAGAAATACAATATCCTTAGACACCTGTCTCATTTAGGGATCACTCATTTTCCAGTGGCCCAAGATTTGTGTTCTGCCAGAGCTGGTAAAATATCAAAGTTAAAATTGCCTAGGCAAAAAGTCAAGACCCACAATTTCAAAGAGAAGTATTAGCAAAAAATTCAGAAAATGTATCCACAAACTTGGACAAAAACTGACTCTTGATACCTGTTGAGGACAGGCTGACAATCAACTTGAACTAAGATTATTACAGAAGGTTTGGATCACAAAGCAAAACCAGCTTTATTTATTTATTTTAATGGGTCTAATTTCAGCCAGAGTGTCAGTAACTAAATATCAAAGTAACTAGTGTTTTGAGGCTGAAGATGGAAAATAGGGAAGGCATGGAGGCTTCTGCATGGAGTTTGCATGTTCTGCCTGCGTCTGCATGGGTTTCCTCCAGGTGCACCAGCCTCATCTCACTGTCTAATGATATGCTGGTTAGGTGAACTAGAGATAATAAATTGGCCCTAGTGTGTGTTTGGTGTGTGAGTGTGTGTTTCTCCTGCGATGGACTGGCACCCTGTTCAGGGTTTGTTACGGCCTTGAGCCCTGGTTTGGATTAAGCTGGTTAGAATATGACATGACAAGATAAGGAATAAATCATAGTTCCTAAAAACTAGAGAATAGGTCAAATTAAGAAAGTGAAAGCTTTAGCCAAAATATACATATTCACAAGCAAAGTTTTACCGAAGATATCCAAAATCTAAGATACTTTGCATACCATGCAACCATCTTACTGACTACTGCGGGTAGCAGTCATTTTCAAAACCACAGTTTTTAAATGAGGTATGGTTGTTGGTTACCCATGCTTAAATAAGATGACTTCTTTTAGAAAATATACTGTGAAATACATCTAGACATGTGACAAAAGCAAAAAAAAAAAATACTTCTATATGTTCTTTTGGTCTTTATCACCACAGAAGACACTGGGAGAAAATCTCTTTGGATTTTTCCTCCACGGGTTATACTACTTATTGTAACTGTACATAGGATATGGATGTAACACCAAGTCAACAATACTAACCAGTAGACAATACTTTTTTAAGGGGGCACGTTTACTGTAAATGATTATTACAGCTCAGGCATTCATACATTTATTTATTCAGAAATATTATTATTCCATGGTTTTTCCAAAAGTAATTTTTTTCTTACTTTTTGAAGAATTCTGTAAGTAGTTACAAATATAATTGAATCTTACTTTAAGGTATCATCTCCAGAGTTATGGTCAGACTAAAAGAATAAACCAGGAACTTAAAAAGTATCACACTGAGTATGATTAAACTAATTTGGTCATGTTTTCCCCAAGGCAAGCTTTTCTAGGAACCTTTTAGCTTTCACGTTGGCTGGATTTTCTTTGCATTTGAGCTCATCAAGGGAAATAAACACCCAATCTATTCTAGTTTTCTTTACTTAATATTCAGTATCAATTCCTGGTTGGTCTGAAATTCTTAAAAATATTTATAATAAATGGAACATTTCACAAGAAAACTTGCTGAAGGAAAGACCTTCTACCAACAGGATGAGAAAACATAAATTCCACTTGATAATAAGATTGGGTAGATGAAATGGTTTGCAACACAAGATATCTGACTAAGAGTGCCATCTCAGAAACTTGATTGGCGGTTTGCTGACCCCTACAAAATCATTACAGAATGACCCATCCAGCTAGTTTAGAATCTATCCTGTTTTACATGTTTCCCATTTTAAACTAGCTTTGTCGTTACTTTTATCCAAGAATACCTTGCATCCATCTCCTGTAAGAGTTGCTGAGTCAGAAAATGTGACTCTTTACAGTGGGGTATCAGAGTCCATTGCAGCCTTGAGGATAGAATTTGGGTGCCTACCTCCAATGTTCATATACCCTGTTTGTTTGTTTATTTCATAACACATCTCTCAGGGTTCTGTCGTAAGCCTTACTGTTCTGTTTTTAACTTTAACTTGGGTATTTCCTATGCATTGTTATTATTTCACCTTTCTCCAATATCAAGACAAACATGATTTTCTTACTTTGCTTAGTACATGTATGCATTTTTTTCTTATTCTAATGTGATCGATATTAATGGCTCATGATTAAATTCTAAAAAATGTGATTATGGAATCAACTGCGTTATCATCTTTGAGGCACATGCAATTTGTTTTAATAATTCCTTATGAACACAATGGAAGCAGAAATTACATGGTGTAGCCTACACTGAATTGTCTTTTTTTATCAATGCTATATTTTTAAGACCTAACACTGCTTTTCAGCAATTTAAAAACTCGCTCAAAAAATCTCAAGTATACTTATACTTATGTTAACTCTATGCAAATATTTCAGTTAAACAAATGAATCCTTTGCGAACCACAATGATGAAAATACCCAACATCACTGGAAATACAGTATTAACTCATTGTTTAAAAAAATTGTTACCCTATTAACAAACCCAATTCATATAAGAAATGCTGAGCAATTAGTATAAAATAATTAAAGGATTATTTCTATTTACTTGGGTTATTACATTTAGAGGCCCCACAAGGTAGTCATACAAAGATAAGAGCCCGTTTGTTATGAAATAATCATACCACCACTTTTTAAATGGTAATGCAATGTTGCTATTTGAAAAGCTGTTTCAAAAAGATTACATTGCTTCAAACATGCCTCTTCCAAACATTGATATAATAGTGGATGAAGAGTGGGATGCTGGGAAGCCGGCACATGGCCTGGATGGGAAGAGGAATTTGTCTATTGTGTGAAAATATTGCCTTGGAGGACACAGCTGTTTAGGGTCTGGTACCAGTGGGACAGTTTTATACAAATGGATGGAGTGTTTAAACAGTAGTGGCAGGGAAATGCAACAGCAAAGGGAGGCTAGCAGATTGTGGTTCCACAGGGATTTCAAGAAGAGGTTGTACAGTATCTGCATGGTACTCCTGGTACTGGATATTTTTGGTATTGCAAAACCCCTGGTACAAGAGTTTTAAAAATAGTGAGGCAGTGTACACTCCCTTAGTGTAGGTATGCAAGAGAAAAGCTGTGCAGACAGGGAGATCTTGATGAAGGAAGTTGCTAATTACGCTTAATGCGCATGAGAGCAGCTAACACAGCTCTCCCTCATTGGGGTTCTGTGGGTCCTTTGGTGCACCTGAACTCAATAGGGGTAAAAAGGATCTGAGAGTGATTTTGACAAAGAAAGAAAAAAGGACGAATGAAGATTGGAAGTAAAATCAAGTGAAAAAAATGCTAGAGAATGATGGGCCCCAAAGATGCTGAGGAATGGCTGTGGGAACACAAGCTGAAGAGGGTTGGCAACATTTGCCAGTGTGCTTTTTCGTTAGTTGAGCAGACCCTATGAGTGAGTAGAAGAGATGAGGTCGTGGAAGAATGCACTGAGATTCAAGACTTGAAAGAACCGAACGTGCGTTTTAAATCTTGATTTTAACTGTTTATCAGATTATTTATTGATGGATTTTATCCTCCACAAAGACAATGTCTTAGCAGATTCTTTATTTATTTGATTGAAGAATGCACTGCATGCCCAGCCTGGGAAACAGGTATGCCCTGGTGGTGATGTACTATTTTAGAAAATGGCCTGTTGCTTATGCATTGCCAGAAGTAAGGGGCTGTCCAAGACAGTGGTTGGTACCTTAATCCATGAGCCTATCAGTAGGTTTAAGGTAAGCGAATGAGCTACAACAACAATAGCAAATTATTTCTGGTATAACCCAAAATCATACAAGGAATGCCTCAATGGGCTTTAACAGGCCCTGTTTTTGACAATCACAGAGCCTAAACTCTTTAAGAATATAAGAATAAACTCACAAAAAAAACTTGCAGGGAAAAAAATTGGAAAAATCTTGGGAAATGCAATTCAGAGAGACACCAGCTTTCAGGTAGATTGGGAATGCAAAGGGTATCAAAAATACAATACACAAAAGAACACAAGTAATCCCATTCACAGAGATAGATGGATAATGTATCACTGCCACCTCAGACATACAATACAATAGTACAAGATATCTTGCATGCATAACGGCGTGTGAAGAATTCACACTATAACATGGTATATGGACAAAAGCGAAAATGTTCGCATGCACAAAAAATCCAAATGCATAAATCTGTGCATTCGCCAATTTTGACTGGCCTCAGAGGATTTTGGCACACTGGAAGTCACCACCAAGTTTTTTGTCTTGCTGATGTTAAGCTGCAGGTGGTTCTCCCTGCATCGCAAGATGAAGTTCTCCACAAGCCTCCTGTACTCTGACTCGTCTCCATGCAGCCTATGACAGTGTAGTTTTCTGACAATGTTTGTTGTACTGTAAATCCATAGTGTAGAGGGCATATAGGGCGTACAGGACAGTTCACCATGGTGCTCCAGTATTATACACCATCCTTTCAGAGAAACAGTCCCTGAGCCACACAAACTGCTGTCTGTGGGTTAAGTAGTTCATGATCAAGGAGACTGTGGAGGCATCAAGATGCATAGCCTTGCACATTTTTGCTAGTTAATGAGGCAGAATGGTGTTAAAGGCACTGGAAAAATTAAAGAACATTGTACACTCTGTGGAGCATACAGATTATAGCATCCTCCATGCTTATATCTGCCTGATAGGCCAACTTGAGAAGGTCAAGATGTTCTGAAACCAGGGGTCAGAGCTGTTTCAGAAACAGCCTCTCAAAGTAATAGCAACTGGACTGTAGTCCTTGGGATCACAGGAATACCTTTTCGTCAGGCCCGGGGACAACACAGGATATTTTTCATGGCTGGTAAACCTTCTGAAAACACAGAGAAAGGGAAAACGGGTACAAAAATGCACCTCAGAGCTGACTTATGCATGTTTTCAGTACCCTAGGCCTGATTCCACTAAGCTTTCCTGAAGACTTATTCGTGTTAATGTTAACCTTGTTCATTCTAATATAAATTATTGATACTGTAAGAACATGCCCAGTTGTCAATGAAGGGCAGGAACAAAAATGCAAATTAAAAGCATTCCTGCAGAAAATAACATAATGTCACACACGTGCTCATGGGAGGCAGCTAAAGGGCTTGAATGAGAATAATTCTGAGCCAGACCGGGAGGTGGCAGATTGCACTGGCTCTTTCTC
Organism: Polypterus senegalus; assembly: GCF_016835505.1. NCBI lineage: Eukaryota > Metazoa > Chordata > Cladistia > Polypteriformes > Polypteridae > Polypterus > Polypterus senegalus. The sequence continues at coordinate 89,671,220 of NC_053163.1, read as the reverse complement.
TCGTTTTTCGATAGACCTTTCACGGGAACTTCCACCTGGCCCTGATGACATCATTCCTGGTTCCGGCCCCTTTGATGTTACTTCAGGGTGTGCGCCTATGGATGAAGACCCTTCCAGTTCCTGCCCCTTTGATGTCACTTTCTATGGTGACCTTTAAAACCGCCACCTTTCTTCCATCCCCTCAGTTCTGTTCTGGACTCCAACCTGTACACATCAGTATAAACCTTTAAACTATTTTTGCAGCCACGGAATAATAAAGGGGGGCTGCCCCAAATCTTTCTGTGGCTTCTTTGATTTTGTGACATTAAGCATTAATGATAATAATAATATCTATCCATCCATTATCCAACCCACTATATCCTAACACCGCAGGGTGAACACACACACACACCAAGCACACACTAGGGACAATTTAGGATTGCCAATGCACCTAACCTGCATGTCTTTGGACTGTGGAAGGAAACCGGAGCACCCGGAGGAAACCCACGCAGACACGGGGAGAACATGCAAACTTCATGCAAGGTGGTCCCGGGAATAATAATAATAATAATAATAATAATAATAATAATAATACATTTTACAACGTGACCCTGTGTTAGGATATAGCGGGTTGGAAAATGACTGACTGACTGACATTTTATACAGTTATAATCATCACTGACAGACAAAGTTACTGCTTTGAAGACGTGGGCCAACTGGCCGCTCATTCCCTCTTGGACATGAGTATAAACTCAAATAAAACAAGATATAATTGTGTTGTAACAGTACCATTCATTTCCTGTGGCTCCCATCATTCTGATACCTTACTTCATAAAGAGTAGCAACAGCTAGATTAGTAGCAACAGCAGTAAAATCCACAGCATGATTCAGAAAACAGAAACAGAATATTAAAGGATTCATAACACATAACATTTGAAACATATGTGCAATGTGCACAGCTTAATCAGTAGCTGTTATTAGGGCATGCTAGTCTATAGTAGCGAGTCTTTGGCCCACACCTAAATTATGAAACCAAAGAGGGCACTCTTTACACCAGAAGGCAGATACTTTACAGAGTTTGGCAGGCTAAAGACTCAGCCTCATACAGTTACTGCATTTATCATAGGAATTTTAAGAAGGGCAGTTCATAGTTTACACTCTGAAATGTTAAGTAAAATGACCCTTGTCACGTCTCATATTAAATGGAAGATTTGAAATCACCTTTAAATTAACTGGAAGCCAATGTAGAGATTTAAGAATAAGAATTACGGTATATGCTCACACAACCTGGTTATGACAATAATCTTTGTAGCAGCATTTTGAAATAACTGAAAACTATAAAAAGGATTATTTAAACAGCCTTTGAATAAAGCACTGTAGTAGTCAGTTTTGCTTGAAATAAATTAGGGAATTAGTTTCTCTGCAAGAAAACAGCTGCATTTCTCAGCATGTTTTGAAAAGTACAATAACATGAGTGACAAATGATTGATGTCAAAGATAACACCCAGGTTAGCTTCTCTTTCAATATAACTAATGTCAGGGCAATTTTGAGTTAAAAAGCAGAGAATATTTTCCACAATGGTCCAGTCCTCTCAGACCCCACCAGTGTCAGGATCATATGATGTCTTTTACCTGAAAGGTTGCACTCTCTCTTCTGCCAGCTTTCCATTGTCTTAGCCTCTCTTCCACTCTATGTCTTTCAGATTGCCAGGTATCCTTAGCACTATCTGGAATGTAAGCCCTCTAGTATTTTGGGGGAACACAGTGTGTTTAAATCCAGACAGTATTTCCCTGGATGTTTCACTGCTGTCTATGTGTGCTGCAATTCTGAGAACCTCAGTGCTGCCGGTCCTCCTACACTGCCATGATAATGTGCACCACCAGTCCTGCATGAGTTTTTCCTTCTCTCTCCTGGAGCTCTTAAGAATTTGCACTAAACGCTGTATCACTGTGCTGCCTAAATGCATCAACACTCCTTTAGAAACACAGTGAAGTGGTAAAATGTCTAAAGCGGATATGATATTTCATAGGCAGTGTATCTTGATTTTATAACATCAATAATCAGATCATTTTTATTTTTCTCTGAATTTAGGCAAGAAGTGAAATTTTCAGAAAAAAATTACATATTTGCATGTTCCTCCAAAGGCAATGATTCTAGCCAATGAAATATAACCGCTTACACTGTACATAAGACACTGATTGTTAATCTTCCAACCTTTAGAAAATAGAACGTGTAATATTTATTTAGTCACATATACAAGAAAATAAAAGAACAACTCTAATATTGCTATTTTAAAAGAGGAAAAAAATATGTAACTTTAACAGTGCCTTTAAAATAAGAAAACGTTTAAATACAGTGAGTCTGTCCTATTATCTGTGATTGCCCCTCTGTTGCTTTCATATCATGCCATATGATAAGCAACATTTACATTTTAATTAAATAAAATAATACAGCCTCAATGACACAAATTCACAACCCGGTCTCCTAGGAACTGCAAAATGGCCAAAACGTTATGCACATTATTTTACATTTTACAAATAAATAATGGATAATAAATGAATAATGGTAAAATACAGTAAATCACTTTATTTATTTCTGAATTAGATCAGTGCAGTGATGGTATTTCAATCTAGCACTCCAGACCACTGTATGCACGAGAAGCAGCAATTGCCACGGCCCCAAGCGCCTGTCATCTCTGTTTCATCGAAAGGGGTATCTCTGCAGCCCATAGCCTCTAGACAGAATACACAATTAGATTAAGTCGAGTTAACTCACCCATTGGATTGCAAATTTATCCAACAGAGTCATTATTTAGTCAGGTAACTGTCCCACAACCCTAATCTTAACCATAGTGTAAGCAGGTATATCACATAACTCAGCTCAGCTCAGCGCAGCTCAATGGTAGAAGCTCTGGGCTGCGGACATACACATTTGGTGTAAACGCCACTTTGTGGTTGCATGAACACGTATCACTGCATCAGCTGGTGTTAAACAGCTGCAGTGATATGGAGCATACATGGTGGTGGGTGCAAGTAAAAATACTGTATCGCAGTATGCTTTATTGTGCCTTTTTTTTTATAAATCTTCAACAAAGGTTTCACTGGCACTTTCCAGGCTGGGTTGTCAGCTACTACGGTCAAAATCCATAAGTGATAAAGATATCGGTGCCCAATGGACTGATTTAGTGCTGACACACTACGTACTTATGATTGTTATGGATCTCTTTGTGTTCACACGTCTTTGTGTGCTATTTCTCTTTTTCTGTTTAACATATGCTCCTTGTAGAGATGTGCATTTCAATTCACTTTATTAAATCAATTATTTTTTGATTTTGTTTGGTTCATTTTTAAAATTACATTATATTAAAAGTGCATATATTAAGTCTCTGATCACAAATATAAAATGTAATAATTCATACCATATTTTCTATATATGTGTATGTATATCCATCCATTATCCAACCCACTATATCCTAACTACAGGGTCACGGGGGTCTGCTGGAGCCAATCCCAGCCAGCACAGGGCGCAAGGCAGGAACAAACTCCGGGCAGGGTGCCAGCCCACCGCAGGCCACACACACACCCACACACCAAGCACACACACGGGACAATTTAGAATCACCAATGCACCTAACCTGCATGTCTTTGGGCTGTGGGAGGAAACAGGAATACCTGGAGGAAACCCACACAGACACGGGGAGAACATGCAAACTCCACACAGGGAAGGTAAGAGAATCACATGTCCAATCCAGTGAATGAGCCATAAAAAATGTGCTAAAGTGAAGTTGAAAGCAAATAATGGTTAGAAATTACAACAATATTTATATAAGGTTCAGTGTTTGTGTAATAAATTTGTTGACTGTTCAAAGGGACATAAACATATTAGTTTTAATATTATATATATGTTGAGTTTGAAACAATACCTATAACAAATTATACAAAACAATGACTACATTCAAATATAAAAAGTGTTACTTTATTGTACTTGTATGATGAATGAGCAAATCATCAGTGACAGAGTTTTAGTCCTCTGACTTTGATAAAAAGAAAGACACTGATGACATCACACAGGACACCCATGCACTTTAGATCCTTTTACAGGTCCAGCTCTTTCCTTTCTCTTACTTTATTCATCCACCACTTTGGCATCCCTCACATTTTTTCCCCTGTATTTTATTTCCCATCACTCTTTTGCCGACATATTCATTCTCTCTCCTCATCACATGCCTATACCATTTCATTCTACTTTCCTATACTTTCTTAGATATCTCTCCCAGTTTTGTTCTACCTCTGATGGTCTCATTTCTTATTCTAAACTTTTTGAAACTCCACAAACCCACCTCAACATTCTTATTTCTGCCACATCTAATTTCTTGTCCTGTGCTCTTTTTAGTGCCCATGTCACAGCTCCAGACATCATTGCTGGTTTCACAACTGTCTTAAAAACCTTACCTTTAGCCCTCACTTTAATTCTTCAATCACACAATTCTGTTGATACCTTCTTCCAATTATTCCATCCACACTGAACATTATATCTCTGTATCTTGTTTTCCTTCTTGGGCTACCACTGATCAGAGATCTTTAACTTTATCCACTCTTTTCCCTGCAGTCTGATTTAGAAATCCTGACCATCATTAAACCCTCTACTTCCAAAGCCATTCTCCATTTTTCCAATTTCCCCTTTTCTGGTGCTACACGACACAATGTCTTCAGCAAAAACCATGCACTGGGAGGGATTGGTCTTTAATCCCATGACTCAATACATCCATAACCAGATGAAGAATCTATGCCATGGAAATGTGTGTCCCCTGCCTGTTTCTTGCAAAATTAACTTTGGATCAGTAAAACTGTCTATTGAAAATAAACAGTAGGACGTTGTCTATAGCACTTTCATATCTATTGTACCACTTGGTTCTTTCATACTGAAGGGGCACACATTTCAAAGGCAAGGTCTTCGCTGTGGAAGTGTGTACCCCTTGTCTGCTCCTTGTAAAATGAACACTGGACACATTAAATTGTCCACAATCTCTTTGAAAAGCTTACAGGCTGTCTTCCATAGCATTTTCTTCTTTACTCTGTCCCTCTACTCTGTCTGCTGGCAGGGACATTCATTTCCATGGTTGGTTAACTTTGTATTTCTGTTTCCCTTCCTAAAAATGAAACTTTAATAGTGGACATTTTTAGCATTCCATGTATCCCTCCTAAGGAGCTGAATATCATCATAACAACACCTTCAGCATCCCCACCACACACACACATTTTGAGACTCTCCCACCATTGTAAAAAATTAAATCTCTTAAGTATTTTTTATTAATTTCCAATAATTATATAACACTGTGTCAAAAACATTGAATACTATTCCACTGTTTTAAAAGAGCTTGTCACTTGTACAAGTAAATTAAGTACAATACTTTGAGGGCTACAGATGTACTAACATATCTGAAATTATTCTGATAAAAAATCATTTCCAACTTTCAATGTGCATTACTGTATACCATCTGAAAAAGAATGCCATGTTTTTGCACTATATAGAGGATATTCAGAAATGATCGGAACCAAAACTGGTTCTGGTATCTGACTTGATAAACAATCATACTAATAAAAAATCAGTGAATGTATTGTTTAATGATATTAAACTTTAATTAAAACACCTCGCTTATAAATCTCCCATAGGCAACACCACTGTAAACATGTACATCCATTGATCTGTGCTGTGCTCTGATAAGAAGAGTTTCACTTTACAATGGAAGAACTCAGTGTTCATGACGAAAATAAATATTATTTTAGAGATAATAAACATAATAAAATTTAAAAGCTAAAAATGTTCAAGTCATTTCAATAATAAAGACAATACCTATAAACTTTGGTTCTATGCTCCCTTTGTTTCTGAATCTCTGCCTGTACCTTGCTGCTTTGGGAGTTTTCATTACAAATGAGATATAATCAAAAGATTCGATAGTAATGTTGTGGAGCTAAGCTCACAATTTCACAAAAACTCTGCAGGTTAATACCAACCCTAGATTTGCTTTTGTGCATGGAGGAACTTAGAATGTTGTTAAAAAGTTAGGAATATAAACAGGAAGAGTATAGGCTGAGGCAAGATACAGTATACTGTCAAGTGGCCCATCAATCCCAGGCCATCAAACCCCTAACCAGTTACACTTGATCTTCAAGATGAGTGGTGCAGCAATGACTGGTGGCTCTTACAATGTGCAGTATGTTAGTTATAGCTGAACGTTTTCACCACGCATTTGGAGGTGTGGAAGATATTGAATGTATGGGAAGCCAGTTTCCATAAGAATGACATTCTCGCACATTATATGTATCGCGGTGGACAGCACTGGGAGGACTGGGGGAGCCAGCCTATCAAAGAGCGTTACCTCCCCTGGAGCTGCCCCTCGGGTTGCAGTGATGCCTAGGACTCATGGGAGTTGGAATTTGGTGCAGCCATGTTGGGATCCGTGGGTGCCGCCAGGTGGTGCTGTAGCTGCTAATGATCCCTACAGAGTAGCTCTTCTGCCACACCCAGAAGTGCTGCTGGAACCAGGACATCAAGCACTTGGAGCACTTCCGGGTGTGTTATAAAAGGAGCCAGCAAACACTACTCCAGGAGTCAGAGTCAGGAAGAGGGAGACAAAGCTTGCTGGAAGGATTGGAGGAGAAATGAGAAAGAGAAAAAGAAGGAAAAAGAAAAAGGATTTGTGTGAGGGCTGTGAGGGCTAGGGCAGCATGGTGGCTGCTGCCTCACAGTAAGGAGACCTGGGTTCGCTCCCGGGTCCTCCCTGCATGGAGTTTGCATGTTCTCCCTGTGTCTGGGCTCCGGTTTCTTCCCACAGTCCAAAGACATGCAGGTTAGGTGCATTGGCTATCCTAAATTGTCCCTAGCGTGTGCTTGGTGTGTGAGTGTGTGTGCCCTGCAGTGGGCTAGTGCCCTGCCCGGGGTTTGTTCCTGCCTTGCGCCCTGTGCTGACTGGGATTGGCTCCAACAGACCCCCGTGACCCTGTGTTAGGATATAGTGGGTTAGATAATGACTGACTGACTAACTGGCTATGAGGGCTGTGTTGTGCCTGTGGGAAATGGGGAAGGCATTTCCTACAAGGTAGAAAAAAATAAAAATGCACGTGTGCTTTGACCTTGCCTCACAGTATGTTACTTCAAATTACACCAATGAACCCCCTCCACCATTTTTCCCTCCATGGCTCTGATAATCCAACAAAATAGGTGGATTCTCACTGACCAGGCTCTCTATGAACAGAATTCAGTGTGAAAGGGGCTCCTGTGTATCTGTCTCTGTACCATCATGTGCTCACTTTTCGATGGTAATTTCACAAACTAATGCTTTACGAGCTTGTTTTCTGATGTTAATTTCATGCATTCCCTTTCTGATGTTCATTTCACAACTTCATTTTTGATGTTAATCTGGTATATCCCTATTTTGATGTTTGTTTTACACATTCATTTTTAATGCACCCATTCTTTATGTAACTTCATGAACTATTTTGTATTGTACATTCTCAGTTTTATTATTATAAACTGACCTTATATTTTGCCCCTTTTTTGTAATATTTCACACATTCAGTTTCTGATGAATTTATTTACTTATTTTTCAATGTCAATTTAGCAATTTAGTTTTTGCAACCTTTCTTGGTTGTTGTAATTTGCCACATATATGAAGTGGCCAATGTGAATATACAAGCTATAAATTACAAACTAGTGTGGTACAGTGTAAAACTTTAGGGGCATTAAAACTCCTAATTTTGGAAAAATTAGAACTGGAATGGCAAGCTCTATTGGGCTGAATGGTAACATTTTCCTCATGCTCTAACAATTATTCAGAAAGAAAAGAAAATCCAGCAGAGTACCTCTGATTCCACCATAGTTTCATATTGTGCAGAAATGTATCCTTTTACAAAATGATGTAATTATGAGGTTCTATGAAGTATTCAGTTGTTCACTCTATTTGGGTGCACAAGTGACTTTTCTGTAATGGTGTCTCTCATTCACTTTCTTATTTTGGGGTACTGCTGTTCAGCTCTATCATAGACATAATCCAATTGTTTTAATTTGTTTAGTGAAACAAAGCTTAATTCCACAAAAATAAAAAATCAGTTTCCTTTACTACACAGGCAAAATTTACCAAGTGTACTTTGATCGCCACATGGGGGCGATAAACCTAGTAAAGTAAAGCAGCACATCTCCATTACTTCTCATACAGTATATATAGCTGAACTACTCATGAGATTCACCAGAGGCACGTAAGTCACATCTAACAGAATCAGGATACTCTATAAGGTCCTTTTCAAAGGAATTAACAACAAATTTCCCATTACAAAGGGCAAGATTAAATAGCATTCCTTAATTCACTACGGGTAATGATGCAGAAAAGGTTCCTGACCAAAAAAAAAAATGCAAGGGCCTGTTGTAAATGCAAGAACAATGTATTAAGAAACTGGTTCAAAACACCATACTGGGAAAGCCTTTACTCAAGAATTTCTGTGTGACCCGCAGGCAAACTTAACATAGATGGAGAGATACTGTACTTTACTGATCCCATGGTATCTTTACAGCATTACAGCAGCCAACACACAAAAGCTACACAAAATGCACTCAGTATCAAAAGTAATTAATTAATAAGTGATAGATTTATTGACTTTTATTTAATTATTCACTAACTACATTAATTAATGTATATACTGTACATTTATTAGTATACTTAGTAGACATTTTTTATGTTTATCTATCTAGTACAGGGTAGTACTCAGTTTTACATCCAGAAACAGGCAGGGTTCTATGACGCATGAATATAACAAGGTGCTAAAAAGATTCATTACACATTTATTACATCCTCACTTTATAGCATCATGCAGTTCCTGACGATTGCTCATCTATGCACTTATGCTACAAACTCCCTATGCTTTCTTATCTCAAAGGAGCTTTAGCACATTGAAAACCGGGGAGTGTGTAGGTCACTGAAATAAAGTGAACTCACTAACACTTAAATATTCAAGGCACCAGCTTAAGACAATATATTTATGGTGACATAACCCTAGATTCTGGTAATAAGAGGATGCAGATATTCAGCAACATACAGGGCTCCAAACAAAAATTCACATCAAGTGGCTCCTAAAAGAAAAAAACAGGAGCTAATAGCTTTGAATTAGGTGCCAGAAAATACAATGTGTAAAATATTAATCTTTTAGTCTCTTACCTTTCTAACCTCCATGTATGTGTGCTTATTCTTTTCCTTCTGTGCAGTGCTTCCTTCCCTTGTACTTTTGTGTCCGTCTTGATGATTTGGGTAACTGTACATAGTGTTAAAGTTATTATGACATTCAGTTATTAAGTACAGTGTATTTTATTCAAGCTTGAGACTGTGTCACTGAATGTCATTGTCAGAAGGCCATGCGGTATAATTTGGTCTTCTTTTCCTCTTGTCTGAAGTGAGCCAGCAACCTTTAAAAATACATCTTGAAGAATTTTAGCTGTCAAATGTTCCTTTTGTAAGCAGCAGACATGGGACTCTGCTTCAGCTAAGGAAATAAATGTCCCTCCAGTTGACAGGGCAAAAGGGAAAAGTGAAAAAAAAGTGAAAATAGATTCTGGTTAAATAGGTCTGGCTCAGTGTTAGCTGTCCAGTGTTCATTTTGTAAACAGAAGAGCATTTCAACAGCAAAGGCTTAGCTGTGGAAATGAGTGTCCCCTCCAGTGGATGCAATGGAGAGGCACATTAAGTATGAAACTGATATAGAAGGCCATATACTTTTAGCTATACAGTGTTCATTTTCCACACACTTTTCTACAACAAAGGATCAGCTGTCTAAATACAGTAGCTGTCTCCTCTGAGGGAAGGAATAGAGGAACACAGTAGATATGAACGGGCTATAGAAGACTGCCTGATAGGATTGTTAAAGACACTTTTAACTACTCATTCTTCATTTTACAAGGGGGCACAGCAGATAAAGATTACCACTGAATGCGTTCTACAAGTTTTTTCAAAACATTTGATCAGTTTTAATCTGCCATGATCAGCTGTGCATGTAATGTATTGGAACATGAATTTCATAGGATAATGACACCTGCTGTAAAAATGAGATCCATCCCCAATTTAAAGGGGTGGTCATGGCAGGCAAGGGATTTTCTTTTTCTTTTTTTTTTTGATGGAACTTAACACTAGAATCTCTGAAGCCTATGAAAATGTTCGTAATGCCGGGTCAACTTAAATTACTTCGCACCTCCTCAACAGCATCTTTGTTTTGCAAATGTGTCAATCAGCAATGGCAGCAAGCAGTCTGCTATCCCATCCCCGACTGAGGCAGCTGAATTCAAGCCAGACACAAAATTCTCAGAGCTAAATTCTATGGGAGTTAGGCGTCTGCAATTGTGTGGTAAATAATATATTGATATTTGGAATACATGCATTTCATGTGTGTTCCGTGTCTGCAACGATCTGGGTAAATGCAGGATGACAGGAAATGCGAGGCAAGAAATGTAGAATGCATAACTAAAACGGAAACTTTTTTTCAGGATATAGTAATAATTGATAAAATGTTGAAATGAAGTGTATAATGTGTGAAGACTAAAGTCCAAATATCAAATAAACACTTTCACAAAAAGTATAACAAAACAATTGAGCTTTAATTCAAGAATTTACCCAAACAAAAATAAATTGTTCGATTTACATGTTAGTGGCAATGTGTAAACACTGAAGCCCAGCTATCAATTGATACAAAGTAGACATGTCTGTTTGACTGGTGCAGAGGTAAGGACTGCTGCTTCATAATCAAGAGGTTGCAGGATCGATCCTGAGTCTTTCTTACATTTGCCAATTTGAGAAGTGAGCTGCTATTATTGTTATTATTATAAAATAAAAACACATTTGATCCAAGTCTATAACAGCCAGTGTAAATCTATGGTACTTGTAAAAGTTAGCGCTGAAGAGATAAAAGCAGAAACACAAGCGCAGCTCAGTCATTTCTTCTTGGTGTCTTGGTGAGCAAACAGACACTGCAGTGTATATGGTTTATGTTAGTTTTCCTCGCACACAGACATTCACATCAAGTTGTCATTTGAACAATGTTTTTATTCAAGATTTCAAGACTAAAACTGATTAAAAAATCGCTTAAATGAGCAAATATGCCTCATATGCCATGTGTGAGGAAAAGTAACATCTTTTATAAGTACCATAAATTTACACCGGATGTTTCAAACTCACATCAAATGTATATTTTTGTTAAGTGATAATAATAGCAGCTCACTACTCAAAGTGCTAAACACAGAGAAGATGCAGGATTTAAACCTGTTACCTCGTCATTGCTAAACAGTAGCTTATCCACTGCACCACCTGCACAGATCTGTGATGAAGCAGTGTTACCATTATGGCAGCTGGATGAAAAAGAAACGCGCAAACACACACGTATGCAAACGTCTTTTATTTTGTACCGAGTGATAGTTGGGCTTCAGCAACATGTCAATTGAGCAATTTATTTTTCTTTGATTTTATCTATACTAATAAAAGGCAAAGCCCTCACTGACTGACTGACTCACTGACTGACTCATCACTAATTCTCCAACTTCCCGTGTAGGTAGAAGGCTGAAATTTGGAAGGCTCATTCCTTACAGCTCACTTACAAAAGTTAAGCAGGTTTCATTTCGAAATTCTACACGTAATGGTCATAACGGTCGACAACGTCCGCCATGTTGAACTTTCTTATTTATGGCCCCATCTTCACAAAATTTGGTAGGTGGCTTCCCTGCGCTAATCAAAACCGATGTACGTACTTATTTTGGTGGTATGACGCCACTGTCGGCCGCCATATTGAATTTTCCAAACATCACTAATTCTCCAACTTCCCGTGTAGGTAGAAGGCTGAAATTTGGCAGGCTCATTCCTTACAGCTTACTTACAAAAGTTAAGCAGGTTTAATTTTGAAATTCTACGCGTAACGGTCATAACGGTCAACAATGTCTGCCATGTTGAACTTTCTTATTCATGGCCCCATCTTCACGAAATTTGGTAGACGGCTTCCCTGCGCTAACCGAAACCAATGTACATACTTATTTCGTGGTATGACGCCACTGTCAGCCGCCATATTGAACTTTCCAACGTCACTAATTCTCCAACTTCCCGTGTAGGTAGAAGGCTGAAATTTGGTACTTATTTCGGTGGTATGATGCCACTGTTGGCCGGCATATTGAACTTTTCAGCGGTCTTTGTTACTTATGGGCCCATCTTCAAGAAATTTGGTACACGGGTTCCCAACGCTAACTGAATCCTACTTACGTACATATATACGTCCATAGCCTGCAGCTCGGTCACCGTGTGAGGCACCGTTGGGTCCCCCATCCCAACGCCTCCCACGTTGTTGGCTGCCTGCCTATATAAGGCCATCTTTCGCTCCAGTCTCTACATTCCCTTCCTTGCTTCGCCACGGTATTCACGTCTCCCTGCTGATAACTACAGCCTTTTTATTTAATCCACGGCTTCTCCGCTGTTTTATTGTTCATTTATTATGATTATAGTTATTGTGTAGGAATTTTAGACTTACTTTACATTGCTCAGGTACCCATTTCCTTTATCATTTCAACCGTACCCCCATTAACATGTCTATCGAGGTGATCACCATCGATTAAAGAACTGTCACTTACCAAGTGGTTTCCATGCCCGGAGATGGCACCTGCCTTTTCCATTCTCTTTGTTACATATTGCACGGCCATATCAGGCTCACTCTTGATATCCAGAGGAACATTGTGTCTTATGTATTGAATGACTGGGACAGGTTCAAGGTGTGGACTGATGACGGTACAGGAGATAATTATACTACACAGGAGCACTATAAGAGTGAAATGCTTAAGCCCTTCATCTATGGATCTGCATGTGAGTTGATGGCTGCCGCTGAATTGTTCGGTTGTCGCTTTCAAGTGTACCGAAATGACAAATATTTTACACCTTTCGACAACTGCCAATGCCTCTTAAACATCTTAGATTCACAGGTGACGATTTCAGTAGTGGACACTTTGATGTTTATGAATGTTTAAACTCTCAAAAGCTGGATGTGAAGTTATCGATGAAACCGGTTGTATGCTTACAACGCTTGATGGATGCCGAATGTCTCTTCAACACAAGTCCTACAAATACTGTCGTAATTGAAGCAAACCATGAAACTCAAACCGATTATGACAGCAGCAATCCAAGCTGTGAGATTTGAAACAAGATTACTGTTCACATGGCCAACTGTACGTTGCATGCTCAAGAGTAAGCTCAGCGTACAGCTACAGCTTGGTCATATTACAACTGGAGGGCCGAACTGACAATGTGGCATACAAAGAGATCCTTAAGAAATAGTTATTGGTAGATTTTCCCTCAGTTTTTGAATAAAAGCATACAAGTTTTGTTACACCTTTTGTGAAACTGTTTCTTGGATATTTGGGCTTCACACATCTCACAGTTCACGTGAAAATTATGTCAATTATTACTATAACATATAAAAGCATTTTCTGTTTCAGCCGTGTGTTCAGCATTTCTTGCCTCGCATTTCCTCTGTAGTTCTGTACTTACACAGCTCGTTGTAGACACAGAACACACATGAAATATATGTATTTAAAATCACAATATTTCATTACCTATATAATTCCTTACAAACGTGTCGCCAGATAAACACTTCAACACAGACTTCAGCTGTGAGGATTCCAACAGGACGATTCCATCATCTGACTGAATGAAAGTTGGGGTGAGTGGATGTAGCAGGCTGTATCCTTCTCATCCACACATTTGCAAAACAAAACCGGGCTGTTAGCGCAGTGATAAACAGCTACAAGCTTCTTGGTATATGTCAGGAAAATTTAAGGAGGTCAGGGACAACAAAAGTTGAAGTAACTAATAATAAAGTGGCATTTATTGGAACCATGTTAACAACGTTTACTGTCCACTGTTAATCACAGAGCACTCCAGTAAAATGACAGTAATGTGTAATACACCTGCAACCTTAAAATGGAGACTTCATGACATGCGCATGAAGTAACAATGGGCAGTCTGTTGTGTGTGGATGTCTACTGACAGACAGGCTGGAATTTTACGTGAAGCATGCATTAAATCAAAAGAGAAACGGTGTGCAAATATGCACAAACATAAAGAGATTTGTGACAGTCGCACCTTAGTATGCATGTGCCATGTCTGAAGGAACAACTAAATTCCACTGGACACAAATATCTTCATAACAGGAGACTTGCATGTTTTGCATGTCTACCTTGAGTTTTGATGACCTATTGTATCATATGCAGCCCTTCATCCATCATTCTGGCACAAGCGTAACCAGCCTCTCTTTGAAATTCACCATTTGGAATACACAGCCACCATGTCAGCCTACCATGTAGTTAGAAATATTTTTGTACACATCTCTCTCCAAGTCTGACTTCATTTTCACCACATGTCCCTTGTGTCATCTAACCTACCGTCCCTCCATACCAACACATATTTTTTTAACAGCACATCCGCTCACAATAAAAAAATGGCCTTTTGCATCTGTTATAATATAATTAGTTTAAACTTTTAATGATTTAATTCGCCACTGACGATCTAAGTAGAAATGATAATTGCCAAAGCCTATTTTTGTTAGTACTTGTGACCATTTTAGATGCAGTCTGGAGTCCTGGCAACGATGCTTAGATAAGTTGATGCATTTCATTGATGCTCAGTTGGTATTAACACCACCAGGCTGTACCACTGACACAGGACAGAAAGGATCTAAGGATCTGTCAAATTCTCTTCTATCCAGTCAAAGTTTTATGATAAATTTCTGTGCTCACTGTAGGAACATTGAATATTTTGTGTATTGACAGATGACATTCTGTACACAACTGTTATAGAAATATCTTAAGTATATTCGGCCTTACTATTAGTTTAAACAGGTCTGGCCACAGTCTTTTAACATATCTCATTAACAGGACATTTTTGCCAATATACTCCAGCTTACTGGATTTCTTTTTGTTTGTTTATCTGTGGAGAGTGTTGTGGATGAAATTCCAAAAGGGAAGCTGTTTTCAAGATGCTGGAACAACCACATACTGTATGGCACCAACAATTATACCAGAGTCAGAATCACTTAGATCACACATTTTGCCTTGTTCTAATGTTTGGTCAAAATACAATTAGGACTCTTACCCTCATCTTCATGCTATACATATTGAGCTGCAGCCTTATGATTGGGCATTTGGAAGAGCAGGCCGTTGATGAGCAGCTGTACCTAAAGAAGCAGTCATTGAGTATATGCAACCCTGTTTTCCAGATTTAAAACATATAACTTATTATCAAAAATGAACAGTTAACAATGGCTCAAAGTCAGGTTTAGTCTTGATTTTATATTTCTTGGCAATACTGGCTTTTGCACATGCTGAAGAAAATTGATTAATATATGTTAATCCTACAACTTTTCATTTAGCCCTCATACCGTTTGGGCCGTTAAAAAAGACAAATTAATAAATAATCCAAAACAAATTTTGATAATCTGGGATTAATGGTCAATATGTATGTGAGTATTTTCACCCTGCGATGGACTGGCACTCTGTCCGGGGATTGATCCTACTTTATGTTCAATACTTGCTGGGATAGCCTCCAGCATTCGCGTGATCTTGCTCAGGATAAGCAGGTTGGAAAATGATTGAATGGATGTTCAGATGTTCAGAAA
This sequence comes from Polypterus senegalus, assembly GCF_016835505.1. NCBI lineage: Eukaryota > Metazoa > Chordata > Cladistia > Polypteriformes > Polypteridae > Polypterus > Polypterus senegalus. The sequence continues at coordinate 89,655,560 of NC_053163.1, read as the reverse complement.
GACAGATGTTCTGTTCTACATGCATTAGCTGCAGTTTTGGTCAAAGTCAGAAGGTACCAGATTTTCCATAAAGTATTGTAGTTGTCCTCAAGTTTGGTTGTGGAGGGCTGCAGTAGAAGCAGGCTTTTTCTCCAACCCAGTTTCTTAATTAGAATCCAATCATTACTTATACCAGAATTTGTTATTTAACTACATTACTGGTCAAAAGTTTTAGAACAGTTTAGAAGTTTTCCCAGTTTTTCTGCAAATTTAATCAATTGAAATGCAATGAATGACCTAAAAAGGTAAGCAGTAAACTGCCAAAGAATTACATTTTAAGGTTAGGATGTCTTGAAAGTTGAAGTAAATTGATTACTTAAAAACCCTCTGTGTGTCTTAAACCAAGTTGGAAAAAACTTACTACACCTTGGACAATATTCCCACGATAATGGCAAGAAAACAACAATTAACAAATGGAACGAGGCAGAGCATTATTACCCTTAGAAGTGTAGGCCTTTCTTTTAGAGAAATTGCAAAAAAAAAATCAAAGTGTCAGTATGGCGTCTTACATAATCCAAAGGCAATTGGAAACTAGAGGAACTAGAGGAAACTCTGATAGGAAGAGATCTGGCAAACCCAAAGTCACAACCCAATCAGAAGACAAGTTTCTGAGGGTCACCAGCTTGTGTGGTAGCTACTGCAGAGCACAACAGCTCCAAACACAACGTAACAGAGGTCAAAAAAAGCAACTTTCTGCTGTGAAGAGCAGATGTTGTCCAGTCTGCAGTAGTCCACAGCTGGTATTTCAAGGCCCTATTTAAAGAATGGTTTTCTTACTGCAACTTGCCCTGTCAGGCCAGCAGCACACAATCCCCTTTTCACAGTAGAAGCTGAGACTTGTTTTTCATAGTATGTGCTCGAAACTGTTCTTGAAGCTGTTGTGTCTAGTTTTGACCAAAAGCCTGAGTTTCGTGGAGCCCAGCAAATTATAACATAAACCTGGTCAGAAAAGATAAACAAATAACCATAAAATGCCAGCCTCCACAAAAAAACAATATTGTGTAACATAACATCAAAAAAACATCAAATGAAAACAACAAAAAGAGAGAACAAAATACAAAATTCATTAATACTGAAATGTGGAAACAAAAGGACCAACTCATATTCAATACATTTTCAGGGGTATGAGACTAAACAATCAAAGGCAAACCAAAATACCAAAGCCAAAAATGTAACCAAAATTCACAGTCAAAAGCACACTGAAAAATGAAAAATGTAACAGTCCAAAAAGGTTTGAGAATCTCACATATTGAATGTCAGGATTGACACGCCACACTATCTTACTATTTTAAATACTATGCAAGTAATGTTTTCACACAATGAAATTTCCTGTCATCATGTGAAGGAAACAGAATGCTGTGGCACTGTTGCTTCCATCACACCCAAGACGGCAGTGCATACAATAAACAAAATGATGGCAAAAAATTAAGTTAAAATAAATGAAACTGATGATGAAAGTTAATAACAAGTCTCAACTAGATAGATAGATAGATAGATAGATAGATAGATAGATAGATAGATAGATAGATAGATAGCACTTTATTTGTCCCAATTTAGCTTTTTAAATTAGCGCAATCAATCAATAAATAAACATTTTAAAAAACAACAACAACCCCTCTCAAAAACACACCAGAACTACTAAAAAGAAAGAAATAAAAACTTCTGGCTTGGCCAAAGATAAAAGAGCACTCACGATCACAATGAGACATTACAAAGATGGATTGCCATTGATTTAAAGGATCCCCAGTAGTGCTTCTTTACACACTTGTGCTAAATAATTCATTGGCTGAAAGTGCTCAGCGTTAGTGTTTCTGAGAGAGGATGTGTGACATTGTTCATAACAACACTCAATTTTATTTTAATTATTTTCTTCAATATTACCTCCAGCTGGTCAAGAGTGCATCTCAAAACTGAGCCTGCCTTTTTAATTAACACAGTTAGACAATTACAGAAATTAAACCCACTTCTTCCAAAAACACTAAATTTTAAAGACAGGAAGCAAACATAATTAGTGACAGCAGGTATTAAAAAATAATAGAAACAATTAAGGGTCTAGAATCTTAACAAATGAGGTCCCCAAAATTTAGCACAAAAAAGCTGCTTGAGAAATTATAGTTTCAGCAACAGCAATTGATTATAATTAAGAAATTTGGGTGGATCAAAAATCTACGACCATTGCAATGCTCCATGTTCAAACTAAACCCTGAAGTACTGAGTCACTACATATCATCCAAGTTCAGACTAAAATAAAAAACATAATGTGAAAATGAACAACGTTGATCTATGTGATGTGCAGAACACTTACATAAATAGATAGGTATTAATGGATAAACTACTGTGGGCACCAGGGGGCGCTCTTACTCCACAAACACCCAACACAAGCAGGTACAGACAAGTTTAAAAGGCACAAAGAATCTTTGATTGTGGGAAACTCTCTCAAGCAAGTGTTTCCCACCACCCCAGTCACAAGTACAATAAACACAGCACAAGACAGCACGTTTCTCTTTGTCTGTCTTCTACAACTCCACTCAAGCTTTGTCTACTTTACACCTGACTCTGACTTGTCCATGTGAGGTAGGTAGCTCCGTTTATCTAATCCCCGGGAGTGCTTCCGGTGACATGACACCGCAGATCTGAAGCATTTCCGGGTGAGATTAGAGCCCTATGGATTAGAAACTTCAAAATCCCGTAGCTCCCTCTGGCAGCCCCCACAAGACCTAACAAGACTGTCCCCCAGGACTACAATACCCAGCATGCCTTGTGGGCACACATGCAAGGATCCAAGCCTGGGCTCACTGCCATCTAGTGTCCTGGGGAAGACAAAGCCCTGTGTAAGCTGTCTCCTCCTGTCCTTCCAACTCACAGGGAATCCCAGACAGGTAAGAGCACAAGCCGTCCCTCATACTATAACAACATGTGCAGTGCAGGACTACAAAATTAATTTAATGGCTGAAAACTTGAATTAAACACAAAATTAGATGTTAGAGAAGACAACCACAAGAAGTAAAGGAGTAAATTGCACCTAGCCTTCAGGTTACTACAAGGTTTTTGAGTATTCTGACAAGATGTCTTGGTAAATAAGAATAGGAGTCAAAGGTTGTAGACTTCACCAACTGTCTCTTAAGTTAAAAAAGCAGGTAGGAATGTAAAACTTACAAGGCTGGTAAGCCTGTGACCAGTTGTTCCCTTGTTCAATTTTTCCCTGAGGTGTTTATGTCTCTGGGCTAGGAAGAATGCAGTGTCTATTTTTACAGTAGGTTTTTTTTGGGGTGTGTGTTGTGTGTGTCGCGTGCGACTGTGAATATGATTGAAAGCACTGCAAGGTGAGAAAGGCCATAAAGTTGGCCTGCCAAAGATTTATAAGCAGCAGACATATAACATAAATGTTAAACCCTGTGTGTCATTTCACCGTAGCTTCGCCGTCATAGAGCCAGGAGATCCAAATTTTACACAGTTGGTGGAAAACAGCAGGCAAAGTTCTATGTTAATCTGAGCTTACAAATTCTCTTTACTAGAGAAACATATTTTAAAAATTGCTAGACAAATCAAGTTCAGGAAGGCAGGACTCAGCTCTTGGGGTTTGTGACTCATTCTGGTAATCTCCTGTGTGTCATTCTTTTATCAGCTATACACCAAGTGAGAACAGTTTCCTATGAATGCATCCACTTAAAATTAATGTCAGTGGCTTTAACTGATCATTCCTTGCATTCAATGATTCTTATAAAATGACAAAACCACTTTGTATTTTATGTTGTATATTTTATGTGAACAATGTCCTAAAGGACATTATATTGTAGACCGAGAACTATTCACACATTTCTACAAAGAGAATTAACTGGGTCAGTGTCAAACAGTGGTGCATGCGACAAGTTCTCCTAAGCATGACTGTTCTTTCTTCTTTCCCTGCCCACCTTGCACAGTGTACTGTACAATAGAAATGTAATATGTTGAACTAATGTAATGAGCTTTATATGAATCCTGCTGAGCCTATTTTTTCACCCTGCAAATGACTTGTGACCTGTCAACAGCTAGTTGCTCACTGTGCCAATGTCACTGGGATAGGCTCCAGCCATCACAACCATCAGTTGGATTAAGCAGGTTTTAGAATAGCATGGTATATTTTTTATCATATACAGCATGTGGTACTGACACGGCACCCCTTTGTTTGTGTGCTTGGGTATCACTGATGTGTACATGCCATATGTAATAATGAAGATTATTATTCTTTATACACCCCATCACTAATAATTTCCATACGGTAAAGACAAGTTACTGATACTGCCAAAGTACCCCAAAAGTATAAGAATGAGACAGAACATCTGATTGAGGATTGTTTACGGCCAAAGGTAATTGAACCCAATGGACCCTATATAAAGCACAAAAACACACAAAAAAAATACCGTAACTCTCTTCTGTAAGTCATAAATAAGTAGGAAATATCCGTTGAATTCAATGATAAACACACTGGCATACTCTAAATATATTTTTGCAATTCAGTGAATTTTTCTAAGTGGCAAGGTACTTCAAATTTTATGTTGTTTTATTACTTTTATGAATGATGAAAACACAGTAACAAGTCAAGCAACTCAGATTCTCATGTGTCAATGACAATCTAAATCTGAACCTGCAAAAACTGAAAATGACATTTAGGAGACATTAGGAAAAAACGGAGTAAATCAGAAAAAATTACACTTCTTCTGTCAGGTATTCCTTTGAGAAATATTCATTGTGACTAAACATAGACCAGTCTGACATTAAAAGAAAAGTAAAAAATATATCATGTCCCACTTTTCTGTCTAATATATCCCAAGTGTCACCATCCACTCTGCAGTTAAGATGAAGTCACATTCATTTTCTACCCATAATCTTGAAAGCGCAATCTTCCATTGTCCTATAATACAGTTTAGAGAAGCACATGTAATTATTCAGAACATCTATTAACAACATGATAATGGGAACATCAATTCATCATAAACATTGGGGTCATAAAATTATAGGGTACAGCATAGATAAAAGTCCAACAACCACAAGAATAATAATCCTCAAACTTGCATAGCACAGGAGACACAGACGAGGCTAAAATATAATTAACAAAAGAACATCAACAGGACTGCAACTAAGCTTTGAATGTATTGCTAAAGGCTGCTTTTTATTTCTGGCATAAACGCTTCTCAAATAGGCTTACATTAAAATGAGTCCACCACCAGCTATTACTTGATTGTTTTCACTCTTCACATTTGGTACTGGCACAGTAAAAAAGTTCTCCATAGTCTGTCTCCCGCTGTTAAAACTTTTGTGACACCATCACCATCGATTAGATGGTGATACTATGTAGTTTACATAGATTAGTGAGGATACATTGAACACAAATCATGGGCAAATATTTAAAAGATAATCATTTTACTTAGATTTCTTTGAATTTGTTGGGTTGGGTTAATTTATATATTCCCAGGCAACTAAATGTAACCTATATGCTTATGGGGCTACGTGGTAAGATTATAAATCTGCTGTCACTATCACCATAAGCTATCTGTTATTCTGGCAGATTACATACATATTTATTTAAAAAAAAATATTTTACATTGCCACTCAATTGTGATTTCTTTTCTTTTTTGTGATACAGATTCAACTTAGTTTTTAGAGAAAAATTAAACACAAAAAGTATGCCTGCCAATACAGCAGAATCGCTGCATGTTTTCAGAAATGTTGCGACTCAAACATGTATTTGTTTCCATCAAGTCTTGTACACAGACAGTTCCATAAGTAATCAAATGTCTCCCTCAATACTCTTGAGACTGTCAAACTGTAATTTTGCACATCTTGTATCCACCAGTCCTGGCAGGTTTCTACATGTAGATCTGGCAGCGTTGACTTCATTCTTGTCATCATGAGCTGGCAAATTCACAGACATCCTACATCGTAAACAATTTGAAGCCAGCCTGTCAGCAGTTAGCATGTTAGAAATCAGTATGTACATAAAAACATAAGAAATTTGACAAACAAGAGGAGACCATTCATTCCATCAAACCGATGTACCATGTACAGTATGGACCATGTACAGTAACTGTTATTCATGATTGTCTATAAAGTTGTATCTGTCTGATGAATAAATGATTTTTTAATTTTGCAAAATGAGAATACAGATTGGTACACAGTCATACTAGATTTGAAATGCTTACAAATGAGAACAGCCAAACACAAAAATCTGATATTAGCAAAAAACTGGAATTGACTCACTTTTAACTATAATATAGCAACATATAGATTCAGATGCAGTTGATATAGACTCTTCAAGTCATTTTTACAATCACAAACTTTCCTCAGCATTTCTTAGAGATGTGGGGGCAGATGCCCCTTTGCCCATCATGGACAGGAATGGGGCATGAATGGGAACCATAAAGCAGCCTAGAAACTGATAAACAGTGAATTAACCAAGAAATCAGAAAATCACTACAAAATATAATTATGGATAACTTCCATCCATCCATCCATTATTCAACCCGCTGTATCCTAACTACGGGGTCACGGGGGTCTGCTGGAGCCAATCCCAGCCAACACAGGGTGCAAGGCAGGAAACAAACCCCGGGCAGGGTGCCAGCCCACCACAGGGCGCACACACACACACACACACACCAAGCACACACTAGGGACAATTTAGAATCGTCAATGCACCTAACCTGTATGTCTTTGGACTGTGGGAGGAAACCGGAGTACACAGAGGAAACCCAAGCAGACACGGTGAGAACATGCAAACTCCACGCAGGGAGGACCCGCGAAGCGAACAATCACGGATAACTTAATTATGTAAAATGCATGCCAAGTCATACATAATCCAAAACAAAACGTTTTAAGATAGCTATCCACTATATCTAAAACCTAACTAACATCTTCTAAATCAACAAAACCATAAAAAGTATTTAAATTAACCCTCCCTATATAACCTGTTGTGCACATCTGATTTTTATACCAATGAGCATATTGCATCTAAGATTATTCAAACATTTCCCGCTTCTGAGATCTGAAATATGCCTCCCTATCGAAGTATTGTGTCAAACCTTGAGTCATTGTGATAAAGACATGATATGAACAGAGCAACTATATACAGTATGATGGTTTGGTTGTTTACTTCTTATGATTTCTGTACTTTTCATTTTAATTTCTTGGGTTGCATGGGAAGAATGAGTGTACACTTAATATAAGATTTATTGGACATCTTGAATTTGTTTATTAAAATACATAAGCAACTCACCCAAGATTGTGCTGGAGTTTTTACATAGGAGTATATTTCCAATGTATTTACAATACAGCAATTTGAGGCAATTTTTAATTTTTAATTATTAACCTCCTTAGGCTAATCTGCAGGCAGCAGAATGAACAGGACATTATTCAAGGTTTCAAGAAAAAAAAATATTCAGTCTTGACATCTTGATTTATCTCAGCATCATAACATGGGTGTCTCTAACAGCAAGTATGGACGAATGGGATCAGCCAGCATTTATACCACTATACATAAAGTAATAAAAGGGTCAGAAACAAGTGGAAGAAGTCCCAATATACTCTTACAACAAAATGTTCATAGGACAGATGAGATCCTACTGCCTATTAAGTATGGCATTACACAAGGTGCTGGTAAGAGTTCCTGACTTTTTGACTGCAAATTAGGAATCAGAAATATAAGAATACTTGGTCTATTAAGAAGCATTTTGATGGACTTTAAAAAGATACTCGTGACTTGAGATGTGGGGTTTAAAGGCTAGGCTCTGTAAATAGTTACTGAAATTACAGCCAGCTCTAAACAGTCAGCTAGTGTTTTATTTCTTTTTTGTTTTCAGTTGACACTTTAACATCTTCCAATAATCATTCCCTGGTTATATCATACTGTATTTTGATTCTAAATCCCGTGATTTCTGATACATTTTAGTTTTATGAACTTTCAGTTCTGTTTTGTATTTCATATATCACCATTTTGTTAAATTAAGTACAGACTACCAGACCTGAAATAAGCAGTAATCATTAGCAAACAGCTAACCCCAAATGGATAACTGCACAGAAGCAAAATATAATGCCATCAATCTATCGAACCAGACCCCACAACATAATATAAATACAGTATCTTCTAATTGTTTTTCATAATACAACACATTTTGTAAATAACTTCTATGGTATAGTGCATTAGTAAAAATTATACGAATGCCATTAATTCCCTTATCACAAAGAGGCAGAGAGCAATAGCTTACATACTGTCTGTTTACTCTTACAGCTCCAGAATTCAGATTAGGCTAGCTGTCTGCTTTTGTTCTACTATGTCTGCCACTTTTTCATCTTCAGCTGCTGTCTTAGTGATTAGGAGAAAAGGAGCATCAAACAAAACCAAACCTCAAGACTCTGTAGTATGAAAATGCTTATATATTATATCTGTGACAAGAATCAGCAAAAACAAACATTAAATATCAGCATGGCCAGTTACTTAAATGAATCCGTTTACCTCCATTAGTTCTCCAATGCTAATCCTCAACTCACCCTAAAACAATGATAAGCAGAATGTGTTGATTCTTCAAGACCTTGATTAGACAAGACAGACAGACAGACAGACAGACAGACAGACAGACAGACAGATAGATAGATAGATAGATAGATAGATAGATAGATAGATAGATAGATAGATAGATAGATAGATACTTTATTAATCCCCAAGGGGAAATTCACATTCATTCATGACCTCAGAGTGCTCATGCTGTTAATATATCAAACCAAGAATTCCACGATGAAACATTTGTTAGATGTGTGAAAAAATCAGTGAATTTAATACACACAAATTACTTGTCTTCATTAAACTCAACAGATTGAAGTAAAGGATGTACACACACATGGAACAGTGGGATAATCCTAACTATATGAAAAGTTTCACAAGCAGTTGGGCAGATGTGAGAAGTCCATAGCAGCACCACCAGCAGATTGTGTGGCAAGCTATCATAGCACTCATGTCAACACTTTCAGTCCATATGTTAACATTCTCCATGGTTCACCATGTAATGACTTGAACCATAGGACAGCAACTCACAAAGTTATTATTTTATTCACAGCGTTCACTGTGCTTCTTGCAATTGAATTTAAAAGCCCACTTTTTCAGGTGCATATTCTCAAGTTTATGACCACGTAAAAGGTTAGATCTTTGTGTGGTTTCAAGTGCTCTTTCACTGACCTCACTCCTTTACTTTACTCAGTTGTGCACATTTTTTTGTTCTATTTATGGTTTAGAGCATTTTTCAGTTTTTTTCTTTATTTTCTTCTGGTTCATTGTCATGGTTAATGCCTAAGTATTGTTTCTGCTTTTTTTTACGGCTCAACTATATGGCTTCAAAATTTGTTTTTCCACTCCTGGTTTACATATGCATTATTTAAATATTTTTAAATTCCCAGAAATGTTTTAAGCATTTACTAACATTTGCTATAAACAAACAGAAGTGTGCAGATATTTAAAAAGAATTCAAAATTTAATGTCCAATTACTGCAGCTCAAAATCGGTACATTTAATTTTCAGTGTATCATAGTACTGGAAGGTCACGTGGAACACAATGTAATTCTGGAATGTCTGCTAGCATGACAGAAAGATTCCATTGGTTATTTTGTGTCTTAACCTAACAAATATTTATTATTCCAATCCACAAGCAGGAAAAGAAGGCACTCCCGCGCGTAATTAAAACTGCACAGCACATCTCTGGAGCAACCTTCTCCTCCCTGCAGGACATCTACACTAGTAGGGTCATCAGGAGGGCACGCAACATAATTAAAGACAATACTCATCCTCAACACCCGCTTTCACGCTGCTTCCCTCAGGGAGGTGCTACAGGAGTGTGAAATCACGCACCACAAGACTGACGCATAGTTTTTTTCCACAAGCAATCAGACTCCTCAACAATGCTAAAAGTTAAAGTCAATCCAAATAACAACTCAAAGCCTCATAAATGATACTGACTGCTGCGGTATGTCATCAGGCACTGTGCACCTTATGTTGTATTCTTATAATTGTAATTGCTATTTGTTTTTATACTTCTTTTGTCTTCCTGTCTTGAAGGTGAGCAACCAAAGTAAGAATTTCATTACATGGTTTTAACATGTGTTTTTACTGTGTATATGACAATAAACTTCTTGTAATGAATACATCATCTCCAACTGTGATGATTTGCTTATTTGTAACGGGAATGAAAACATTCAAATTTTTTTTCCTATCCTTTCTTCCTATTAGCATTAATTTACAAATCAATATAAACTATACTTCATTCGGGACAATACCCTTAAAGAGGGAGACTCACTTATACCACAAATTTCAGATACAAGTCTATATATAGACACCAGCATGAAGTCAGGTTTACTGCCATGTGTACAGAGTAGATAGTATACATAGTACAATGAAATTCTTACTTACATGTCTCCTCAGAACAGGCCACAAAAATACAAATAATAAAAAGAATATAAGTACATATAAAAATTATACATAATATATACAACATGCATTTTTAAGTATTACACATACAGTGGATACTCGGATCACGAACGTCTCGGTACATGTACAACTCGGTTCACGACCAAAAAGTTTGCCAAACTTTTGCCTCGGTTCACGACCACACACTCAGTATACAAACAAGCCAGTTTCCCTTTCGGTTTGTGCGCGCCGATGATTTCCGCATGTGTTGCATTGTTCTCGGTCAGACGTGCCTGCCTGCCTGCACCTGCGTGCCTGCCTGCTGGTTCATACGCGCCGATTACTGTATTTAAGCACATGTTGAGCCGCTCCCTGTTCATTGTTCTCAGTAAGACGTGCGTGCTTTACCTGTGATCTCAATGGGCTCTACAGTATTTCGTGTGCTTTTGCAGTTAACCATGGCTTCTAAGCAAGTGAAGAGTGTTCAAATGTTCCTTGAGAGAGAGAGAGAGAGAGAGCGAGCGAGCCTGCTCGTGCAGCTGAGAAGGGAGCCTGGATGTTTTGTGTCAGTGTTATTCAATGTTTTTACATTAGTTTACTATTACACTGTGCATTGTATGGTGTAATTAACTATATTTGTGCTTAATCTTTAAAAAAATATTTACATACAGTTCGTACGGTCTGGAACAGATTAATTGTATTTACATACAATCCAATAGGGGAAATTGCTTCGGTTCATGACCAACTCGGTTTACGACCAGAGTTTTGGAACAAATTATGGTCGTGAACCGAGGTTCCGCTGTATATAAACATTTTATTATGTTCTTATCGTTGACTGTTTCACATGTATTACATATCATAAGTAGAAACTATACCTAATTGTACAGCTAGGAGTACCAATGGCTGTGTATCGTTTGCCAGAAGAAAGGAATAAGAAAAGTGGCTGTGCAGGATGGCTGAGGTCTTTAATTGCACTGTTTGCATTTCTAAGGCAGAACATGTGGTTTGTACCATGGGTGCAAGTGATATTCTGGGTTACCTTCACCACGCTGTGTGTGGCTTTACATTCTTGAGCCAAGCAGGTGCTGTACCAGGATGCAATATAATCAGGGAGGATGGACTCTAATGTGAATCTTTAGAATTTAGTAACAACAGATGGAAGATGTGTGAGCTGCCCTTGCATGTCAGATGTTGTAGATGCACTGGTGAAGCCTTTCGATAAGAGTCAAAATGTGTTGTGTTCAATACAATTCATCCATGATAGTCACTCTAAGAAAGTTAAAGCTGTTCACTCTTTCCACAGCATCCTCTGATTTAGATGGAAGTGTGGTTTTCATTCTGCTTTCTGATGTCTAAATACATAGATGATAGATATTTTATTTTCCCCAGGGTGAAACCAAACATTTAGAGAAGCTCACGAAAAATATACATGTTTTAACAAACCTGAGCCCCCAAACACACACAAGAATTCTCCTGCTTAGATAATAGAAAACCTGCTACCTCTGATAACAAGCTTGTAGGTAGGTGCACAGTGTTGTCAGATCTACCAAGCTGTGCCACAGGTTTAAATTTAAAGGCATTGACTTTGAATAAAGGAAGACCAGCTTGTTGTGTCCACAAATGTAATATGCTGATACAAGTTTGTTCCTTTCAAAGCTCCCCTGATAAAAATCATCTCCATTCCAAAGTCAGAATGATTCATAATCATGATCTCCAGACAAGCTTGCTCCGGATATTCACCCTTTCGCCCTTTTAATTTTCGGACAAGCAGCAGAGTCAAGTCGTAATCAGATGTTCCTGGAAGGTGACCTAGCTTAATGAGGCAGAAGAAAAGGCATTAGGAGGACATCCCTTTCGAATTATGTGACCCCATGGAAGTATAAAAGTGAGCTATGGAAAAGGAAGGGCACTTTGCTTAAGAAAAGGTCAGTATACTCTTTTAAGAGTTTGCAGTGATTATTAGTAACTACAGTGTCCCCTTCCTATTTTATGATCAAAACATTGTGCCCCAAGGAAGTTAAGATGACCATTAACTACAATTAGTTTCTTTTAGAAGTCCAGTTAAAAAACCTATTGCTCTTGTATTTTCTAATGACCCTAACCATAACTCAGCATACAGTAAGGGGCAGAAAGGCATGAACAATGAATTTATGAGTAATCCTTGATTGACACAATTCCTAAGCAATACTAGGTAATAGTCATTAATTTAATGTCTCATTTTAAACAAATCTGCTGCTTTAGTAATTTTTAGGAGCTTTCTGAAGTGCATGACATGTGCAAAGGATTATATTTCATACAGATAATGATGCATCACCTGTTTATTTTGGCATTCATCACTGCTTTTTGGTTCCTGCTGGATAGATTGTTTGCCCCAGAGAACTCTAAATAGCTGAGAAAAATTTGCCAGATTATCTACTTACTCCCTTTGTATAAGCCTGGAAATTACTTTATCAACATACAGATCACATTCCTGTGATGTGGACTGTGGTACAGTAATGCTGGGGTTAATGCAGAAGCATCATAGAAGACAAACTGCGAATCAAACAAGGTCTGCAGGTTCCCAAATAATACTACCCGAAGGACTGCAGTCGTGGGAACAACTGAGATTGGCTCTGTGCAAAAGTAGGATAAAATCTTCAGAAACTGAACAGAAATGTGCTTTTAAAAAAATCATCTCCTGTACTCCACTATCTCATGGCTCCAGGAAAACAGGTCCAATATTTCATTTAGTTAATGTCTGTGCAATGTTTGAACACTGGATTTAGTTTTTCTTTGATGATGTGGTCTCAATAAACTGTAAACCTAAATTTATACTGTAAATACAAATATCTTCTCCCTGTTGATTTGGATATTTGTGTTTTTGTGTGTATCTAGCAGTGGATCACTCACTCCATACTGAGTTAACCTCCATCTTGTGCCCTGTGCTACATAGGTTTGCTACTATACTTATAAAAGAAGAATTAGGTCGATGGGCGGCACAGTGGGTAGCGCTGCTGTCTTGCAGTTAGGAGACCCGGATCTGCTTCCCAGGTCCTCCCTGCGTGGAGTCTGCATGTTCCCCCCATGTCTGCATAGGTTCTCTCCGGGTGCTCCAGTTTCCTCCCACAGTCCGATGACATGCAGGTTAGGTGCATTCTAAACTGTCCCTAGTGTGTGCTTGGTGTGTGTATGCGTGTGTGTGCGCCCTGCCCGGGGTTTGTTTCCTGCCTTGTGCCCTGTGTTGGCTGGGACTGGCTCCAGCAGACCCCCGTGACCCTGTAGTTAGGATATAGCGGGTTGGACAATAGATGGATGGATGGAATTAGGTCGATAGAAATTGATGCACCCGAAGATGACTGCTGACAAAAGTGAGAGACTGGCTATCTTGAAAAAAGATAGAGTCTTAAATAAAGAGCTGGTAATGTAAAGAATGCTTAATCATATAAATGACAACAGACTGGAGGAAAATTAAACCGCTCTCTTGCTATACATCTCAATAACTAGCTGTTCTTTTGAGACCAACTGGAACAAAAAACCCATGAATTTTAATAGGGACCTAAAATTAGCTCTATAAGAAAGATGCCATGCTGTAAATATTTCAAAGCAAATCACATTTATTATGTACTTGGATTCATTATTTCCAGATTATATTATTATTTAATCTATTATTAGCTAACTGTATAGCAGTGTTCCCACATAGTAACATAATAGCTTCCACAAGGGACAAACATTTAATTGAAAGAAATTTTCTATAAATTGAAATCTGCAATGTTTCAAATAAAAATCTATATTTATAAAGATAATTTCACCAATTCATTGAGTTAATTATAATGAAAAAAATTTAATTCTTGCATAGGAATGCAAAAAAATTATACTCAAGCCTTTCATGGGGCCTTTACTTTCAAACACAGGGTGACATTTAAATGGTTGCTTTTTAAAATTATTTTTAATGTTTCTTGCACATCCCTACAGGTTTATGTTATTATTTGTATTATTTTTATTTTTTCTTGCAACTCCCAAAAGTAACACAGAATGAAGGCAATACAAAATATACAAAATAAAAACCTAATTGATTTTATTCTCATTAGCACAGTTTTTGAAATGGTTGCACTTGATGCACTAGGTAACTGAACTACAATCATTATTATACAAGGTCCTAGTACGAATATTACAAAGGTCAACACTTTTTTTTTTTTTTTACAAAACTAAGCAATATTTTCAGATATTAAAACTAATTTCACCAAGTAAAAGAATAATCATATAACATTCTCAAACCTGCTTAATCCAATTCCCATACAGGAGCCAAGTCAAACGGGGACAATTTGGAATCACCATTTAACCTAGCCAGCATGTTGTTGGAATGTTTTTGGAAAATTGGAGGAAAACCCATGCAAACACTGAAATATTGCGTAAACTCCACATAGTCAATCACCAGGTGCAGGATCCAAACAAAAGACTCTATGTCTGTGAGGGAGCAGTGCTGCCCAGTGCACCAACATGCTGCCTTAGAAAAAATAAAAAAGGAAAAAATTGTGAATTCTATATATATTTTGGTGTAGTATTCAAAGAATAATCCATCCATCCATTCATTATCCGACCCGCTATATCCTAACTACAGGGTCACAGGGATCTGCTGGAGCCAATATGGATGGATGGATGGATGGATTCAAAGAATAATGTTTAAAAAAACAATGTTTCAAAAGAAAAGTCCTAACGTAATAGAAACGGTCTGAACAGGCTTTAACAGCATAACTGTCAATGTTTTAATTGTGATATGAAGTGAGTTGCGGCAGTAGAAGTGAAATTAACTGGTTAGATCTTTACTAGAACAAACTGGAGACTAAGAATCACACTTTCATTTATCCACATCTAAAACACAGCAGGCAAAAAATACATTATAAAAAGCTTCAATGGAATAAAGCAACTAAGAATATGGGTTTATTAAAGTTTGGAAATTCAAAAACTAAATGTCTGAATATATGCCAGTTTAAGCAAGATTGTAAATTGAAGAACAGAAAAATGAATGAAAAACTACTAGCAAAGGAAAGAGAGATTGAGGTTTTAAAAAATTTAATAGTCTCCTAAATTATAATCTTCACTGTTCCTGTCCCAACACTGAATAATCAAAACAGACCAAATTTGCTAAGATGTAGAGTAATTTAGGTGACCCTCTGAAGACTAGAATTTTTTTGTCAAAATCTGTAAAACTGTAAACATATTAGTCAAGAGTCCACCCCTCAAGGGCAACATTCTCTGTCTATTGTGTTTTTTAAACATCTAAGTACAAAAACTGAAAATTGGAAGATTAATGACATTCAAACCATCTACCACTGTGAGAAAGCAGTATTCTTTGAGATGACAACTAATGATTTCTATATTCATTCCAAAAGTGGACACAGCATTACTGCATTTGACTATCATTAGAGAGATGAAGTAGTCTTTTCACAAAAACTCTGTGTATACTCTATTGTTTAGATTAAAGGTCAGGTCATGTCAGGTTGGGGAGCATGCACTGGTACAGCATGTTGCTGCACCCACCACACAACAAAACAGCTTGGAATCCTGGTTTGCAACCCCCCAGGCAGACATGCGGACCAGCACCAACCTCCGGAAATGACCATCTATCTGCCATAGCCAGCTGTTACATGGCCGTCCCATTGGTCTGGTCCAGCCACTTGGGTCCTCAACAATGAGGATCCTGTGAGTCAGATCACCCACTGGGAATCGTGCCACATGGCTGTAGTGCCGTAACTGATGCTCAACACACAATGAAGGTAAAGTGCCTCATTTGGGACTCCATGAGCAACCGCTCATTCAACACATAGTCAAACCAGTGGTACCCAAGGAGTCTCCAAAGAAACACAGTACCAAAGGAGTCCAGTCTTCGTTTCAGGTCACTGGATAGCATCCATGTCTCACAAACATACAGCAAGACAGGAAGCACCAGGACTCTAAAGGCTTGGACCTTCTTCCTTTTGCATAGAGTGCCACACACCCCTTTCCAGCAACCTCATGAATCCCCCCCATGCTCTCCCAATCCATCTACTGATTTCATAGGAAGAGAGACATGAATGTCACTGCCAAGGTAAGTAAACCCCTCGACAAGGTCGATGTTCTCTCCGCAGACAAACACACTGCAGATGGCTGTGTCCAAGATGTCGTTAAAGGCCTGGATCTTGGTTTTTATCCAGGACACTCACAAGTCCAGACACTCAGACTCATCGCTCAGTCACTTGCGAGCCCTGATCAGAGCCTCCATTGACTACGTGAAGATCACAGCATTATTGGCATTGTCAAGATGAGTGAATCTTTCTTCAGCAACAGATGCCCCACAACCCACAACCTTGCCCAACACACAGTCCATGCAAGCATTAAACAGAGTAGGAGCAAGAACACACCCCTGACAAACCCCACAATCAACTAGGAAAAACACAGAGGTTCTGCCTCCACTCTGAACAGCACTCACAGTACCAGCATACAGGCTGGCCATGATATCCAGCAACCATAAGGCTCAATCAACTGAGTCAAACGCCTTACAAAAATGGACAAATACTGCAAAGAAATTCTGCCGATATTCGAGTTTGTACTCCATGAAAACCCTCAGTGCCAGGATCTAGTCGATTCTAGAATTCTTAGGTGTTAAACCAGACTTCTCCTGTTGCTGGTAGGTGAGTAATTGATCATGGATTCTATTGCGGATGACCCTAGCAAGGACCTTACCCAGCACTGAAAGCAGCGTTATCCCCCTGTAGTTGCTGCAATACAGGCGATCAACCTTCCCTTTCCAGATAAGGTCGACAAGTCCCATTTTCCAGTCAGTTGGGATGATGCCAGTCTCCCAAATGGAAGCAAAAATTGTTTGGAATGCCAGGAGAACAGCCTAACCACCAGTCTGGAGAAGTTCACCATGGATACCACAGATCCCTGCAGCCTTCCTATCCTCAGCTGGTTAACCACCTGTGCCATCACAGTAAGACTGGGTGTTTCACAGGTAATTGGAGAATCCGCCTCAAGAACCATGGACCCAGAGATATCCAATGTCCTAGCTGGAGGATCAGCTTTAAACAGCTGCTCAAAGTAGCCAGCCCAGCAGGTCACAACTGCAGTGTCATCCGTAAGGACAGTTCAATCAGCCAGCCTGACTATAACTCTCCGAGGAACAGATTTGGATGTTTGTAATGCTTCAGCTCCTCTGTAAGCAGGACATAGGTCACTAGACCATAGATGGTTTGTCACTTGCTCACAGATTCCTCTTAACAAACGCCTCCTTATCTGCCCTCAGAGCCCTCACAGTCGTCATTCTCAGTTCCCGGTACAGACTGGAGTTGCCATCAGGACATGCTCTGTGACTCCTCTTGATGATATCAAGAGTGCGCTGCAAGATGAAACATCTCCTTCTGGGGATGCCTCAGATTGGGATCTACGTGCTGCTGTGCAGCAGGCGACGCCTCAGCACCACACCAGTTCTGATCCCCGACAGGCCTGACCCCATTTGCTCTCCGGCGGTTTTGTCTCTTCCAGGGATGGGGCTCCCGAGAGCTTTTCCCCATCCCCTTCATAATGTAAGCTACTCCTGCGGAGAACAGAATGGAGTCCTTTCTGTTGTCTCAGATCTGTGAGAATTTTTTTTATGGTAGCTGGAGTGCCAATCCTGCCACCAACCCCCATGATTTCCAAGCAAGTTGGAGGTCTGCTTGCCAGGCCGGATGCAGTTTAACGTAATATCCATGACTTTCACAAAAAGGCAAGTAGTTTTTAACAAATCTATCCTTGATATGTTTGCATATTTTAATTGTTATATGTGTGACTTTACTATTTTATTGTACACAAATCAAATGAACTTGTCCTAGCATATAGGATGTCCAATTTCTGAAAGCAATGTATTCAATGCATGTAGCTCTTTAATTTACAATAATAATAATAATAATAATAATAATAATAGGCTCATATGAAATGCAAATATTCTTTTTAAACATGCTGTTAATGGTAAAAATAATGCAAACATTATAGCCAGGTCATGAATGTGTCAAAGTGACAAATACTGTACATGGCTGATATCTCATTGCAGTACACTAATGAGCAATTTAGAAGAGGGAGATGCGAGGATCTAGAAAATTACACAGTGCTAACTTGTCTGTGTTACCTATCATTACTGTTAAAAGCATGCATTATTGGGAGCAATTCATTTTAGTTTTCAACTTCCAAGTTTTGATTTGTCCTGAATTTCAGATACTGATCTCTGTTTATTGTATAAGAAATGTTGTTTTACCTGACTATCTCTGTGATAAACCCTTTATGGTTTAAAATGAAGATATTTGTCACCCCCTTTTCACTCATTGATTTGTATGGTGCTGACATTAGTTCAGACCATTAAAAATGAGTGATCCAGACAACCAAAAACATAATTTAAAAATTGTTGCGCTAAGGAATAAATTAAGAAAACAACAAGCACAAGGCTCAGTGCTAACTGCTACAGTGCAACATCTTGTACTGGAGTTTGAGATTGCAACAGAATCTAAGAGATATTGGTGCTGCTACTCCATAACAGTTGTAGTTATCAAAAAGCCTCAGATTCTGCACCTGGATCATTACTTCAGTGATATAAATAGTTACAGGGACTTCTTATATCATAATATTTTTTTATTAGCTAAAAGCCTTTGCAACAGGAAAATCAAAGATTAAATTTATGATTTCACTGTAGTCACGAAAACCTCTTGAATGGGCAATTGCTATTAGTGACAGCAGTTATCCTTATTGTAAGAATTCAGATTGCTTTATGTGGAGTTTCTTCAGTTTTTGACGCCAATGAGAGAACAACTGTTTCTAATAATGGGCTGATATACTTGAAACAGCAAATCAATACAAACGCATACGATGTATGTTGATGCAGAGAGAATCATCTGCTAAAACCCACGTAAACACAGGGATAATGTGCAAATTTCACACAAAACATAATGGGGAAAGGCTCTATTTACTATTAATCGCCATATAATCCTTAATGAGTTAATGATATTTTTATTCTTATACAGTGGTGTGAAAAACTATTTGCCCCCTTCCTGATTTCTTATTCTTTTGCATGTTTGTCACACAAAATGTTTCTGATCATCAAACACATTTAACCATTAGTCAAATATAACACAAGTAAACACAAAATGCAGTTTTTAAATGATGGTTTTATTATTTAGGGAGAAAAAATCCAAACCTACATGGCCCTGTGTGAAAAAGTAATTGCCCCCTGAACCTAATAACTGGTTGGGCCACCCTTAGCAGCAATAACTGCAATCAAGCGTTTGCCATAACTTGCAATGAGTCTTTTACAGCACTCTGGAGGAATTTTGGCCCACTCATCTTTGCAGAATTGTTGTAATTCAGCTTTATTTGAGGGTTTTCTAGCATGAACCGCCTTTTTAAGGTCATGCCATAGCATCTCAATTCGATTCAGGTCAGGACTTTGACTAGGCCACTCCAAAGTCTTCATTTTGTTTTTCTTCAGCCATTCAGAGGTGGATTTGCTGGTGTGTTTTGGGTCATTGTCCTGTTGCAGCACCCAAGATCGCTTCAGCTTGAGTTGACGAACAGATGGCCGGACATTCTCCTTCAGGATTTTTGGTAGACAGTAGAATTCATGGTTCCATCTATCACAGCAAGCCTTCCAGGTCCTGAAGCAGCAAAACAACCCCAGACCATCACACTACCACCACCATATTTTATGGTTGGTATGATGTTCTTTTCTGAAATGCTGTGTTCCTTTTCGCCAGATGTAACGGGACATTTGCCTTTCAAAAAGTTCAACTTTTGTCTCATCAGTCCACAAGGTATTTTCCCAAAAGTCTTGGCAATCATTAAGATGTTTCTTAGCAAAATCGAGACGAGCCCTAATGTTCTTTTTGCTTAACAGTGGATTGCGTCTTGGAAATCTGCCATGCAGGCCGTTTTTGCCCAGTCTCTTTCTTATGGTGGAGTCGTGAACACTGACCTTAATTGAGGCAAGTGAGGCCTGCAGTTGTTTAGATGTTGTCCTTTTGTGACCTCTCGGATGAGTCGTCTCTGCGCTCTTGGGGTAATTTTGGTCGGCCGGCCACTCCTGGGAAGGTTCACCACTGTTCCATGTTTTGGCCATTTGTGGATAATGGCTCTCACTGTGGTTCGCTGGAGTCCCAAAGCTTTAGAAATGGCTTTATAACCTTTACCAGGCTGATAGATCTCAATTACTTTTGTTCTCATTTGTTCCTGAATTTCTTTGGATCTTGGCATGATGTCTAGCTTTTGAGGTGCTTTTGGTCTACTTCTCTGTGTCAGGCAGCTCCTATTTAAGTGATTTATTGATTGAAACAGGTGTGGCAGTAATCAGGCCTGGGGGTGGCTACGGAAATTGAACTCAGGTGTGATACACCACAGTTAGGTTATTTTTAACAAGGGGCA
This sequence comes from Polypterus senegalus, assembly GCF_016835505.1. NCBI lineage: Eukaryota > Metazoa > Chordata > Cladistia > Polypteriformes > Polypteridae > Polypterus > Polypterus senegalus. The sequence goes on along the minus strand of NC_053163.1, from coordinate 89,634,697 downwards.
ATTACTTTTTCACACAGGGCCATGTAGGTTTGGATTTTTTTCTCCCTAAATAATAAAACCATCATTTAAAACTGCATTTTGTGTTTACTTGTGTTATATTTGACTAATGGTTAAATGTGTTTGATGATCAGAAACATTTTGTGTGACAAACATGCAAAAGAATAAGAAATCAATAAGGGGGCAAATAGTTTTTCACACCACTGTATCTATATTTACATATGTGGCAAAACAGTGCCTAACAAAAGTATTCTCCCGCTGCTAAGTTTTCTCATTTTATTGATACACAACATTGAATGTATATTTAATTTGCCTTCTTTGAAACTGATAGACAGAGAAACAATCCTTAATGTCAAACAAATCTCGGCAAAGTGATCTAAATTAATCTGCTCTATATATATAAAATCCTAAGCCTAAAAGTGCAACAGTGATATATATATATATATATATATATATATATATATATATATATATATATATATATATTTGGTATCATTCTTTTCAGAATTTATGGAACTTTAATGTGATGTTGTTAGATTTTCAGATTCTTATTCCATTTTTAAATTATAAACTACAAAATATCAAGAACTCCCGTCCCGCAATACGAGACTTAACCAAGAGTGGCAAGAGATTTAACCACACCTGGGGCAGGAAATAAAAGACAAAGAGTAGGACAGTTGCTGTACAGGCTTTTAAATGTTCGAAGCATCTCGCGAGATGCAGATCACTGGCAGCAGCAGCACCAGCAAGCCAGCAGGTGATCAAGCACAGAGGAGGTAAAAAAAAAACTCTATTTGTTTCCCATTGTATCACTGTTTAAGAGAGGGTTTCGGTAGAGCGACTGCATCTGCTTGGGGTGTGTTCGGCCCCCCTCTTCAAAACACGAGCGGCAGAGATGCGAAGTGGCTGACGAGCAAAGCAGGCAGGGGGGGACCCCCTAGTTACCAGTATAAAAAACAAAATAACTGATCAGGGAAGAATTTACTCCTCTAGACAACCAGAGTATACATGTACACAATAACACAGATGGAGTCTAAATAAAGTGCACCATTAAAGTGAATAGGTTATCAGGACTCCTAAAGGCTCCACAAGCCTAGCCAGGCCTTATCAGTCTGCCTAGAATTGGCCTCATACAATCTTACGCAATCTAAAGATTAAACAAACAAGAGCAGAACCAAATAATTCCAACAAACCATAAAATCCAATACTTAAAAATATGTTGTCAATAGAACTTTAATGAACCACTGAAGGATCCACTCTCAGCTTGAAAAATATAAAGACTGAGGGTGGTCTTTCAACATTGAACATCAGAGTGGTCCCACCACTTAGGGATAAAACCTACAAAGTACAAGAACCATAGGAGAAAAACTCATTACACATAACAAGTAAGTAAAAAACAAATAAGAAAATTTTAACAAATAATACATAATTACAATAAACATGTACTTAATAATGATTTAATGTTAACAAAAACAGAAAATAAATACAAGCCAGGAAAAAAACTCTGGGTGTAATATAGCAGCTGGCAGTGGTGCGAAAGTATGCAATATTTCTGCAAAATAACACAATAATAATTATGAAATCACAAAATACTTATGTAAAAAAAATATCTTTGAGTGGTGGGAATAAGCTTCAATACATAATTTAATTGAAACATTTCTTCCTACAAATCATTACATAGGCGGCACGGTGGCACAGTGGGTAGCGCTGCTGCCTCGCAGTTAAGAGACCTGGGTTTGCTTCCCGGGTTCTCCCTCTGTCTGTGTGGGTTTCCTCTGGGTACTCCGGTTTCCTCCCACAGTCCAAAGACATGCAGGTTAGGTGCATTGGTGATCCTAAATTGTCCTTGGTGTGTGGGTATGTGTGTGCCCTCCGGTGGGCTGCCGCCCTGCCCGGGGATTGTTTCCTGCCTTGCACCCTGTGTTGGCTGGAATTGGCTCCAGCAGACCCCTGTGACCCTGTAGTTAGGATATAGTGGGTTGGATGATGAATGGAAATCATTATATAAAAATAAATATCATTCATTGAGGACCAACTGTTTCACAATTTATTTTGTAGTTCATGCCAGCTTTAAAATGTCCAGTCAATTATTACATCATAAAATAATTTACTACTTATTATCAAGTCTTGAATTGCAAACGGCGTTTTCATGTATTCTTTTCTTAATTCCCATAATTTAACAGAAAACAAATGAATTGCAGTACTAGAAATTTAACTCTTTTTGGAATTGTATTATTAGCATTAGCAAATCCTATCCTAGTTACCATTGTTTTTCTGTCACCACCATTCTGAAGGAATATCCTGAATTCCCTGCCATGTTCAGCAAACAAAAATCATTAGTATTGCCACATCATAAGTGTAGTAACTGTACAAGTGACTTTTACTGAGAGCACCACTACTGAAGTTCCAGGGCTGTGGAGTCAGAGTTGAGGAGTCATAAGCAAGTATTGGATTACTGGAGTCAGAGTGGGTAAAAATGTATCAACTATGACTAGATGTAAATTGCAATATAATGTGTTAAAGCTTCTAATTTTACATATAATAATTCAAATAAACCATTTTTTTCCTATAGCCTTTTGATAAAAATATAACCTTTAAATTTTTACAAGTTTTTTCTTTTGTTTAATGTTACTCAATGTTTGTAATGTCCTTAATAAATTATATTAAAAAGCCACAACAGCATCACTACAGCCTTTAAACCCAAACTTTAACTGGTTAGGGTGCTAAAAAGGTAGCCTGATGATTCATGCTGACAGTGACGAAATGCCTTATATCTTGTATGTTGTGAGTTTTGAGTCAACATAGTAAATGCACACTTCAGATGTTTATAGTCACCCAGAAATGTTCATGTTTTTGATAGGAATTCTTACCTTTCTTATGTAGATACCATGGAATTGATTTAAAAATATACCCAAGGCATTATTAGTATGTATAATGGCCATTAGTGCTCAGAATTACTAATTATTAATTTATTATTCACATATGGCTGCAAAGCTCCATTTTAAGGAGCAATTCCTTCAGTGTCCTAATCTTGCTGTATGGAAAAAGAAATCATTGCCTGCATGCCATCATTAATGCGAAAACTAGTTTTAAATAACTGAATGGTCAAACACTTTCACTGACTTGATGAGGCAGACTCACCACAGCTGGAGGGAAAAGCAATTATTTTACTGCAGTCACTTTAAAAGGTCAAGCTGTTGCTGTCCAGTTAGAATCCTGCTTTCAAGAAACCAAAGAGCTTTATGTGTGCAAACAATGAAATTAATCATATGGAAGAAAAAATTAGAAATATGAAAATTAAATATTAAAACAGAGATGAATAAAATCATTATGAAGTTTTCAAATATGTCCCAATTTAATTACACTTCCAGTGAAGAAATCATTTCTCAACTTTAAGCAATTACTAATGTGTTTTATATTGCGAAATTATTTACAGTAATATGTTAATTTAGCATTGTTAAGGCAAATTGTAAATTAGTGCAAATGTTTATATTCCTGATCAGAAACAGTGATGTTTAGTTTTAAAAAAAAGGGGAAAGTGATTAAAAAACAAAAAGTATTCTAAAACACCACTTTGTTAAGGATGTGTATATATGATTGGGGTGTTTATGATGATTTAATTAAGTTCATATGTGACCGCAGTAGTCCACACATGAATAAATACCTTGAATGTGACAATACTGCTTACAATATGCATATGATACTGAAATTATCCTGCTTGTTCCAGTGATTTCATATTTTCTACCGTTCTTAAGTTGTGGTGTTTAGAATTTGGACACTTTGTTTTTAAAAAAAAGTGGCGTTTTTAACATGTTTGGTTATACATTATACTGTCTTTAACAGCATTAATAAATCCACTTCATTCTACTCACCTCAACATGCAGCTTTGTCTATGGAAGACGACTTGGCTGATCGCTTTCCAAAAAAGATAAAAGTTTACAATGTAATAGTGCTCCATGGTGGTCTCCAGCTGTCAAAGACCAGAAAAACAATTGTTTTAGGTCTCAATGATACTCCTTTAATAAATTCTTCTTTAGCTCATTCAATGATTAATACTCTATAACCTTTAAATAATGCCACTGTCAAATGCCTTCAGTGTTGACACATTTCCATCCAAAGTAACATGTATATTTTCTGCACAGAAGTACTATTTACTGAATATGTCTGTATAATCAACGTAATATTGTACTTTGTATTTTTCTAATGCATTTTATTTGAATTTAATACAAAATGCACTTACAGACTCTACTTTCATGAAAGCATGAAATGTTCTTCTCATTGCTATTTAAGTAGCTCTTATTTCTAGAATTGACCCTCTCTCTCCATCTCTGATACGAAAAAGTTACCATCCTTGTGTCAAGAGAGTAAGATACACTCCTACTCCAATAAGTATTGGCAATCAATGCTTCATTGTCTCCTAACATCTTTTTAGAATTAAAATGATACAAATTCCACTATGTTCAAAAGGATGTAGGAATCATTGGTAACTGGTTAACATATGAAAAAATGTAGTATAAACATAGGGAAGCCCTTGGGATTCATTTCACATGCTCTTATAATTTTACTAAGTACCAGTACTTTAGTTTGGACAAGCAAAAATCAATGCTGACATTAAAATTTACAGAACTCCCTTAAACCTGATGATCGAACTTTTCACATTTTGCGTTTTGACCAAAGTAATGTCTAAATCTTTGGCAAAACAAAACACCTGGAACAGGAGGGGCGCCTAAATGCAGAATTGCCTCATCATATTATGCACTTGAATAAACATCGAACAAGAAGAAACCTTAAACATTATTAATTACTACAGTCAAGCTTTGTTTGTAAAAGAAAAATTGAAAACAGGATTTATCATTTTTTTCATAGTTAGAAAAAACTTTAAAATGTAAAAACGTCTATCAATGACAAAAAATATACAATAATCACCTATGAGAATCTAGAAAGTTTTCAGAGAGTTTTGAACTACGTGTGTCTGCCAAAAGTAAAGCAGGTGGAATTCACAAACTTCTAAATTTAAAACAAAAGATCAGACTGTTATCGAAATTATTGTGAATTTTACAATCTGCACTACAGATTCAGGTTGGAACAATATCCTCATTTCTCTATTCAAAAATAGAATTTCTGAAGAGTTAAAAGAATATCATCAAGCCATAAGTGGAAGACTCTTTAAAAAGCATCATTGTTTCCATCCATCCATTATCCAACCCGCTATATCCTAACTGCCGGGTCACAGGGGTCTGTCAACAGCCCCTCCGCCAGGAGCAGAGAATGTCAGAAAGAGAGAGAGAGATAGAGACAAGCAAACAATCAAAAATCAATATGTGATGTTTGGGCTTTCAAGTATGCGAAGCACCGCACGGGAAGCATATTGTGTATCATTGAGGAGTTTTATTTAATATGTAATACGTGCTCTGATTGGGTAGCTTCTCAGCCATCTTGCAATAGCGTCCCTTGTATGAAATCAACTGGGCAAAGCAACTGAGGAAGCATGTACTATAAATTAAAAGACCCATTGCCCACAGAAATCCGCGAACCAGCGAAAAATCTGTGATATATATTTAGATATGCTTACATTTAAAATCTGTGATGGAGTGAAGCCGCGAAAGTCGATATAGCGAGGGATCACTGTACTTTGGAACATTACTCTGTATATCCAATTCATTATAATAACTATTCATGGTGACTCTAAAATCTGTACTAACCTCTACTCTGTCTTCTGTTTCTTTTTCCGGTGTCCTTTTGGTGGTTACGCCACCACCATCTACTCAGAGCACCGTGATGTTCCAACAGTGATGGATTAAAAGCCAGAAGTCTGCATGACCATCATCATCAAGTCCTTCCGTGAGAACCCTAAATACAAAGAGGACTATTTCATTTACTGTATGTTAGGTAGAATGTGCAGGGGGGACTTTGCGGTCTCGTGGCCTGGAACCCCTGCAGATTTTTTTTTTTTTTCTATGTTAACTAATGTTGTCTTATTTTCATTTCTTATTTTGTCTTTTATTTTTCTTCATTATGTAAAGCACTTTGAGCTACTTTTTTGTATGAAAATGTACTATATAAATAAATGTTGTATTTAAAAAAATAAAAAAACCCTAAAAACCCACTTTTTGGCTTTTTTATAGCTACATTTTAATTGTACTCATTATACTATACATGCATAGAATTATCTTCAGAGACTGGCAGTCTGTGATGATGCGGGTTCCGCTCCATGCTCCAGTCTTGCTTCCGGGAGCCCTGAACCCAGACACCGTTGGTAATGTTACCGATGAGCTGGACAGTGAGGCACAACAATGAAGCAAGGGGATGGCGCAAAAAGTACTTTTATTTAAAATCAACGAAATCAAAATGTCCAAAGCAAAGTGCAGTGCTTCACAAACAAGTCAATAAATAATTCATAAAAATGAGTGATAGGTGGAGGTTAAAAACGCGCTAGAAAAAAATCCTTTAAAAACAACGAGGTTAAAACAATGGCTGGAAGCAGTCTTTTAAAACAAATCCCGGTGCCTTTCTATTGGTGACTCCCCTGCTTCTCCCGTCCAGGCTATGCACCAGGCGATCAACCCTACCTGCAGCTGACCTTGTTTCTGCCTTCTTCTGCTGGTGTGTTCACCTCGCTGATCCCTGGCTCTGGTGGGCTTCACCTGACCGTGACTTGGGCTCCCCAGCGACCAGGGCGCTCACGCTGGGGCTTTCACATTCCAAGTCCCGACTCCTGCTGCCTTCCCGGCCTTATTTCCACTCCTCAATAATGCTCAGTGGGAGCGACCACTATCAACTGCTCCCAGGGTGCTGGCCAAACACCCAGGCTCAATGTTCAGCTGCAGGTGTTCTCAACTACGAACACCTTTTGTTGCTCATGCACTGGCTTTCTCCTCCCTACTTCCTGCCTTCTCTCCTTCTCAACCTCCATCCATCTTTTTCTTTTCCCCTAGCCACCTCACACTTGTATTTATTACGGGGACGTGTATCAGGTGTGGCAATTAGCAGCTCCAGGCATCAATTACGGATGCGGACGACCCCTCACCTGTGCACTTAAGTAAGGACAGTCCACATCACGAATCACTTGGGAACCACACATACCACTTCCCCCTCTCTAAGCCACGAGTGCAGCGACCATGGCCTTTTTGATTTGAGCTGTGGACCCACTGCACCACACAATCATTACTAATCTCTACATTTATCTCCTTTATTTTGTGGCTTTCTGTGGTGGTGTCCACCAACTGATCAAGGCACTGTGCTGCCACCAGTGAAGCAGGTACCACAGCTGTCCACACGAGCCACGGCATCAAGTCCCCAGGGACAAACCTGGAAACAATGAGTAATGACTTAAGAACATTTAAATTTCGTAGAAAAACCCAGTGAGGACTGGGTGGTCTTTTGGCACATTGTTTTTTCCTCCAGCTTAACTTGTTTTGCCTTTTCTCTCCTACTGGCCATCTAACATTATTAGAACACAAAAAATACATAAGGACTCTACTTTTCTATTAATTAAACATGTATGTTATGTAAGCTCATATTGGTATTATTTTTGTTACTTATTCATTCATTATTTTTCATACCTAATTTAAGTTGTTTATCTTTTCTTGTAACTATTTTTTTGATATCCTTTAAAACTCTTTGAGCTACATCTTGTGTATGAAAATGTCCCATAGAAATAAATGCTGTTGTTGTTGCACTTAGTGTGTCTTGCTAAATACTAGTCATTTTATTCAGAATTTAGTACAATATTATTCCAATTACAACGCTGAATAAAGAAAAAGAAATCCAAATAGTCTAAGGAAGTACCTGTAGTCTTTTAAAGGCTTAAGGTTTTCTTTGCCATGTCAAGAGCACCCCAATATGTCCTTGCAATGTGAAATCAAAGTATATGTATCCATGATTAGTGTGGATTCAGCTTTGTGACAGCATTTTCTGGATTAATTCTTGTCCATGAAACTCTTGCCTGCCAAATAAAATTTTGATGTGGGAAATTGTGAATTATAGAATATTAAATTTGCCCTTCAGCAGTTTTGCTGGCTCATTATAAAACTCATCCAACATTTCATGTATCTTCCTTGAAGCCTGTCTTATCTTTTCAGTTTTTATTCTTTATTAACTGCAGCATCTCCCTCCGTTATCACTGGCAGAGAAAGAGAATTTGAGATGAACTCCTTTTGGAGTTGATTCCTGCTTTATGCATAGATTGTCAGGGTAGGCTCTGGAACCTGCAATACCAAACAGGATACAGTGGGATTAGTAAATGAACAGATGTTTACTGAAATGTTTGGACTGCGGCTTCACAGATCCAGAAAACTGGGTCAAATTCATTTCATACCAGTTACTGTCTGTGTAACGTCACTGCCTTATCCCTGGATTTTAAATGTTAATTGTTTTCCTACAAATACTCCACCTTTTCCTTCAAGTTCCAATATTAAACTGGCACAGAGTAGGTGTTGTGTGCAATTAACCCTGGCTATGAGCTGGCACCCCTTCTAACTTGTTTCCTGCCCCCCAATATTTGGATTAAACAATTTTATGCAATAGATGGACATATTATTTTGGAAAGCCATCATTTTAATACTGTCGAAAATATTATTTTATCCTCATTCAGCAGAAAATAATAACTTCAATGCTCTACATGTGATTTTGTGCACCCTGCCTTGGGGTGTCTGTTTTGTACTTTTTCAGTTGTAAACCTGGGTAAACAAAAGGTGAACAATGAAAGGAGCTCCCTTTTTGACACCCTTAAAGAGATGTTAACAAAAAGCATACAAGTCAGTTACCATTGGATAGATGTCAATTAGAATAATAACTGATAATTAGAATAATGTTATCAAAGACTTTTTGAAGAAACTACAAGAAATAGAACAGGAAACATTGAGAATAAAAGTAAAATTCCAGCAATGTGTGCTATGAGGCTGTCATCTACTGTACACAATCGTGCATTATATTAGGAGGGGTCTGATCTCATGTATCAATCCTTTACTGCATATTTATTTGTTTGAAATACAAAAACAAAACTATAAAGTAGAGATTAAATCTGGGTATCTAATTAGTATGTAGGTGTTTTCGAGGTGTTGACAATGTACTGGCACAGAACATTGCCTTTTGTTTTAGTACCAGAGAGGATATGACAGTAACTTCAGCAAGATGCAAATAGCAATTAATCTATCCATCTCAGTCTTTCATATTGAAGACTTTCCAATTGTCTTTTCCAAAGCAAACTATTTATTTTCAAATAAATATTTTTAAATATTATGGTGTAGTCAACTGAAAAGTAATACTGGATAAGGTGTCCTTATATATAATACGCTACCACGACTGTTCGTTTGTCTGTCCAGGATTTTAAATCACCTGTAGTTCGCAAACCATTTGACCTATTTAGCTTAAATTTGGTACACATATACTACGTGACGTCTACTATCCGCTTTCGGGTGATGATTGACCTCGAGGTTATTCCTTTTTATTTTTTTATTATATTTTATTGTAGAATCAACTCTCGGCAGCAGCCAGCATGGCGGCCGTGCAGCACATGCGTACGGGCGCCGTTCTCATTTCCTACCACCTTCGCCGTCACTTCCCCTACCTCTTCATAACATAAATCATTCTTGATGCAGATTGAAGACTTAAGTGACAGCTTAATGAAAAATTAAGAAAAACATGCTAAGTATTCGCAACACAAACACTGACTTAAACAGTTTTAATGCGAAAAGATGCCGATGAAAGAAAAGAAGAAGCGGACTGCTAGGGTGGAGAAAAGAAGAGCTGCTCAGGAAGCAGCAAGCGCATCAACCTCTGAGCAAACGAATGCTAAACGTACAGAGAAAGAGGAAGAAAACTAGGAATGCTCAAGTTAAGTGTATTCACTGCATGTTATTGTGTAGTGGGCCGTTACTGGTCAGATTATAAAACTACTGTTCAAGAATACCATTTGGCAGTAAATCAACAAAGTGATAAAAGGAAAGGGCCAGATAAAATCAGTACAACTGGGGGAAAACTACGCTAGCTAGAATGGATCCCTTATACAAGAAGTGTGTAGAAGAAAGGGTCAACATTACAAATGACCTATCATTTTATTCAGCAAAGATTCTAAAGTAAAATAAACTGATTTGATTTGATTTCAGATAAATAAAGACAAGGGGAAATTATTGCATAGGAGACTATTGAATTGGTTTAACAAGAATTTCTGCCAGTCAGCGCAAGTCATGACAGCAGTTCACTGTTAAAATGGCCATGGTTTCATTAGTCCTACGTGCCCTGGAGATTGAGTTTTTACCCAAGACATCTTTAACTTATGCAGTGACGTGCATTGTCTGTGCCATGGTTTAATACTCATTTTCATGCATCCTTAAAAGGCTCCTTTGCCCTGGACATGCCAGGAGCCAGTCTAATATGTCTAGAAATCACCAGAATTAAGGATTTTAGCTTTTTTTTTTTACATATATTCCACTGCGGTGGGCTGGCACCCTGCCCAGGGTTTGTTTCCTGCATTGTGCCCTGTGTTGGCTGGGATTGGCTCCAGCAGACCCCTGTGACCCTGTAGTTAGGATATAGCGGGTTGGATAATGGATGGATGGATTTTTCTTCGACTGGGATTATGCAGCCAAGATGGCCACAACACTTGACCCACTTAACCTTTATCATTGTCTACTGCATGATGACATTGAGCTCTTTACTGTGGTCTCTAACCCTAGAAAGGACAGACAGATTAAACTATAAATTATCACCCCCCCACCTGGAACATTAAAGGTAGATGCAAGAAATGCTGCAAATGTTGATCAGCGAAAAGACCAAAAAGACCTAGAAGTGTGAAATTCTAGTCAAGGAAAATTGGAATCATTGAGCAGGCAGTCAAGCAGCTCACATGAAAAACAGGGTAACTAATTTTGGCAGAAATTGTTTTATTTTTTGAATTTATATTCTTAACTTTGAGAATGTTTTAAAGGAAATTATCCTTATTTTGTTGTTTTAAAGATTTGCTCATGCTGTTGGCTCTCCTATCTTTCTCTTAGGCGAGAGTTGAATTCTGGTTTAAGTTTGACTTGTGTATGGAATGTTGTTTTCTTCAAATAAAATCAATTAAAAAAGAATGTTTCAGATGCTGTGAATCCATTACACTAATAGCTGCCTAATCATACCATCCAATTTCTTGACATAATGTGTCTACCATCTGTTAGCATCACAACAATAGTAAAGGAAAACTCCACTCAAAAATAGTATTTTTGTATCTGTTAAATGAATGAGGGGAATGGCAGTCTTCAATTGAAAAGCTTGATGCTAACTAAATCAACTTCTCCTATGTATGTTTTAGAAATGGTGTTGCAGTGCTACTTTGAGTTAAAACTGCATCTCCCAGAAGTCCCTGCAGGGGCTGTTGGGGTCAAAGGTGGTCAGAGGGGTTTAAAAGGAGGGCAGGTGTCCAAGGAAGAAGAAAAGTGTTTTTTTGTTGTTGTATTTTGTGTTTCATTTACCTGTCGGACTGTCTTCTGTCAATTAAGCCATATTTAGTCACTGTGTCCTGGATTGTATCCGTTGTTGGGGTCTGGATCGTCTGTCGACCTGTGTGCTGAGGACTGATTGTGGGTTCACAGTTTTCTCGCAAGAATAGGAGTGCTCCTGAACCATCCATCTGTCTTCACCCTTACAGTGTCTACCGGTAGGACTGTTTTTTCATTCCCTTACAGATCTCTGGACTCTCATCATCTCTCATTACATCTGGTGTGGTATTCCTTGGACTTTGCTGTGTGGAGTTGTGTTTTTGTGTTTATTGTAATATCACTGTAGGGGTACTGGAGTGGTATTATTTATATTATATAATTTCATTATATTCTTTAATTGTTGTCAGTTCCCAGTGTGCTTTATTTTGTCTCAGATTGTGAGTGTGTGCGGATCCGGCCAAGGCTGGAAGCGTCCCTAGGATCCTCTATAAAAATACCTGTAAATAAATCATCGTCATCTTGATGGTGTGAATCTTAGCAGCACCGGACCGCTACAATTGTTTACTGTAACAGTGTTTTAGTCAAAATACAGTGTCACTCATGCATGCCAGAGGATCAACCTTCCAGACTCATCTGAGGTACAGTATGTAAAAGCCATCTTAGGGCAAGAGTTGGTGCTTTTCCTAACCATATTGTCTCCTTCTCCCTCCACAGTCCAGAGAAGGAGCCCACTGATAGAAACTGACTCCACCCTTTTCAGCCGTTGCTCCATAAATTCTGAGTGCATGGAAGAAGATGTTGATGACCACAGCGATCTATAGGACTAAGCTCTGTGTATTCAGAGATCCAATGAAATGCTTAAACCAAGATGAACTAATTGTTCTGTTTTGACATTTGAGTTACCTTATTACAGGTCCGGTTAGCCGCCTCAACAATAGAGGCACGGAACATGGCCCATTCGGACTCAATGTCCCCTACCTCCCTCAGGACGTGGTCGAAGTTTTGCCGGAGGTGGGAGTTAAAGCTACTTCTGACAGGGGACTCTACCAGACTTTCCCAGCAGACCCTCACAACACGTTTGGGCCTACCAGGCCTGACCGGCAACCTCCCCCACCATCAAAGCCAACTCACCACCAGGTGGTGTTCAGTTGACAGCTCCGCCCCTCTCTTCACCTGAGTGTCCAAGACATGTGGCCGCAAGTCCGACAACATGACCACAGTCATTCATCAAACTGAGGCCTAAGGTGTCCTGGTGCCAAGTGCACATATGAACACCCCTATGCTTGAACATGCTTGAACAAGCACAGAAGTCCAATAACAAGCAACTGCTCGGGTTCAGATCGGGGGGGAGGCATTCCTCCCAATCACACCCTTCCAGGTCTCATTGCCCACGTGAGCATTGAAGTCTTCCAGCAGTACGAGGCAGTCCCCAGAAGGTATGCCCTCTAGCACCCCCTCCAGGGACTCCAAAAAGGGTGGGTACTTCAAACTGCTGTTCGAAACATATGCACAAACAACAGTTAGGACCCCAATGTACAGGCTCCAAGTCTGGGGGCAATAAGTATGCCCACACACGCTCGACGCCTCTCACTGGGGGCAACTCCAGAGTATTAGAGAGTCAAGCCCCTCTCAAGGAGATTGGTTCCAGAGTCCAAGCTGTTCATCGAGGTGAGCCTGACTATATCGAGCCGGAACCTCTTGACCTCGCGCACTAGCTCAGGCTCCTTCCCCTTCAGAGAGGTGACATTCCACATCCCAAGAGCCAGCTTCTGTAGCCAAGGATCGGACTGCCAAGGTCCCCTGTGACCCGTGTCCTGGCAAAGGAAAATGCTGTCCAAATTTTTTATTCACCATAGAAGGTCTGCTGAACCGCTCTTTGTCTCATCCCTCACCTAGGACCAGTTTGCCTTAGGTAGCCCTACCAGGGGCATAAAGCCACGGAAAATAGAGCTCCTAGGATCATTGGGACATGCAAACCCCTCCACCACGATAAGGTGGCGGTTCGAGGAGGTGAGGAGAGACCTGGAGGGTGCATGGGAGTTTGTCCAACCAGTCTACATGTGTTTTGTGGACTTGGAAAAGGCGTTCGACCGTGTCCCTCAGGGAATCCTGTGGGAGATGCTCCAGGAGCATGGGGTACTGGACCCCCGATAAGGGCTGTTCAGTCCCTGTACAACTGGTGTCAGAGGTTGGTCCGCATTGCCGGCAGTAAGTCGAGCCCGTTTCCAGTGACAGTTGGACTCCGCCAGGGCTGCCCTTTGTCACCGATTCTGTTCATAACTTTTATGGACAAAATTTCTAGGCTCAGCCAGGGTGTTGAGGGGGTCTGGTTTGGTGGACTCAGGATTGGGTCACTGCTTTTTGCAGATGATGTTGTCCTGTTTGCTTCATCAGGCTGTGATCTTCAGCTCTCTCTGAATCAGTTCGCCGCTGAGTGTGAAGCGGCTGGGATGGGAATCAGCACCTCCAAATCCGTGACCATGGTCCTTAACCGGAAAAGGGTGGAGTGCCCTCTCAGGGTTGTAGGCGAGATCCTGCCCTAAGTTGAGGAGTTCAACTATCTCAGAGTCTTGTTCACGAGTGAGGGAAGAATGGAGAGTGAGATAACAGGCGGATTGGTGTGGCTTCCGCAGTGATGCGGGCTCTGCATCGGTCTGTCGTGGTGAAAAAGGAGCTGAGCCGTAAGGCAAAGCTCTCAATTTACCAGTCGATCTACGTTCCTACCCTCACTTATGGTCATGAGCTTTGGGTAGTAACCGAAAGAACGAGATCGCGAATACAAGCGGCTGAAATGAGTTTCCTCCGCAGGGTGTCTGGGCTTTCCCTTAAAGATAGGGTGAGAAGCTCAGTCATCCAGGAGGGGTTCAGAGTAGAGCCGCTGCTCCTCTGCATCGAGAGGAGTCAGATGAGGTGGCTCGGGCATCTGATCAGGATGCCCCCTGGACGCCTCCCTAGTGAGGTGTTCCGGGCACGTCCAACCGGGAGGAGGCCCCGGGTAAGATCTAGGACATGCTGGAGGGACTATGTCTCCTGGCTGGCCTGGGAACGCCTCGGGAATCCCCCGGAAGAGCTAGAAGAAGTGGCCGGGGAGAGGGAAGTCTGAGCATCTCTGCTCAAGCTGCTGCCACCGCGACCCGACCTCAGATAAGCGGAAGAGGATGGATGGATGGTTACCTTATTAGGCCAACGTTTTGTTTTGTTTATTTAAGGTTGAAGAGAAATTAAATGGAGACAGCCAGGTTGGTGTCCCAACATTTCGTGTGCTCCTTCACTCACAAAATTACAACACTATTCGGAATACTATGAGCATATGATTGGAAACGTGACACATTATGCAACACAAGTAATCAGAATAGATTTTTTATGAACATTCTGATATTGTTTGCCACTGTTCAAGACCCTTATATCAACACTTTTGTGATATCCATTTTCCGTGAATACATGGGATTAAAAGTTTTTCTTGCCATCAATAGTAACAGATACAAAAGTTACATATTTTCTTTCTTGTATTTTCGAAGATGAAAAAGTGAAATTTAACATAGTAAGTGTTATTGTTCTTTGGTCATACATCATAAAAAAAGGAGCTGAGTTCTCATAAGAGAAGTGATTGTTAGTATTCTACAATATAATATGGGCAGATTCCCTCTACTCTGCTAACCTTCAGTTTACCAATTACCTAAGGCCTGCATCTTTCACATGTTGCTTTCCTTAGATTTGTGATCCCAATTATTTACTCCTTACAGGATGAAGGGCTGAAGGTTTCCCAATGAATGATCATTGCAGTACTAAGCTATTAACAAAGACTGTTGAGACAGACAAGACTGTCTGAATTTAATCATAAACGTCACGATAACCGCAGAGTCAAGGCAGATTAATCGATACTTGGTTCTGCTTTGCTGGCTGCAAAAGTGCAGAGATTTTCAAGCTGAATAGGTGTTATGTACTGCAATTGGAAAAAAGTCTCTATTGTGGCAGTATACACTAAGAGCATTAGTGGTTTACAGAATAACTGCACAAATACAGTATTTACTTTTAAATATAATGATTTACATCTCCCTGGTGTGTGTTTATTTACCTTTAGTCTCTGAATTCCTTTTCAATTGCAGTTATGGGAAACAAAGAACTGTACCAAAAAATAACCAAGCACCAATCTCTGGTATAGTTAGAGAATTTACAAATTCAAGATACAAAATACAAACATGAAGTCAACAGCAGATTATTTTGACTTCTGTGTTTGTACTTTCTATTCCTTATGTTTGTACCACTTTACCACCTCAGATTCTGGAAATAACATACGCTTGCTGAGAAATGTTTCTTTTTCAGTGGAGATACCAGTTCTTGCCTATATAGTAAACTGTAGATTTGCTAGCAAATCGCTCGAAAATAAACACAGAAGAGTAACAAACCAATTCCTCTTCTGAGTAGACTACATAATGTTCAGTATTTACTTATTTCTTGTTACAAAAGATAGGGTTATGTACTGTAGTATTGTTTTCTAATAAATGATATGCAACATATAGTAAATAGCAAAATATGTCATATTTCACATAAAAATATTAAGTGTTTTGCTGTAAAATAACTTGTTTGTTATTTATTGGACTTCTGATTTCATACTGTCACTGTTTTACAGTCCTGTGGCAATATTCGAAACCTCTTCTCTCAATTAGTATGATTGATAATTAATAACTGGCAAACTAGAAGCATTTCTTAAAAAAAAATCTACCTTTTTGAAGGGGAGTGTATATGATTGCTGCGGTGGGCTGGGACCCTGCCTGGGGTTTGTTCCTGCCTTGCGCCCTGTGTTGGCTGGGATTGGCTCCAGCAGACCCCCGTGACCCTGTGTTGGGATATAGCAGGTTAGAAAATGACTGACTGACTGTACAGTGGTGTGAAAAACTATTTGCCCCCTTCCTGATTTCTTATTCTTTTGCATGTTTGTCACACAAAATGTTTCTGATCATCAAACACATTTAACCATTAGTCAAATATAACACAAGTAAACACAAAATGCAGTTTTTAAATGATGGTTTTATTATTTAGGAGAAAAAATCCAAACCTACATGGCCCTGTGTGAAACCGTAATTGCCCCTTGTTAAAAAATAACCTAACTGTGGTGTATCACACCTGAGTTCAATTTCCGTAGCCACCCCCAGGCCTGATTACTGCCACACCTGTTTCAATCAAGAAATCACTTAAATAGGAGCTGCCTGACACAGAGAAGTAGACCAAAAGCACCTCAAAAGCTAGACATCATGCCAAGATCCAAAGAAATTCAGGAACAAATGAGAACAGAAGTAATTGAGATCTATCAGTCTGGTAAAGGTTATAAAGCCATTTCTAAAGCTTTGGGACTCCAGCGAACCACAGTGAGAGCCATTATCCACAAATGGCAAAACATGGAACAGTGGTGAACCTTCCCAGGAGTGGCCGGCCGACCAAAATTACCCCAAGAGCGCAGAG
Source organism: Polypterus senegalus (assembly GCF_016835505.1). Taxonomy (NCBI): domain Eukaryota; kingdom Metazoa; phylum Chordata; class Cladistia; order Polypteriformes; family Polypteridae; genus Polypterus; species Polypterus senegalus. Next base: position 89,617,820 of record NC_053163.1, on the reverse strand, counting down.
ACGACTCATCCGAGAGGTCACAAAGACCCCAGGACAACGTCTAAAGAACTGCAGGCCTCACTTGCCTCAATTAAGGTCAGTGTTCACGACTCCACCATAAGAAAGAGACTGGGCAAAAACGGCCTGCATGGCAGATTTCCAAGACGCAATCCACTGTTAAGCAAAAAGAACATTAGGGCTCGTCTCAATTTTGCTAAGAAACATCTTAATGATTGCCAAGACTTTTGGGAAAATACCTTGTGGACTGATGAGACAAAAGTTGAACTTTTTGGAAGGCAAATGTCCTGTTACATCTGGCGTAAAAGGAACACAGCATTTCAGAAAAAGAACATCATACCAACAGTAAAATATGGTGGTGGTAGTGTGATGGTCTGGGGTTGTTTTGCTGCTTCAGGACCTGGAAGGCTTGCTGTGATAGATGGAACCATGAATTCTACTGTCTACCAAAAAATCCTGAAGGAGAATGTCCGGCCATCTGTTCGTCAACTCAAGCTGAAGCAATCTTGGGTGCTGCAACAGGACAATGACCCAAAACACACCAGCAAATCCACCTCTGAATGGCTGAAGAAAAACAAAATGAAGACTTTGGAGTGGCCTAGTCAAAGTCCTGACCTGAATCCAATTGAGATGCTATGGCATGACCTTAAAAAGGCGGTTCATGCTAGAAAACCCTCAAATAAAGCTGAATTACAACAATTCTGCAAAGATGAGTGGGCCAAAATTCCTCCAGAGCGCTGTAAAAGACTCATTGCAAGTTATCACAAACGCTTGATTGCAGTTATTGCTGCTAAGGGTGGCCCAACCAGTTATTAGGTTCAGGGGCAATTACTTTTTCACACAGGGCCATGTAGGTTTGGATTTTTTCTCCCTAAATAATATAACCACCATTTACAAACTGCATTTTGTGTTTACTTGTGTTATATTTTACTAATGGTTAAATGTGTTTGATGATCAGAAACATTTAGTGTGACAAACATGCAAAAGAATAAGAAATCAGGAAGGGGGCAAATAGTTTTTCACACCACTGTATATGATTGTATAGAGTATATGAAAAAGAAACACAACACTCAGACTAAAGTGCCAACCTTCACTGTGGAAGTACTGCACCAATATAAAAAGAATAATAAGAAAACAAAACAGAACAATAAAAACAACAGGGAAGTATTAACAACTGTAAACATTATTAGCCATCATCTTTCAGTATATTTTGTGACTGCTTCTTTATAGTATTACTTCTAGACAGCACTGGTGCATACAGCTAATGATCTTCTGAGACTGTAGCTGGGAGATAATATTTCCTTCCTGTAGAAAGACATGACTGGGTCTGAAAAGCAGAGGGTCACATCTCCAAGTGTTGTCTTCTAAGCATCCAAAAGTCTGGAAAGAAGGCAATCCAATAAAAAATGTTGAAATATCTGTGATGAGGGCCTTATGCCACTGCTTTGGAGTTCATCACAGGCTCTGTTTGGCTAATGCTATTTGGGTGTGGTGTCTAGAAGGTGTACACAGAGGGGCTCCGATAGGCTCTAATGCATACTAATGCACTGATACTGTTCCTAACTGTCTTGTCACTGAAGCAGCACTGTGTCTGCCAACAGTTTTAGAATCAGTGTGTTGGCAGATCAAATGGACCAGTCGGATAAGTCAGTTCTGCTGTGGTGTGTGGTAAGTCACGGGTGAACAGATCTTGGATGATATTTGTCTTATCAGTCTACTAAAACTAGGCACACAGTTAGGACACCACAAAGAAGCTTAATCCTTAGCATATTTTGATGTAGAGCACTTCCACAAGACATTTCTGCCTGCAGCATGCCAATGGTCCTCTCTCTTACTTCCTGTGATATTTGAAGCATTGCTTGTGCAAAGAAAACCGACTATGTGTGCTCTTTGCTTTGCTGTAATCTAAGGTTGGCATGAAGGCCTTTTTAAATATAAACCCATCAAGCATTGCTCTATCTGGACTTCATGGGACATACTGTAAATGCAACTAACAAACTTTCATGTGTTTGGTAAGTTGCAATGTTTCACGGCACAAGACATATTGTACATCACAGAGATAAAAAATAAATAAAAAAAGGAATATCTTTTTGTGAAAGTACAAAAATTGCAACTATAGCTTCCTTATTTTTTATTTACATCAACAGATATTAACTCAAGCTTCATAGTCTTAGAAAATGGACTGTATCTTCTCAAGAACTGGATTGTTACTACCAAGAACGCCATGAGCTAGCACCCATTAAGTGTCAAGCTCTGCACCAACAGTCTTACAGCAAATGAGATGGCCAAGAAAGAAAGACAGCTGTACATTTATGAAGGTGGTCCAGATTAGAGAGGAAGGCAGCTAAAGGAAACCAAACTATTGTCAATACAGTCAATTTCCGTATAGGCATCAATCAAACACGGTGAAAATTCAAAACAAAAATCCTTGGATTGGAAAAAGGTAAAAGTTCAAACTTAAGGTAAACTCAGTCTGATATGAGGAAAAAACCACAGACCATGCTATTAGTTTAAAAACTGGCAAACGTATCAGATAAAATGCACATTGACCTTATAAGACAGAATTACAACTCTTTAAGTTAGTTTTGTACATTGAAAATATATACATATTGTATATTTCTTTAGAAAAAAACAACCCTTCAGATAGTAATCCAATTAACTCTTTTGAAATAGTCCAGTTTAAGTCAGAACCAATTATTTTTAATAGATAGCAAATGACTATTAGGAAACTTTGCATCAATTCATCCATTAATTGTCAAGAATCGACCTAACATGGACATGTGTGGGATGTAGAAGAAAACCTTGAAGACCCTGTACACTTACAGTAACAGACAAACTACACAAACAGAATGATCAAAAAGGCATTTAAAACCACGACTCTGGAATTCTGAGACAGCAACACAAATCACTGCTCCGCTGTGATGCAATTAATACAACAACAATATTACTAAACCTTGTTTAATACTGTGTTTGCATTCCCTAATTATTTTCTACTAGTTTTGCATATCTGCCAGGTTTATTTTTGTGTTAATAATTCATGCTTTTTCAGACGTTTATAAGATTGTCATAAACAGCTTCACTTTAAACACATTTTCGATGCAACACATGTATTCGTAAAAATGAAGAACAGTAACACAAGTAGCAGCACTGAAAAAGACAAAAATATTCTTTTATGCCACTAGATATACATGCAGTTAATCTAGCATCATACTAGAAAAGCACATTCCCAGGCTGCTAGCTGAAATACTACGAATGTAATCGCTGTGAATAAAATGAGGCTAATAAATACAGAAATTCCTGTGTACAGTACAGAGTGCCATGCCATCTCATGTTGTTACCAATGGTTACCAATGACATCAGCCCTGCTGTCATGCAGGAATTCAGCAGTGTATGGAGTTCCTGTATATAGCAATCCCTCCCAGCAGTCAGTGGAAATGCAAGCTGCCTTGGTACACAACACTGCACCTCCAAAAAGAAATCTGAGGTAAAGATCCATCCATCCATTATCCAAACCCGCTATATCCCAACTACAGGGTCACGGGGGTCTGCTGGAGCCAATCCCAGCCAACACAGGGCGCAAGGCAGGAAACAAACCCTGAGGTTTGAGTGAGGTAAAGATATAAAGTATAAATGAAATTGATTGCTTTCTGTGCATTTCATGTTTCTTTAAAATTTTACAGATGCATGTAACATTCTTCTATTTGAACAGACAGCATTTACAGTTATTAGAGTAAAAATTGCTCAGTATGTTCAGTGTATGGGCTCACAGTGAAATACACAAAAGTTAACATTGAGTTAAGGAAACCTCATCTGCTGAAGTGGAGAAGTAATTGAGATCTATCAGTCATAAAATAGATTAAATTATCACAGCAGAACCTTCCCAGGAAAAAATAAACCAAACACAAGGAACATCTAGACTGACTCCTTACTCAGTTAGCTTAGGGATTTCCAAGACATCATGGGCTTGTCTCAACTTCTTGATTGCAAGGCATCACGGAAGGCAAATGTCCTGTTACATCTGGCGTAAAAGGAACACAGCATTTCAGAAAAGAACATCATACCAACAGTAAAATATGGTGGTGGTAGTGTGATGGTCTGGGGTTGTTTTGCTGCTTCAGGACCTGGAAGGCTTGCTTTGATAGATGGAACCATGAATTCTACTGTCTACCAAAAATCCTGAAGGAGAATGTCCGCCATCTGTTCGTCAACTCAAGCTGAAGCGATCTTGGGTGCTGCAACAGGACAATGACCCAAAACACACCAGCAAATCCACCTCTGAATGGCTGAAGAAAAACAAAATGAAGACTTTGGAGTGGCCTAGTCAAAGTCCTGACCTGAATTCAATTGACTTCCTCCAGAGTGCTGTAAAAGACTCATTGCAAGTTATGGCAAACGCTTGATTGCAGTTATTGCACAAAAAACTACTAATGAAAAATGCAAAAGAATAAGAAATCCTACATGTACTGTAAATCCAATACTAATGTTGCAGGTAATAATGTATTTAAAAGACTGATATTTTCTACTATGCTTTCTCTGTCAACATTTTATTCTCTTTGAAAACAAGCAATTCCCTTTGCCTTCAAAAGAGACTAGCAAATTACATTTAACTTGAAATACAGTTTTTTTTTGCTTTTTCCGTGATCCGGTAAATCTTTTGAGGTATTGTAGAAGTGTTTTGTAATACAGTATATATCCTTTAAACAGAATTTCCATTCTTATACAGCACTGTGAATGACATCTATGTACTATATATCACACTTAAGTTGAACAAAGACTGCCAAAGCTTATTTTAGAAAAACACAAATAATGATTAGACATCCAATGGAAAAAAAAAGAACAAAATTCTAGATGCCCCACACATCTGTTTTTAACATTATATAACACTGGTATATCATCCAATTGAAATACACTCACCTAAAGGATTATTAGGAACACCTGTTCAATTTCTCATTAATGCAATTATCTAATCAACCAATCACATGGCAGTTGCTTCAATGCATTTAGGGGTGTGGTCCTGGTCAAGACAATCTCCTGAACTCCAAACTGAATGTCAGAATGGGAAAGAAAGGTGATTTAAGCAATTTTGAGCATGGCATGGTTGTTGGTGCCAGACGGGCCGGTCTGAGTATTTCACAATCTGCTCAGTTACTGGGATTTTCATGCGCAACCATTTCTAGGGTGTACAAAGAATGGTGTGAAAAGGGAAAAACATCCAGTATGCGGCAGTCCTGTGGGCAAAAATGCCTTGTTGATGCTAGAGGTCAGAGGAGAATGGGCCGACTGATTCAAGCTGATAGAAGAGCAACTTTGACTGAAATAACCACTCATTACAGCCGAGGTATGCAGCAAAGCATTTGTGAAGCCACAACACGCACAACCTTGAGGCGGATGGGCTACAGCAGAAGACCCCACCGGGTACCACTCATCTCCACTACAAATAGGAAAAAGAGGCTACAATTTGCACAAGCTCACCAAAATTGGACAGTTGAAGACTGGAAAAATGTTGCCTGGTCTGATGAGTCTCGATTTCTGCTGAGACATTCAAATGGTAGAGTCAGAATTTGGCATAAACAGAATGACAACATGGATCTATCATGCCTTGTTACCACTGTGCAGGCTGGTGGTGGTGGTGTAATGGGTGGGGGATGTTTTCTTGGCACATTTTAGGCCCCTTAGTGCCAATTGGGCATCGTTTAAATGCCACTGGCTACCTGAGCATTGTTTCTGACCATGTCCATCCCTTCATGACCACCATGTACCCATCCTCTGATGGCTACTTCCAGCAGGATAATGCACCATGTCACAAAGCTCGAATCATTTCAAATTGGTTTCTTGAACATGACAATGAGTTCACTGTACTAAAATGGCCCACACAGTCACCAGATCTCAACCCAATAGAGCATCTTTGGGATGTGGTGGAACGGGAGCTTCGTGCCCTGGATGTGCATCCCACAAATCTCCATCAACTGCAAGATGCTATCCTATCAATATGGGCCAACATTTCTAAAGAATGCTTTCAGCACCTTGTTGAATCAATGCCATGTAGAATTAAGGCAGTTCTGAAGGCGAAAGGGGGTCAAACACCGTATTAGTATGGTGTTCCTAATAATCCTAGGTGAGTGTAGTACTCAAAGCAAATGGCAACAAGCTGCCCTCCACATGCCCCTTTTCTATTTCTCTCTCATCTTTGGCCACATTAGCTTTCTCACTTCACTGGCAATTTTACAAATTTACCTCCTCAGGCCAAACTCAATGAGCAATTTGATAGAAATGGATGTTAAACCCCACTCAGATTTACTCTTACCTCCGTGGTGAGAAACTTTCACAAAAATCTTGGAGATATTCTAAAAGAGCTCCCATAGCAACCTCAGATTTTCTTACATTTGCCGCTTCATGGACTAAAAAAACAGGGGACTCCTCAAACTGCCTACCACCAGTAATTAGAAGCAGGGTTCCTATCTGTCCAGCATTGGCGTGGTGGAGCTCCACTGGATATCTGCCTCACTGTTCCTTTCTCTGTCTTATTCAAATGCCCTCACCAAAATTCCTTAGAAAAACAGGTAGTCACTACCTACCAACACTGGAACCAGGATGGGCCCACCAGTGTACGATGTTCTTTTCAAATACAACCCAATGTGTGACCAATCTTTGTTGTATGCAACTTCAGTGCCTTCTCTACTATAGCTACATATTATAGCACCTTTCACAGAGCATGATACAAAGTCAAGGTGATAAATCCTGCATATGGAAGAGTAAAAAGTAAACAGAAATGAACTGATGTTTTAGTTTGGGTGGTTTTAACCTCAGGAACAGGTTTTTGGTTGCTTTTAACCATTTTGCGTTAATGGGAAATTGACAGAATATTGTGTACTTTGTTCTGCCATTACAGTGCATGGCATCTACTGTTTGGTACACACCAGTACACTTCTTCCTGTCGGATGCTGCGTTCAGCATTAGGTGTCTACTGTACGAACGTGTCTGACCAATAGTCAGATAAAGTGGGTGGTTCAGGAGAAGAAGGTGTTCAGTAATACAGAAGCAAGTGACTTAAATGTCAAGACATGACTCACAATATATTACTGCTACTACTACAAATGTATAAGCGACCATAAAATAAGCAACAGAACAAGGAGGCACTGGGCTCATTGTATTGTGATAAGTACAGCCTCCCTTTTACTGTTATAGGCCACAAATTCACTCAGCCAAGGAACTTTGACAGTAACAGAAGGCATAACTCACTGGGCAACATTCACCAAAAACAAGCCCACCCCCATGAAGGAGGCGCATGCACAGTGCAGCTCTGCCATCAGTTTAGCTAACCTTTTGTATGCTTTTGCTTACCAATGCAAACATCCTGATGCACTTTGGAGCTGCACACAGATCAAGATACTATATTTCCCACTTTCAGCATTTGTCAAAAAGTTATTTTTTTCCTCCAACGAAAGACATAATGATAAAAATTTGCCAGGTGTTTCTAATTCTCATTGTGGCTGAGGTGAACAACCGAGGTTGTGAAGGTAAGATGCTTTTCGAAATTTGTTATTAACTGTTCCTCATAATTCAGAGCATTTTGAAAAAGTAACACGAAGGGCCTGCATGCTGGTTTTCTTTCCCATCATGTGGTGATATTAGCAGAATTACATTACAGCTGAAGGAAAAGCTCAAAATGATGGGCCAGGACCTTTCCACATGTAGTCATAACAGACAAATTAATATTGCTAGATGCATTTTCAGATTCACAAAAATCTTACCAGCTGCTTTGTACATGAGCAGGAGAGCCATTCATTTTGGGAAATTCACCTCTGCTTCTCACTCGTGACAAATTTTGGTTTGTTACAGATTGCTGATAAAAATGATCATTTTAGTCCTTGGTTTGTGTTATTAAAACGTACAAATTCTAAATTTCCTTAGTGTTTAAATCTGCTGAAAAATGATTAAAAACAGAATTGTTTTTTGTGTATAGGGTAAGTGAAAGGAAAACCCATTCTAATATATCTGAATATGAATAATTCATAGTAAATGTGACTCTTTAGTCACACTTAAATCATAAAAAATTGCCACATAACCCTTCTGCTTAAACCGGACTATTGATACTTTTCATTCTGAACTCTGGACAGTTAAATGTCTACCAATATCAGTATTAATATATTTTTATTACTACAAAAACTGCATCTTGATTTTGTGGAGTGCTAGCAAGTTAAATGTTTCCACTATTTGTTCAAACTGTCTATTTCTTCAAAAAGTAGGGCACTTTTAGATAAAACACACTGGTTCAATGAGTGTCTCTCTCTGATCTTCTTTAACGGGTTTGCCTCTTTAAAACTATTTTGGAAGAGCAGGACAATCACATCTTAACAAACAGTAAGGACTGATTCACATTGCATTCTTGTGACCTCAGAAGTAAATTTATTTGAGAAAATGTTCCCTTCTACTAAAGTGAATCAAAGGTAAACACTTCAGAAAGTTAGTCAATGGATTACTCTATAAGCACACAGCCAAACTGGGGTAGGCAAAGTTTTCTTGCAACTGGTTTCTAAAGCGGAATGTTAATGAAATATACTACTACTAGATTGTGTCTTCCAACACTTGTTTTGAAATTCTTGTAATTATATACTGTATTTCATTATTGTATGTATTACTGTTAGATATTTGGCTGATACCGTTGTTCAGCTTTCAAGATCAGAATATAGTGTGATTGTCTGCATGATTTTGTTTCTTAAATTTGGAACACAGACATGTTAAAAGGCTTGCTCAGTGTTACACATTGATTAAGGGGTGAAGATTAAACTGCAAACTTTGCAGGTATAAATTCCACTGATTTAACTACAACACCACTTCTTGATTTACCTCATTTTTAATGCAGAGCTTCATTACAATGTTTGGTAACTTTCTTTGCCAAAACACCAACCATACCGTTCCCTTTATCTCACTTATTTGCTGAAATCCATTAAAAACAAGCGTATAAGCCTATATTTTGCAAACTGTACATTGCCCGATTCTCTTCTAACAGGAAATCGAGTTTAGATACTGTAGATAGATAGATAGATAGATAGATAGATAGATAGATAGATAGATAGATAGATAGATAGATAGATAGATAGATGGCAGTGGGCGGGAGCCCTGCCCGTGGTTTATTTCCTGCCTTGTACCCTGTGTTGGCTGGGATTGGCTCTGGCAGACCCCCGTGACACTGTAGTTGGGATATAGCGGGTTGGATAATGGATGGATGGATAGATAGATAGATACTTCATTAATCCCAAGAGGAAATTCACATACTCCAGCAGCAGCATACTGATAAAAAAAACAATATTAAATTAAAGTGATAACAAGCAGGTATAACATACAATAACTTTGTATAATGTTAACATTTACCCACCTGGGTGGAACTGAAGAGTCGCATAGTGTGAGGGAGGAACGATCTCCTCAGTCTGTCAGTGGAGCAGGGCAGTGACAAAAGTCTGTCACTGAAGCTACTCCTCTGCCTGGAGATGACACTGTTCAGTGGATGCAGTGGATTCTCCATGATTGACAGATGTAGAATGACCTGTTTTAATATTCTGCAAAAAAAAATCTGAATAAATAACTACATTATTTGGACAAAGCTCCCCAATCCATTCTAAACCCAAAAGAACAGCATTCAATCCTATTGTCTATCCATTATCCAACCTGCTATATCCTAACTACAGGGTCATGGGGGTCTGCTGGAGCCAATCCCAGCCAACACAGGGTGCAAGGCAGGAAACAAACCACGGTCAGGGTGCCAGCCCACCGCAGTCAATCCTATTGTATATATCAAAAACAAATATTAGATTTAGATTAGTATTTCTTTATAAAAATTTAAAATTAAGGAAAAAATAGCTACCTTCATGCTTCCCATCAAGACAATTTTAGATCTATACTAATAAAAGGCAAAGCCCTCACTCACTCACTCACTCACTCACTCACTCACTGACTCATCACTAATTCTCCAACTTCCCGTGTGGGTGGAAGGCTGAAATTTGGCAGGTTCATTCCTTACAGCTTCCTTACAAAAGTTGGGCAGGTTTTATATCGAAATTCTACGCGTAATGGTCATAACTGGAAGCAGTTTTTCTCCATTTACTGTAATGGAGATGAGCTTCAACGCCGTGGGGGCGGAGTTTCGTGTGACATCATCACGCCTCCCACGTAATCACGCAGTACATAGAAAACCAGGAAGACCTCAAAAAGCGCTGAAGAAAACATGAATTATATAATTGAGAAGGCAGCGAAACAATAAGAAGCGGCGAAAGTGACATATACAACCATATTCATGAGTTCTGCTACTTCGGAAACAAAGCACGATGTAAACCTACACTTTAAATTAAGTTCATAGACAGGCTGCGCTGGCGTTTGTAATTTAGTGCCTGCCCATATAAGGCCGTCCGTCAGCGGCAATCCAATAGCAAACTGCCACGAGTAAATATTCACGGGTGAAGGACTGTGCTTATGGAGAGGAAGATGAGATGGTCAGGGTGGTGTTTGACACAAACTCAGCGAAACTGCGAGAAAGTTTTAAGTGCCAGGACTAAGGTAACATTAAATACAGCCATGGACATCGCACGAGATGGCACCAGCACAGCTGGGAACCTTCGATGCATGTACACCGAGCGGCTCACGTGAACTGACGCAGTGCACAGATAAAAAGCAACAGTTCCAAAGAGCGCTGAACAAAAACCGAATTACACAATTGAAAAGGCAGCAAAAAATATGAAGCATCTCATACATACAAGCATATTCATAAATCCAACTACTGCGGAAACAAAGCACACGTTGGAAAAAGTCAATGTCCCGCTAAAGGAAGACAGTGTAAAAAAAACCCGTGCATGCAGTGTGTCAGGTCTCAGATAAAGAAGAAGACGAGCTGTTTATTGATGCAGTAAGAAACGAATCGATGAATGAAACCTGTCATCTTTACAACGATTGACAAACACGGAATGTAACTTGAACACAACACATCCTACAAATACGAACCTGATTGAAAGAAATAATGATAATCAAATCCTTGATGACAGCAACACTCAGTAACACTCACAAAACAAATACTGTATATTGACAAAATGTTCCCTTTTCTTTTTCTAGCTTTTTTAACACACTACTTCTCCTGATACGCGGGTATATATATATGTATATATATATATATAACCCGATCTACATACTCGAATAATGGATACTTTATTCGCCATCAGTGATTGTTTTGGTAAAGCCATACTCAGTGTATTCATTAGATGAACGGTAAAAAAGTAAGGGCGAGGGAGGATGACTTATTGAGGCATGCAGGCTGTAGTGCGCGTCAACTCTATCTGAATTGCGCGATCACATTTGAAAAAATATATCTTTTCAAGTTCTATTTAGTCCATATGTGTCAAACTCAACGGCGGGCCACATCCGCCCGGCGTAATTATATCCGCCCGCGAGATCATTTTATATACTGTATTATTGTTATTAAAGCCCGGGTATATGAAGCGCTGGTAACACAATAAACTACAGATCCCATAATGCAGCGCTTCAGCTGCCTTGCCGAACACTTACCGCGTTAATCAAGTCTACCTTAAGATGCTGCAAGTTATTGCGAAGCTAGCTCACACGATGCTGAAGAGAAAAGTTGATTCTGAAAATAGAGCCTTTAAAAACCAATGGGAGGCTGAGTATATGTTTACTGAACCCGTGTGTCTCATTTGTGGAGCTAATGTGGCTGTAATTACAGAATTTAATCTAAGACGGAGACACTATGAGACAAAACATCAGGGTAACCTGAATGCAATGCAGAAGATACAGAAAGCAGAAGAATTAAATAAGAATCTGACACTTCAGCGGACGTTTTTACCCGTGCACAATCACAAAGTGATTTCAATTGAGGCTGCTTTTATGGGAGACACAACCACTTGCCCCACTTTCCCTGTTGCCAAGTAATGTTAAACCAAGTCGTCACTACGGTGTTCCCAAATACGCACTTTACTGATAAACTGAGCGCACTGCGCACTGAGTTTGCACGGCGCTTTGGTGACTTTGAAGAACAAAAAAAGTCCGTCTACATGCGGCTCGAACCTTGTGCATGTTTGGTAGCACATATCTGTGTGAGAAGCTCTTCTCAGTGATAAAGACTAACAAAGCAGCACACAGGAGTCGCCTCACTGATGAGCACCTGCAATCCATCCTGAGAATCTCCACAACACAGAACCTCACAGCAAACAGAAACGAACCTGTTGCCAAAAAAAGATGCCAGGCGTCCAGCTCTAAAATGACATATGAGCAAAGATAACTGAATGATTTGATTTGTTATTACTGAAAGGAACACATTTTATTTATATTTCCAGGTTTTGTTATGCAGCATGTTCATATTTGAATTTGTATAATTTTGACAGGATATATTTTTATGGAGAGAAAAATCTTTTGGGATATTTAAAATCTAAGTTTATTTTTATATAAAATTACATAAGAGTAAAGAAATTTGAATGTTTGTTCTTTTAACGTTTACTTTATTTCTAACTTGTATAATTTAGACAGGATATATTTTATGGAGAGCAAAATATTATAAGTTGTTTAAGGTTTGAGTTGATTTATTCAGGAATAATATTCCTGTCTGTTTTTACCATTCCTACCAAAGATATTTCTGTCGACTAAATAAAAATTCCTTCTATTTAAAATTTAAATAGAACTTGAACAAATACGATAGTTCATAATATCCACGCAGACTTGCACGTAAGAGCGGGAGTTATCCGTTTTAACAAGCAGCGTATTGCACTGATACGAAATAGCTGTGTGTGTATATATGTAGATATGTATGTATATGTATATATATGTTTATATATGTGTGTGTGTATGTATATATATATGTATTTGTGTGTATATATGTGTGTGTATGTATGTATGTGTATGTATATGTATGTGTATATGTATAGATATGTATATATATATGTTTGTGTGTGTGTAAATATATATATATATATTTATATTTATATATATATATATATATATGACAACAACACTCATCACTCACAATAGTGACAAAACAATAACATTGACAATCATGTTACGTTATTTTCAAAATGTTTCCTTTTCTTTTTCATTGCTTCTTTAACACACTACTTCTCTGCTGCGAAGCGCGGGTATTTTGCTAGTCAATCCATAAATAAGATAAAATTCCATAGTAGTTTTGATTAACAGTATGTACTGAAACAGAATCAATTTTTCAGGCACATTAGAATAAATTATTTTACTAAGTCAGAGGGCCTAAAAACTACTACTGGGTTAGGAAAAAGCCAGGGCAGAGTTATAGGCAAAGTCACAGTAGACCATACAGCATACTACAAATACCAAACTCCAAGTGAAGTCTAAAATGCATTTACAATACACTTTTTAAATAATAAAATAATATTATTAAAATAACTTAATTTTAATATGTTAAGAAAATTACTTAAAGTCAATTGCTTATGTTAGCTTTAAAATTCAAATCTTCATTCTATGAAATGTAACAAATTATCTAGCAAGTACTTGACCCTTCTCATCTTCACTACCATCCTCTTTACCCTCATCAATCAATACTGAAAGTCTAATATCCAGTTTAATTCCTCCTGTTCTTTTAATTCTTTCACTTACATCTTCAATTCTATTGCATTGTGTTCTACAATAAATCCTTTTTGTACAACTTTCCTCATGACCACCTGAGTTCTCTTATAAATAAGAACAAAAGCACATAAGAAATTTGTCAAATGAGAGAAGACCATTTAGTCCATCAGCTTATTTGTTTAACTAATAGATATGCTGTTTCAATATCTCATCCAGATACTTCTTAAAGGTTTTTAAGGTTTCCTCTTCAACTACTTGCCTCGGTAGTCAGTTCCAGATTTCTACAACTGTTTCTATAAAGAAGTGATTTCTGGCTTCAGCCATAAATGCACTATCCCTTAATTACCACTAGCATCCTTGAGTATGTGTTTTACCCTTAAACTGAAAGAATAAGAATGCTCATTAAGGGGTATTTCTTAATTCTCCTGAACATTTTATTCATTTCCCTTATTGCCTCATACTATTGCTCAATTCCACAATGGAACAGTTTTTAAGTTAATTACGCTATATTGTTTCTGACACAGATTGATACATGACATTACAATTTCTTTCCTGGGCTGGATTCGGCCCTTGAATAGATTTTTACTAGCCCTTTGCTTAGTTTTGGCCAACTAATCAAAAGAAAAATAATTTTGAACTTTCATTTTTGTGTGCACTTATTAGGCCTATAATGTCACTTATTCTTTCATGTCCCAACTTATCAGTGCTAACAGTCAGTTTTAACTCGTTACCCAAGCAATATCAAAAGTGCTCAAGCTGATGCCACATATTATTCCATTCTCTCATCTCCTGCTTCTTTCTCCAGGTTTTAATTACCTACTCAGTCCTATTGCCAGAATGTTGCTCTATACATTAAAATAGAAAAAAATGATATTTTAATAGCAAGTGAACAAAAAGAGACTTGTTTGCTCCAATTAAAATGAAGCAGTGGGTTTACTGTGCAGTGAAATCTTATCAGTGAAGAAGAAGTAATAACTTTCTGAGGTATTTTAAGACAACCCACTCTAACTTCAACACCAACCTTCCTCAGCATTTAGAAACTTCAGGAACTAGTCAAAATTAACTGTTCAAAAGAATCACTTTGAAAACACATTAGATCTCAATGGGAAAAAAATCCTGCTGGATATCTCTACTGATATGGAATGGGTAACGTGTTAGGAACGAAAGGATGTCACATCGTTTAATGGAAATGAAAATTATCAACCTACAGAGGGCTGAATTCAAAGACATAAAAATCAAAGTGAAAAAATGATGCGTCCCATTTGTCCATTTTGCCGAAATGTCATTGTAGCAACTCAAGATCGTACTCAGTAGTTTATATGGCTCCCACATGCTTGTAAGCATGCCTGTCAATGGTCCTAATGAGATGGTGGATGGTGTCCTCTGGGATCTCCTCCCAGATCTGGACCAAGGACCTGGACTAAAACATAATGTCCCAGAGGTGTTCTATCAGATTTAGATCAGGTGCATGTGGGGGCCAGTCAATGGTATCAATTCCTTCATCCTCCAGGAACTGCCTACATACTCTCGCCACATTGTCGTGCACCAGGAGGAACCCAGGACCCCCTGTACCAGCATATGGTCTGACAATGGGTCCAAGGATTTCATCCTGATACCTAATAGCAGTCAAGGTGCCATAGTGTAGCCAGTAGAGGTCTTTGCGTCCCTCCATGCATATGCCTCCCAAGACCATCACTGCCGCACCACCAAAGTGGTCATGCTGAACGATGTTACAGACACATAACATTCTGCACTGCTTCTACAGACCCTTTCACGTCTGTCAGATGTGCTCAGGGTGAACGTGCTCTCATCTGTGAAAAGCACAGGGCACCAGTGGTGGACCTGCTAATTCTGGTATTCTATGGCAAATGCCAATCACACTCCATGGTACCAGGCAGTGAGCACAGGGCCTACTAGAGGACGTCGGGCTCTCAGACCACCCTCATGGAGTCTGTTTCTGATTGTTTGGTCAGAGACATTCACACCAGTGGCCTGCTGGATGTCATTTTGTAGGGCTCTGGCAGTGCTCATCCTGTTCCTCCTTGCCCAAAGGAGCAGATAGCGCTGATGGGTTAAGAACCTTCTACGGCCCTGTCCAGCTCTCCTAGAGTATCTGCTTGTCTCCTGGAATCTCCTCCATGCCCTTGAGACTGTGCTGGGAGAAACATAAAACATTCTGGCAATGGCATGTGTTGATGTGCCATCCTGGAGAAGTTGAACTACTTGTGCAACCTCTGTAGGGTCCAGGTATTGCCTCATGCTACTAGTAGTGACACTGACCATAACCAAATACAAAACTAGTGAAAAAACAGTCAGAACAGATGAGGAGAAAAATGTCCATGGCCTCCAGCTGTTAAACCATTCCTGTTTTGGGGGTCGTCTCATTGTTGCCCCTCTAGTGTACCTGCTGTTCATTTCATAAACACCAAAGCAGCTGAAACCCTTTCTGCTACTTAACTGACCAGATCAATAGCCCAGAAGTTTCATAGACTTGATGCTATACTCTGATTAAAAAGTGTTCCTCATTGAAAGAGAGTTACACCATTTATCTTAACAATGTTCAGCTCAACATACATATGTGAGTCGGCACTGTTGTATATGAATACCACTGTACTGCTCTGACAACTTAGGAGTCTGATATCACTGCTATTATTAGATCATTAAAGTGTCATTTTTCTCACTAATTGATAACTGCAGCAGCAAGATGTGCTCTGTTAGGTAAAAGAGTAAAATATATGTGAGGATATATATTGTCATTTTAAAACAGAAATGACTTGTGTCGTGTGTTTTGCATGCATGTCTACTGATAACGTACTATACACTTATGTGTCTTGTTACACTCACATGCTCCCTGAGATATGCAGTAGACAGATGTGTGATATAAAGGACTAGGCAAACTTTTTGAATTTCTTGTTTGTGAAATGAATGTGAGAAAAGTGCCGAACACTTATAGATTGCAAATACAAGATAATTTTGGATCCTAAATCTCCTTTTAATTTGTGATCATTTTAATCCCTTTACAATTACAAAAGATAACTAAAAACACTGAAAGGACAAGTTACAATTTTATTTTTAGCTTCTCTGGGAAAACCAACAATAGCTCTTCGACTGTCATCACTTTCATAACGTGTTCAATATAAAGTGACTGCTCTAATATTATTATACCTCCTCACATAAAATTGTGAATTTGTCTCAATTACTCTAGCTTTAAAAAGTTCCACCTACTAATACTAAAGGCTCTATTTTTATTTAATGCCAGCCTAAAGCCAATAATAAGATAATGATCACTCCTTTAGGTAACTTCTTTCATTATTACCCCCATGCTAGTTAAAGTCAATATTCTAGAAAGTAATGTAAGATCAGTAGCAGAGTCAGTTCCATTATGCACATTAAATCTTGTTCTATTTCCTTTATTAACAGATACAAGATTATATGCATCTAAAAATCTTAAATTACTAAGTCATTCTGACAATAAAACCACATAATGATCTGAATCATTGAGATCTTAAAAATCCAATATACTGTATCCAAAAATGTAAGTGTCAATAATCCACAATGATAATAAAACTGAACCACTATCATATTACTTTTGGACTCAAAGAATTTTACAGGTGCTTCATATTTTTAATTTAAAAATACCGTTATATACCTTAAACATTGACTTGTAAAACTAACGACAGTACCTCATTTACCAGTTAATCCATAATGTTTTACAAGAATATAATCATGTAAATAAAAACATATAGTATCTATACTAATAAAAGGCAAAGCCCTCACTGACTCACTCACTCACTGACTCATTCACTAATTCCCCAACTTCCCGTGTAGGTAGAAGGCTGAAATTTGGCAGGCTTATTCCTTACAGCTTACTTACAAAAGTTGGGCAGGTTTCATTTCGAAATTCTACGCATAAGGGTCATAACTGGAAGCTATTTTTTCCCATATAATGTAATGGAGTCTTGAGTTGGAGATGGCCGCGGGGGGCGAGTTTCGTGTGACATCATCACGCCTCCTACGTAAGTACGTAGAGAACAAGGAAGAACTCAAACAGCGATGAGCACAAAACGCCATTTCACAATTGAGAAGGCAGAAAAACATTATGAAGCAAATGATGCATACAAGCATAAACAAAGCACGGCGCACGAACCGTAAGTTTATATTAAATTAAGTTCATAGACAGGCTGCCACTAGCGTTTGTAATTTAGTGCCTGCCCATATAAGGCCGCCCATCAGCGCAATCCAATACAAACACTGCCGTAAATATTCACGGGTGAAGGACTGTGCTTATGCAGAGGAAGATGAGATGGTCAGGGTGGTGTTTGGCACAAACTCATTGAAACTGCGAGAGAAACTTTTAAGTGCCGGGTCTTAGCTGACATTACACGAGATGGCACCAGTACAGCTGGGAACCTTCGATGCAAGAACACCAAGCGGCTCACGTGAACTGACGCAGTGCAGACAAAAGCAACAGTTCCAAAGAGTGCTGAACAAAACCGAATTACACAATTGAGAAGGCAGCAAAAAATATGAAGCGCCTTATACATAGAATCATATTCATAAGTGCAGCTACTGCGAAACAAAGCACACGGTGGAAAAAGTGAATTTCCTGCTAAAGGAAGACAGTGTAAAAAAACCCGTGCATGCAGTTTGTCACATCACAGATAAAAAGGAAGACGAGCTGTTTATTGATGCAGTAAGGAACTAATCGATGAATGAAACCTCTTATCTTTACAACGATTGACAAACACGGAATGTAACTTGAACACATCCTACAAATACGAGCCTGATTGAAAGAAATAATGATAATCAAATCCTTGATGACAGCAACATTCAATAACACTCACAAAACAATTACTGTATATTGACAATCATGTTACGTTATTTTTAAAATGTTCCCTTTTCTTTTTCATAACTTCTACTTCTCCACTGCGTACACGGGTATATATATAAATGTATATATATACCCCGATCTACAATACATACTTTAGCATAGACAAGCCACACGCTGTGGCGCAATTGTAGAGTCTTCGCCTCTAACGCCGACATTCGAGGTTCGATTCCCGAGAGGGATGTACTGACTATGTACGCGCTACCGATTCATTTTACCTTCACATCTCCTTGGTTTGGGACGTATGAAAAATATTAGGTTAACGAGAATCATGTTACGCTATTTTTAAAATTTTCCCTTTCTTAGCACAAGCACAGCTGAGAAGCTTCGATGCATGTACTCCATAACGCTTTAAAAATAACGCATTTAATCACACTTTCAATTCCAAGCAAACGGGAACTTTTGTCAATGCATGATTTCCTGGTACATCCATTACACTGATGCACACATCACAGCTACAAAAATGTTAGAGTCGGAATAAAGCGCGTTCCTACGACTGATCATTTCGACTACCGAGCGAAGCCTTGATAAAAGCATGGTTTTGTGCACACTGAAAAGCAAGCAAAATTAGATGCATTACAGAAAGCGGACTTTGTGGCTCTTACTGGGGATCATTGGACTTCCGTGACCGTTAGTAATTCTAAATACATCTAATTACAAAATGTTCAATGATCACACTGTTTTAGCCTAATGTACAAAATAATTTTGGCTAATGTTACTCAGAGTTTAAAGAGTAAGTTGGTCAAATTACCTTTTATGTTTCTGACTTATTTTTTTAAGAAGAAAACTGCACTTTATGTTGAAATTTTGGTTATTATTATTTAAAGACAATACTATTCTGAAAATGTACTTAAAGTACTTAAACTACCACTTTATTTTTAAGTCTGCCCAATTTTAACCAGGGATGATATTTTTGTTTCTGTTTTGAATTCAAATGCAGTTTAAAAGCTTTTTTTCAGAAATTAAAACAGCTTCAGTTTACAATATTCATGTCCATGTCTATTATTTGATTCTGTGCCCACTAAAACCGTTTTAAATTAAAAAAAAAACATTTGCATTTGGGGCAAATTTACGTGTGCGATTACATACGATTAATCAAGATTAATTCTTACACAGCCTCTAATTAATTGGATTAATTTTTTTAATCGAGTCCCACCCCTAATATATATATATGTAGATATATATATGTAGATTTGTATATATATGTGTATATACAGTATATATGTAGATATGTATATGTTGTATATACAGTGTGTATAGATGTGTATATATATATATATTTATATATATGTTTATATGTATATATATGTTTATATATGTGTCTGTGTGTGTATATATATATATATATATATATATAATATAAATAGATAGATATGACAACAACACTCATATCAATGACAAAACAATTACATTAACAATCATCTTACGTTATTTTTAAAATGTTTGCTTTTCTTTTTCATAACTTCTTTAACACACTACTTCTCCGCTGCGAGGCGCAGGTATTCTGTTAGTCTATATATATAATTCACTAAGGCAAGACACCCATGGAAAGTACGCCGGAAAGGGCGTGGATTCACTAAGCCACCGAGAAGTAAGATACCTTACTTGTCGCAGGAAGGAGCCACACCGGAGGTGAATCACCATATGCAGCGTGTAAAACAGTTTGCGAGGGGTATCCCATGGGATCCTTAAAACAATCCTTTACAAATGAGGTTAAAACACAATGAAGTAAGCAGTCTTTAAAAAGCGAGTTTTTGGTTACGACGCACGAACGCGTGCACCATAGCAAACTGTTTTACACGCTACATACAGCAATTCGCATCCGCAACAAACATGCGTGTTCTTAGATCCTCCTGCAGGAACACGGAAAGTCTACGTGAGTCACAGGTGTATCTGGACTGTGCAAAGACGACAACGACTCAAGTGACGAGTTGGAGGTGGGCACATGAGCGATGGCGGTCCGCCAGTTTTCAGTCACGGACAATTGTGTGTTGCTTCGTTCCATGCATTGTTACAATGTTGCTTTTCTTGCTGATTTATTACATTATCGATTTTTCAAATGTTAATTTTCTCCCTGTGCTTAAAAATCATTAAAAAACCGGCCTGATTATGCGGCGTATGGTACGCTGCGGGTTGGCTAGTATGAGATAAAAATCTAGTCTCCTGAATAGAAATGACCTCAGGTGGACCTGACACATCAGAAATGACGTTTTAAATTCCAGACCATTAGGAAGTAAGCGTCTAACATCCCACTGTACAATTCTAAATCCTACTGTGTCCCTTCACAGTTAGACTGAAGACACCCATCAAAGTTTCATTCACACATTTCCATGTAACAGCCGTCTTCAGCTTTGACAAGAAGTTCAATTTTTTCAGTATGACTACATGTACTGTATGGGCCATGCAATCTATACCTTCCACTATAAACATAACTCATTTTATCTTATTCACTATTAAACAAGCTTTCGTAATAAAACAACCATGCCATCAAACATTCATTGATTGTTTGTTTTTTTTTATCACCAAAACATTTTTAAGACAATGAAATTTTTGTTTGTTTGCAAAAGCCCTGCATATAACAATACATATTACTAATCTTATTTTACCTTTCTCAGCTTCCACAGTTTTCTAGTTTTTCTTCAAACAGAGAATCATAGTTGTGTGGAATAAATGATCACTTAGTGTGGTACAGAGAAGGACCTTCAGACCTCAACTGGATGTAATTTTGGGTAAAGTCAAGTGGATAGGACTAGTGAGCTCACTTGGGCTGGATGGCCTGTTCTTGTTCTTGTACTGTTCTAAATAAAAACTTTACATCCTCTGTACGCAGCACTGTGTTATCCACCACAATTACAACATTTTGTCTTATTATCGTCTTCACCCTCACCAACCTAGTGATCACTCACACATTTACTAAACCTTAGTTTATCACAGCAAACTGCAGCAATGTCAAACAGTCTTTGATATTTATAACACCTAAGAGGAACAGGAATATATTCACATACAGGAAAACTAATATTCCTAAATGTATTCCATCTACCAGTTCTACTTTATCAGAATAAAATAATACTGGTAAACTACCCATTTATTTTCATTTTTAAAAGTTAACAATAATATTTCTTTACATTTATATAGTGCTTTTCTCACTACTCACTGCTTTTCGTAGTGACTTGTGAGTCACTTCAACAACCACTAATGTGTAGCATCCACCTGAACAATGTGACAGCAGCCATTTTGGCACCGGTATGCTCACCACACATTAGCTATTAGGTGGTGAAGTGGTGAGAGAGAGGTAGCAAATTAGAGACAGGGGATGATAAGGAAGCCAGAATGACTAGTTGGTGCTGGACAAATTACCCAGGACCTCGGGATACACCCTACATTTTACAAAGCATGCCCAGGGATTCTTTATGACGGCAGAGAGTCGGGACCTTGGTTTGACATCTGATCATTTTTACAGCGCAGTGCCTAAGTCACAGCACTGGGGCATTGGACCCCACATTCAGACCTCAGGGTAAGTGCCCTCTGCTGGCCTCACCAACACCTCTTCCAGCAACAACCCAACCTGTTTCTAGATGGTCTCCCATCCAAGTACTGGCCGGGCTCAAATACGCGTAGCTTGAGGTGAATGACCTCTTCAGAAGTGCAGAAGTCACTTAAACTACTCAGAGGATAGGTTTGGTATTTCCCGAGTAAAGGTTACGGTGTATATTATTTTGCCACATGAATGGCATTGGGTTCTAAAGTGTGGAGTTTTTTTTTTATACACATTGCACAATAATAAAAAAGAAACTAGCATGTGCATGCATTTTAAATGGTGGTGATGGAGCTAGGATCCAAACGTAAAAACTAAAGCCTTAAAACTTACTGAATATGTCAAGTATTGACGCAAGTCTGCAAAACAGTGAATCCATGTCATTTTACAGAGAAAAAAAGCAAACAATACGCAACCAAAATTAATATTTCCATTTATCTAGAATTTAATTTGTTCATTTAAAAACTCCAGAGGAATGACACTCATTACCCCTTAAAACATTTATTTTCATTTGGTAGCAAGACCTCTATTTTTCCAACCAAACCTTTTTGATCTCAGTCTGTTTCTTTGCTGTCTGTTTTTCAAAAGTTTTTTTCACAGTTTTTTTTTTAAGAAAATATGAAAAAAAAAATCCACCTCTCAAGATTCGAGTGCTATAAATATATGCAAATGCAGATTTTACTTCTTTTGTTAATTTAACTTGATGTATTGCATTATTGTAGTTTAAAAAATCTTAAATTCTTTTCTTTTTTTAAGCCAATGCGTCCTTCAAAATATCCCTGTACGAAGTTTCTTTTGCTGTTTCACTGATTTAGATTCTACTGCTGCCCAATTCTTTTCCACTCTCATCTCCAGCTCCAACCTGTTACCTCCTAACTCACAGACCTTACAACCCGCCTGCACCTCTCACTGCCCAGTGTTGCCAAGTGCCCAACCTCAACAAGATGGCAAGTGAAACACTGCAGAGTCCAAAAAGGGAACACACTGTAGAAGTCTAGCGAGGAATGTTTTAGACAAAATCAAATAAATAAATAAATAAAGAAGTACGCACATAAAGAAATGCTTTGTGAAATGTGACAATAAATAAGTCAAAGCGCAATGACAGGAGAGCATAAATAACCAAATGCATCATGAAATGTTCTTTTTGTTGCATATTTATTTATGTATGTATCTGATTATTTCATTTATTGATTTCAGTTACACCGCAGACAACTTGAAATGCACAATGAATTGAAAGCTGTCATTTCCACTGGACAAAGTTGAGAGGGCAGACTCCAGGAGGTAGTGTGCTTTGATTGGTGCTTTGTCGGTAGAACATACAGAAATCCTTGGCCATCCAGTGCTACATTTATAGACAGACACCACACATTAGATGCAGACTCCTGAAAGGATGATAAATTCAGGATTTTCGGAATTGTTGAAGTTCCTTAAGGCAGTGACGCTGGGCAACTTTGTCTTGCACTCGTGTCCTCTACAGATGCGCACAATCACAACTTTAAGCACCGACAATCCACCAATCAAAACACACAACTCACTACAACCCGCCCTCTAAACTTTGATGGGTGAAAATGGCAGTTTTCATTTCAAGGTGTATTTCACCTCCTGTGTATGCTGGAATATTTTGGACAAAAATTAAATAAATGCACAACAAATAAAAGTACTGTGAAATGTGACAATAAATAAATAACAATGCAAAAATTAGTGTAAATAATTAAATATGTCACCAAATAAATCTGTGCTCACTAAAACCTGCTCACTCAACTTTGATGAGTGAAAGTGACAGTTTTCATTTCAGGCCGGTGTCATGTCGCTGAAATAAATAAAGGAAGACCTAAATAAATTAATAAGTAAATAAAGGAATAAGTAACAAAATATATTTTGTTATACATTACATTGTTTCTCCTTTCAGGATGGTATGTATTTAGTGGCACAATTAACAGTTATTTTATCTATATGAGTATGTATTTATTAATTTCCTTTTGTCTGCGATATTCCTACTTAGTCAAGTGTGGCACAGACATCAGTGCCAGTCACGACATACGTTTGGGGTTTCTGGAACACTCAATATACAAAACTCAAGTGCAGGAGCGGACTGGGTCTCAAAACCGGCCCGGGCATCCTTCAACGATTGAGGTGACGAGGTCGACCCACTCAGCCCATTATTCATTGTAATTTTCTTAAAATTTGCGATGAGTACGTGGCTCTCTACTTGCTATGAGCCTATGACATGAACTCTACTCGATAATCAAACTGCTCATTTACAATGGAATAAATTATAACCGAAGTTACAATGAAAAACTCACATGATTGAAATGTTCCTTAACGATAAACTATAAATGTTCCGGCCTAATATGAAAAATTCCTATCCTGAGCTTTATAACTTTATTTCATCATACTAATAATCACAGCTGAAAACAACTAATTATCACTCACGTCGACGACCAGAGAACAATAAAATGCATAATACATAATCTAAACAACTTAATTACCGAATAATTGAAATACTTGATATGAGGTAAAATAAATTGCAATAATGTATATGCTAGCCGAAATGTAGTGGTATCGAAATGTAGTGGTATCAAAACAGAAATGTAGTGGTCCTGGTGTCGGGCTCAGCCATGGGCGCAGTGGGTGGTAGGCAGGAAACAAACTCGGAAAACTACCTCCGATATTTTGTCCACAGGTGGGCGCCAGCCCACCGCAGCAGTAGTCGTTTTTGGCGTGCTCCAGCTCCCTCCAGGGCCTCCCTGGCCAGTCGATGAACGGTGTCCAGCCGCTCTTTTAGCCGTCTAAAATAATCCATTTCGGGCCCACCAATAATCTCAGGCTCAGGGGGTGAGCCAAACACTAAATCCACCGGCGTGCAAGTTCCCTTCCAAACATCAGCCCCGCTGGCGTGCATTGGCTCGACTCCTGCACTGCTGTCCGATATGCCCATAGGACCAAAGGCAGA
The DNA here is from genome assembly GCF_016835505.1 of Polypterus senegalus. Taxonomy (NCBI): domain Eukaryota; kingdom Metazoa; phylum Chordata; class Cladistia; order Polypteriformes; family Polypteridae; genus Polypterus; species Polypterus senegalus. Next base: position 89,592,860 of record NC_053163.1, on the reverse strand, counting down.
TGTTGGTCCCAGTCCCGCTGGTGTTGACTGGTCAGAATTGCCAGTTGAGTGGCCAGGGTGCATTAAATCGCCGACCAATCCATCACTTTGTGGGTGAAGGGGTGGTCCGGTCTTTTCACCCCAGTCGCTGACACACCTCTCTGAACAAACGGCTCTCAAAGTTCCGCCCTGATCGCTGTGGAGCTCGTCCGAACTCCAAATCGAGTGAACATTTCATCCACGAGTTTTGGGCAGCTGTGGGGCACTCTGATCCGAACTGCATACGCCTCTGGCCATTTGGTAAAGTAGTCCATTGCTACCAAAACGTAGCGATTTCCGCTTCCGTTACAGGAAAAGGACCCAGTATGTCCACGCCAGGGTGCCCGACCAGGTATCGCTGCAATGGCGCGCGAGAACGCTTGACCAGGTCCTTTTGTGCAGTGCAGACGTCACAGCAGTGGACGTGTAGCTCTGCGTCTTGCCGACCCCCGGGCCAATAAAACCGCTGCCGTAGTCGACGCACTGTCTTAGCGTCCGTAATGTCCGGATCCAGCCGCTCCGTGGACCCATCGGAGGACCTCGGCGCAAAGCCTGGGGAACCAGTAGTTGTAGCCGGTCAATTCCTCCCCCGGGTGCGTGCCACCGCCTGTAGATTACGCCATCGTGCAACTCCAAGTTGCCCAACTGAGAGTGGAGTATTTTGAGTTCAGGCCCCTGTGACGACACGGTTTGCCAGTCGGGACGTTCTTGTGTCTCCAACCAGCCCTTTACCTTTTCTAGTGCTTGATCGCTCGCCTGTAACTGCCTCAATTGGTCAATAGTGTACGGCTCCCCTACTCCAACAGTGTCATCTATCCTTGCGGATGCGGACGATGGCCCCAGCCCCTTATATCGAAACAGAAATCGGCAAAAGGCAGGTTTGACCAAATTTTTTGCAGCAAACTTGTGTACTGACAACTAACACAACTTGATTGACGTAATACAGTATTATCCATCCAGGCATCCATTATCCAACCCGTTATACCCTAGCTACAGGGTCACGGGGATCTGCTGGAGCCAATCCCTGCCAACACTGGGCGCAAGGCAGGAAACAAACCCCGGACAGGGCGCCAGCCCACCGCAGCAGTATATTATATAGAACTAAATAAATCGCAGTACCAGACAGATAATGTTCAGTAGTTTAGTTGTTTAGAAACTTAATTTTAAAGTCAAACAGTAACCAGTACATCAAATTTATTTCATGAAACGGACGGCCCATGACCAGACCAAAGACCGCGGCCCACCGGGCATTACCCAACTGCCCTAATGGCCAATGCTTAAGTGCCACCTTGGACCCATATGAACAAGTCCAACGAATGCCACCCCAAAAAAACGAGCTCGTTTCGCAAAATTTGGAACTTTACCTGAGAAAAGTATGAGCACGTTTAACAAAAGCCGCTTTGTCAAACAATCCCATAAGACGTCGGCGGATTCATTCGTCTCGAGCCAAGCCAAGGCGAAATCTTGGAGTGAAAGTTCGTCTAGGATCGTAACACACGAAAGAGAAGGAAGGCGGCACGAGTGTCGTTGAATTACTTAACAATGTACGCAATCTGCTTTATTGAGTGATTGATTTAAATTAAAAATACATAAAAATGTACAACTAAAACTGGAAGCTTTTCCTATCCAAAGTATTAAAACAATGACTGATGCCACCTGGCCGGCGTCGAATGCTCCGAACTGTAGCCTATTATTCGGAAAACCTTAAAAAAGTTTCTTTACAGGGTGCCACATTTTAAGGATTGAAGAAGAAAAAAACTGCTAATGTAAATTATACCTGCAAAGTGAGGTCGACATGGTGACTGCACGTGGCACTGCGACCCCAGCGCCCCGAGTCTTGAAGTCGTGTGCCTGAAGTTTGCAGGCATTTTCAGTGTCTTCTGGTCACATTCGCTGACACGTGCAAGTGTGGTTTATTGTAAACTGTCCCAGTGTGTGTGTGCGCGCGACGAGGTCCTGTGATGGACTGGCACCCCGTTTCTTGCGGCCGCAGTGCCCCCAGTTCCCCTAAATTGGTTTAAGCTGGAACCTGAGAGTGAACTTAAATTAAGCGTACAAAAATGAGGAAAAGCCCAGGACTTTAATGATATAGGAACGTGAGCGTCGGTGCGATGAAGGACTGGACGGGACAGGAGGGGCGGAGTTGTGCATCCTCCTTTTACACGAAATGGCGAAAGACGAAGCCGTTAAACTGAGAAGCAAGCAAATTGGTTTGATTACGTAAAGTAGCCAGGAAAAAAAATCGTGCTGCAAGTGTGAGAAACTGCAGTCTATTAGACGCAGTGTACTGTACTGTCAGCACAGAAGTGGCAGACTGCAGTTCATGTTGATAAAAGAATTGGTGGGTGTCAAGCGAGCCAAAAACACGTGTCTGAACAATCATTTAGCTTCAGCTCCCCGGCCACATACTGTATGCCTTGTACTCTTTAAAGAGTTCGTTTCAGTATAAAGTTGCAAGTGTTATAACTTCCAGTTTCCGAAGTAAAGCTTGAATGGTGTTTGAATTTATGATCAGATATACTGTATGAACATATACTCAATAACAGAAAATAAAACGTCAATGGATTTGTAGATACGAGGCTTAAGCTTGTTAGAATAGGACGACACCCCTCTAGTGGCTCGAAAGGTAATCTGCAAATAATATAAAAAGCTTAGATGGTGCAAACGTTTCATTTTGAAGTTCATTTTTGGCAATTTGTTACACCTGCTTTCCCCCAAAGAAGACCCACAAACCATTTTGCCTTTTATTTACGGTATAATACGTTCTTTTATAATTTCTTGAAGTTTTTTTTCTGCACACCTTGAAAAATTGTCCAGTAAGAAAAAGATTGGTTTAACGAATTAACTAAAACATTTGAGCTGAAGCATTTGGCAGAGAAACATAAAGTATTTTAAAGTACTAATGTCAATTAATAGCTTTGCTAAAAATATGACTTGTTTCTACATAATTGAGTGTTTAAAAAGTACTTAGTAATTCACCTTACTATATAAAGTTTTAAGATTTATAATCAACATTATCATCTCAGTTTTCATCCCGGAATGAAAGTATTTAGTAGTTAGTTAAATAGTATTTACATATTGTTAATGTATGTCAGAAATTTTTATAATAAATGAATGTCTTTGTTTACAATACCCCTTTTTCCTATATATATATTATAGTACAGTATATACTGTATGTATACTGTATATAGATTTTTATTGGAAGCAGGAAAAGCTTAGATAGGGGAAGGAAACATATATGGTTCTGTCGGGAGTTGTGCAGTGCAGTGTATGTTCACAAATTGAGCTAGTAGTAAAGTAGGAACAATTTACCCATAAACATGTATTGTGGACAGTCATTACTCTCTCTCTCTCTTATATATATATATATATATATATATATATATATATATATATATATATATATATATATATATATATATATATCCTTCCATTATCCAACCTGCTATATCCTAACTACAGATATAGTTGGAGCCTATCCCAGCCAACACAGGGCTCAAGGCAGGAAACAAACCCCGGGCAGGGCGCCATCCCACCACAGGGCGCGCACACACACACACACACACACACACACCAAGCACACACTAGGGACAATTTAGAATCACCAATGCACCTAAACTATATGTCCCGTGAGACGAGTCCATGCCTGGGGCTGAAAGTAAAAGACAAAGAGTAGATGACAAAGTAGAACATTGTAAAGATTTAAACAATGTTGGCGCCATACACATGCAGAGCAGGTTAGAGATAAAGGAAGTGTGAAAATTCATAAGTCTCCAAAAATGGATAGTAAAGATCGCATTAGTGCAAACAAACAGAAATTGTTACTTGGCGAAATAACAAAACAGCAAAAAGAGATCAAATATATTGTTTGGATTTAAACTTTAAGTCGGAGACTTGTAGATCGTCTAATTCATGTTGCCAGTGAGAATTAAAAGATTCCAAAAATGTTGGTGCGGTATGAAGTCTCTTGAGATGGAGACTTTTAACATGAGATTCTTTCAAGCCATGCCCTACTTACAATTATTTTCAGACAAGACCATAGTCATCTAACCTCAGTCGTGTGAATGCTTTTGTCAGACACAGTTCCTGTGCTCTCAGCTCTAATAAATTTTATCAGGACAACAATTTTATACATTTTAGATGACACATCAATGACGAAGCAAAGAAGAAAGAGCAAGGACAAACATTCAAAAAAGTCATTTTATTTATTAGAGAGAAAGCAACGATATTCACTCACCGGTAGTTATACGTTGCGTTGTCACGATGTGAGTCCAAACACGGAATCAAAATTCAATGCGATCTTGAAGAAAAGTTCATTCCAAATATTGATTTTACTAAAGTTTTAAAGTAAAAGTGAAAATAATACACATGTAACAATTCCCATGAAAATAAAAGTCTCTTAAAATTGTATATCTGGTTAACCAAACCTGGGGGTGGCCAAGCGAAGCCCCCTAATATATATACATATACTGTACAGTATGTATATGAACATGTATATGTTACTCTGAAGTATTTGCCGATCTATCTATTGATCTATTCATTTTTACCACCCACACATCTCAGTTGATCTCAAAAGGATGCCACAGGAGTGCCACTAAGAGACACAACATACATTCCAGTGTGAATAAGTCATCAGCCCATTATAGACTGGTGAGGTACTCTGAAATAAAAGAAAAACAAAATGTCATTTAATTTTGTTACCAGTTCAGTCAATATGTAAGATCTCATAAGTGAGAGTGTTACACATTGTACTCTTAACACATATTCTTGTTTTGAATTTACTGCATATTATGGATAAGCAGGTTAGAAAATGGATTCATTGATACAGTATTACTGGAGTAGTAGGGTGGTGATATTTCAGAGCATCTTTCCTTCCAGTTGTAAATATGGATTGTAAAGTTTACGATTTAGAATGTTGAGAGGAATGACCCGGTGGCACAGTGCCGCTGTCTCACAAATTTAGTGGCCCAGGTTTGCATCAAATGGCCAGTTTCTGTTTGCGTTGAGTTTGCACATTTTCCATCTGTTAGTATGGTTTGTTTTCCAGAGTTTTCAGTTTTCCGTCCATGTCCCCAAGGCCTGTTTGAGGGGTTTATTGGATACCCTAAATTGTCTCCCTGTGCATTTGGATGTGTGTTTAAATGAGTGCTGCGATGGACTAGTACACCATCTGGGGTTAGTCCCTGCAATACTGCCAGCAAAGGCTCTGCCCCCTCCACGACCCTGAATTGTATCAAGTGAGGTTGTGTATAATATAGTGAGAATCAGACACATTCACTTATTGAAAGTACTCTGTTTTCTGCATTTACTTTTGGAAGTTGTATGAACACAGCTTCGACTACAGCTAACAGAAAGTCACTATACCTGGATGTATTCAAATTTTTTCTTTTGTTCTCTAGCCTGGGTCACAAGGGCATATGCATAAGCAACATCACTCATGGTGGTGGGCAAAACCAAACCCACAAAAACATTAAAAGAACCCAAAATCAGTGTTACTGAACATTAAGAAAAAATTTCCAAGATACATCTGAAAGATAATTTAACTAATTTTACCCATGTAAAATATTATATTATAAAGCACAGGATCTTATCAGAAATAGGCTTAAATCAGGACCTAGCCATGGAAAAAGTGTAAATCTACCTCATGCTAAACACATTCACACGCAGACATACTCGCGCCAGTGTTAGGGTCACCATACAACTTAACCTTAATGTTTTTGGGATAAGATATCAACAACTAAAGTACTTACATTTCTTATAGACAAGGTCCAGTGCAAGATTTGACCCTAAAACTAGGGACCTATCAAATGACCCCCAATATAGTCAATGTACATTTATGAACCTTTAAGGTGATCATTTCTGTTTCTAAATATTTAGATATTCTTGTACAAGACAAGTGTGCTGCTGAAAAGGATGCCACCTACTGCTGTTGTTTATCTATGCTAACAACACACTGTCCACAGTACAATACGCACCCAGGTCTAATGTACGTATGCTCTAAATGTTCCTGGTATCAGAGCACTTTTTTGCAAAAGTACAATGAACAGTGTTTTAGTTGCGCCATTGGATCCAAGTATTCTGAACACATCGGTAAACAGAGTTGCTGAACTCAATGCTCTTTACCAGTCAGTGATTAGTTAGGTCAAATCAGATCTTGGTACAGTTTGATGGATTGCCAGAGTTGATGATTCCTGAATGCTGGTGTCTTCGGGAAGGGAAATTTGGATGGAACAAACTTCTTATGGCATGTTCCTTTTGTAGACACAACAAGCTGGACCTGCTGTATTCAAATGTAAATGCATTTAAATGGTCATCTGGACAAATCCGATCCTCTATCTATCTATCTATCTATCTATCTATCTATCTATCTATCTATCTATCTATCTATCTATCTATCACTATGTTGTTTAGAGTCTGGTAACCATGGACAGCAGGTTTAGAATGGGGATTTATCTCTATGTCCTCAATGGCAGAACAGGCATTTGAAACAAATTTTGTTGCTACACAGGCCAGATTTACATTGATGAACTTTGGCCACTCAGGAAGGGAGCATGAAAAGCATCCATAGACACCCATGAACTCTGTGGCTGTATGTAACTATCTGTTTCTCCTGTGGTTTCTTGAAACCAACTTTAGTCACATCTGTTTTTGTGTGTGGAGAATTCCAAATTCAGCATAAATCAGCCATCGAGCGTACAGGCCAGCTGGAGTTGAAGAGGAAGTCCAACTTTGTAGTGCCCTGGGTTGCTGGATTTTAATATTTCAGTGCTTGCAAATTACATGCATCATATTAAGTTCTTTTTTTGTGTCTAATACTAAGAGAACCAAAATGAACCCAAACTCTCTCTGGACTATTTTGGATTGGAATCTATACAGCACAGGTAATGTTAGTGGTATCGCTGGAATTAACAGTCCATACAATTTATAACCCTTGTCATAAATAGTATTTGTTACTTGTTTTGGGTCATTTATAAGTGTACTTTTCATTTTCAAAGTAACACCTGAAATTTATTTACAGTATGCAGTGCCAACATGACTTTGCTCAAGTGATCATATTTGTCGTGCTCAGGGTGTCACGAGATGTGATTTTATCCCTTTAGTTTCTAATTTGTGGTATGACTGACATTTTGTCTTTGACTTGTGCTTTGTTTTGTCTCTGCTCACTCGGTTCTTGTTGTCCTCCTAGTTTTGATCCTTTGCTACTAATTTTGAGCACATCTTTTGACTTCCTTTCCATCTCCTGGTCACTTAGTGCACTTTATTTGTCCTGTAACTGCCCCTTTCTCATTTTTCATAATGAAGTTTAAATAGAACCTAAAAAGAATGAAATGGCAGGTAGCTGCAGGAAACGTATTGCTCTTCTGCAGGTTTGTGAGGTTCTACCCAAGTGACAGAGTGAGGATCAGACAAGTCTGTTAAGAAGAAAAAAAAATGAGTAGTGAGGCTGGGCATTGAGCACAACAATTAAAGCATCTGCACATTGAACACCACAGGGACTTCATTCCTCATCTTTATTAGATCAACAAGGAATTTCCCAGGAGACCCTGGTCATTATTTATAACAAACGGGAGTTTAATTTAGTTTTTTAATACCATGAACCTTTCTAGGTTGCCAGGTAAAGTAAAGCGACAGTAAAAAAAGCTACACAAACTAATTAAAGTGACTTTTATTTTTTTCAGCCAGCATTTTTCTCTCCTCTAAATCTGCCCAGTCCATTCTTTCAAGGACCAGAAGGTACAACACAGGGCTGTTTGAGGAACTGAAGCCAGGAAATCTGGAGAGAGAGTGCCTTGAGGAGAGATGCACCTTTGAGGAGGCCAGAGAAATCTTCGAGGACAAAGGCAAAGCAGTTATGTAGCAAATCAGTGTCGACTTTGTGAGCAATGACTACAGTAGAAACATGGTAATCTTAGTGGAGAAAACAGGAGGGAAACAACAAATATACACATAAACATCTTGTGTAGAAAGACGACAACTACAGTATGATTTAAAAATGTTAAGACAAAAAAAAAAAAATGATACCACTATTTCACATTTTGTGTAGCAGAGGCTGGTCATGAAAACTTAACCACACACCGATGGCACACTTTGTAACTTAAGAAGATGTTTAGTCATGTATAGAGAATGTCTTCTTAGACATTAGAAGATGACAAGAAAATAAAGCCCAGAAGTTTTCAGCACACATCAGAGTACTTTATTAAGTAATTGACATTTAATATAATGTACTGTATATGGTTGACACCTGTGTGGCTGTGTCATCTAGTATTTGGATTCTATATGTGTTCTTTTTATTTTAAATGTCAGTTTCACAATTGGTTTATTATTTAAAAAGTAAGTTTTATTACAGTTGTATTTTGACCACATGATCACAATTGTTGTGCAGCTGATTAGCATTAATGAAGTACAGTTGTTTTCTTAAAAGTTGGCCTAACATTTTAAACAAATGCTCTAGATCAGGGCAATTCAATTAGAAATTCATTTGAGTCAGATTTTCAAACCAAGAAATCTAGCCGAGCCAGACATTTGTAGCAGCCGGCAAGCAGCAGGTAAGAACATTTTAAACCATTGTATTGGAAAACAGGTAATGTTTACTCATTGTTTCCCTTTTAAAGTTGAACACATTGGTTCATCAAAAAGTGAACAAAAAAGCAATAAAAGACAACAACAACATTTATTTATATAACACATTTCCATACGAATGATGTAGCTCAACGTGCTTTACAAGATGAAGAAAGAAAGATTTTTAAAATTAAAAATATAAAAATAAGATTAGGCAATACTAAATAACAAAGAATAAAGTAAGGTCTGATGGCCAGGAGAGCAGGAAAAAGTTATAACTGAACAGAATCTGAGGTAGTAGCAATAATAAACATTTTGGTCATCTCAAAGTACATAAAAGAAAATAGTGCACAGTATTAGCAATGACATTTGTTTCCCTTTTGAAATAAAATAAATATTTTGGTCATATATGACTCAGGCACATCACAAAGTTCCTAAAATCAAATAAAGTGCACAGTACTAGCAGTAACATTTGTTTACTTTTTGAAATAAAAGAAATATGTTGGTCATATATAACACAATATACAGTATAACACAATAAAAAAGAACTATCAATGCTGTCAAACCCATCACAAGTGGTAACAGTGAGTAACACACGTGAATATGATGTCTGCTGCACGCTGAGGGGACACAGGCTCGTCTTATGTCACCACATGTGTGATCAGCAGTGGGTTTCTTTTTTAAAAAACAAAAAGGTGACGGTACGTATATAGTGCATTTAGATCATATAGAGGTATATAGAGGCCAAGAATCCTAGCGCTATATTTTTGTTTATTTGTTATAAAAACATAACATTTAAAATTTGAAATTGAAAAATCATCAAGTATAATAACAATTCTTTATATTTATAAAATGCTTTACTCACTATTCAAAATGCTTTGCAAATTCCCACCAGGAAGACCCGGGACTACCAATATGCCACTTGCATAGCATAGAAGCGTTGTACTGCATAATATTTTGCTTGATAGTTTAAAATTACAAACACAGAATTTCAGAAATTGAAGAATATTAACTGCATGATAAAAAAGAGCTCTGTATTCTACAAAAAAAGTTATGTAGTCCCACAAAGCAATCAGTGCTTCATTTGATTGAGTTTTAAAGAACATTCCAAACTTGCTGCCTGTTTTCATCAAATGCAGTCTTTCTAACTTGTTCTTTGCTTTGAGCACCAATAACTGATTTTCATCCTCGTAACGGCCATGAATCCCCAGGATTGAAGCGTGTGATTGGACAGCCAACAAATTGTATGAGAAGGTGCGGAGACAGTGCTTGTCAGTAACGAGGCTCTCACTGAACTAACAATTCGACTCATTTGTGAAAACCCATGTTCACACTCACTTGGTGAAACTATGATATAATTAAGACACATCACACAATTGATTACAGAATCATTTAATAAGTAGTCGATGCCATGGCCAGCTGTCGTGGCCAAAGTACTTTTACAGAAAAAGCACTCATAGACTACTACCACCACTTCTAGACACACACCAATGTGCTGCATTGTAGGTTGAATGTTGCCAAGCTATGTGGTGTGTTACATTCATTATCTGTACTACTGTAGGAATTTATGTAAAAATTTCTGAAGGCTCGCAAAATGTGTTTTTCTTGCTTTTACTCTGCATTTCTGATGGGACCATAGGCTGGGCCAGTGGGCTACTCAGAGATTGCTTCAGGGCCTCTTGTGGCCCACGGGCCGCCATTTGAAGAGGCCGGCTCTAGATGATACATGTTTCTGCTAAGTTTATTCAGTAGTCTTAATGCTAAAGTATAATATGGATTTAGCTGTCATCTCATTTTGACTTGTTTTTTTTTTTTCTAGCTAGACTTCTGGTATCGCTATGTTGGTAAGCAATCTTTATTCCTTACAAAACACGTTAATCAATCAAAAATACTACAAGTGGCAGTAGTCTGCATTGATATTAGTTCATTCAAACAGATTTGAATTTCTTCCCTGATCTGTCTGTCACATCTTTTATAAGTTTACATGGACTTTAGCTGAAATAGGTATAGTAAATTCAAAAGAGGAGACCAGTTCCTCCAATTAATTGATCAGCTACCAGCTAATCAATTTGTGAATAAAGAACATATGAACAACACTTTTATAGAGTAATATCGTTCATAATATTGTAAAAAATATAGGTAAACAGCACAGAAAAAAGTACACCTTAAAACATCAATGCACCATGAAATATGTACAAACAAATACACACCTATACTGCATATTTCTCTAAGGGTTAGCAGACATTTTCCAGGTTCGCCCAGATTTGGTGGCTCTGCTAACCACCTTTACTTGCCCCTTAATGACACGCTAGAGGGTCAGAGACCTAATTTTGACCCCAGGTTATGAGGTATACTCATACATCCACATGCATATGTACTGTAAAGTGGATTCAGAAAGTATTCAGTCCCTATCACTTATCTTCATTTATTAATTTGTCTATTTACTTATTTTTACTAGCTTAAAGTTTTACTCTGCTGGCCCAGCTCTCTTTCTCAGGGGTGGAGGTTGATTTGTTTCTAACCTATTTTTGTAAAACTTGAGTTATTTGTATGGAATGCTATTTGATTTTAAATAAAATCAATAATATCAACAAAATAAGATGCACCAATCATGGAATCCTTTTAAACGAGCCACAACCTGCTTGTCAGTTCAAAGCCGTAAGGGCTGCATGTCTGCAGAGGTTCTTAAATGCAATTTTCTTTCAGAGGCTCTGCCGGGAGATGCACCAGCCATGATCAGTTTTTTCTTTTGGTTTCTGTGTTTCAGATGGAGATCAGTGCCAGTCATCACCATGTCACAATGGTGGCAGCTGTAAAGATGACATTGCATCTTATATATGTTGGTGTCCTACTGGATATCAAGGGAAAAACTGTGAACTAGGTAAGGCAGGATTCATAAGTTGGATACATACAGTACGTGCAGTCCTGTTTTCCTTTTTCCCATTCCCATTAGCATGCCTAAGTAAAATGTACTGTAGCAGCTCAGTGTCATTAGCCTGCAGTGGGTCAGGGCTCTGTTTTTACAATATGATTCCACGTGAAAAAGATGAAGAAACTCACATCAGTATTTCCAGTTAATTAGGGGTTCAGAGCCAGACAATGAGAGAGAGAGAAAAGAGAAGAGAAGCAAAGCGGCTAAAAAGTGACACTACTGCAGTACTTTACATTAGCACATTAGATGTGCTCTGGGAACCTGATTGTATTGCTCCTCTGAAAGACGGGGAGCACAGTCGGTAACATAACAACAAGTGTTTAGTAAATGACATTTTGTGAATATTCACTGGAAGCAGAAACATAGACAGTTATTTTTTAGCCAATTCATATGTTTTAAGAATGTATTTTTCTTTCTCTTTTGCCACTTAAGGATTCACATGAATGTCCTTTGAGTAGCTCCATTTGCTCAAATGACTTTTTATTTTGATGAGCTGAATTTTTAACAGCTGCTCTGTAAATTCGTTTGCCCTTTCAGGTGTAAGCCTTGTTGAACTACGCGCACACACACACACACACACACACACATATATATATATATATAGAGAGAGAGAGAGAATATTGTGCTAATGAATTTTGGTCTGTTTTGCACTGCAGAGAATATTAAAAGGTGCAATTTGGACAATGGAGGTTGCATGCATTTCTGCACCGCTGTTTCCCAGACACAAGTCAATTGCTCTTGTGCCATGGGTTACAAACTTGAGGAGGATGGGAAGACATGCACATCTGAAGGTAGTATGAACACACTTTGCTTTTTTGGCTGTTTATATTTGTAGTTTTAATTCAAAAGTCATTGTCAATTTAGCAAGCACAGCTGTATTCTGAATGAAGATGCTGATTACTGATTGGTGAGAAAGTCTGCAATTGTGTGTCCAAAGTGTTTATCGACAATGACAATTTAACACTTTTACTCTTAGCTTGAATATGGAAGATAATATAGCAAGTATACTGTGCTAGTCCCCAGATGATTGTAAATATTTCTGCACTTCATCCATTGTTTGCCATGTTTTCTTTATATCTATCACTTTCAATATATCATAAATAATTCACAACAGTGCAGCTTGTGACATTTTTTCCAGCCTATCATCCATATTCCATGCTTAATCTGATTACTGGGCAATGGGAGACTTGAGCCCTTTCTTAACCTCGGATGCGGTTTCAGTCCAGCACAGGACAAACTGATGCATATACCCATACACGATGTCATGGGGCCATTTTTGAAACAGCAGTTAAACTAAAATGCATGCCTCTGAGATGTGAACAGGAAACTAGACGGCTCAGAGTAAAACACAGGGGCAACATGGACACTCCATACACTTCTGAACATCAAAGAAGCACTGCTAACCACTGTAACACTGTCCTTCATAACACAGGCCTTGGCATTTCGTTTCATTGTCACATGTACAGTCTAGTGAAATTCTTACTTGTAAAGCTAATCAGTATCTCAGCAGCCTGGTAAAAATACAATAAAAAAAAATAGAACCGTCAGGGTAAAAATAGAACCCAATAAAGTAACAGTTTACCATGTGTGGTTTTTAAGGGACTGCATACAAGACAAACATTATTTGAAGTGTTTGCAGTTCATCAAGTTAGAGCAAACCTGAAAATCAAATAAGAGGAAAACAAGAGAAGACATTATAATTTAGAAAGGAATAAGTTGAGAAGCTACATGTCCATTGTACTTCAAATTTCTCCTGCCTATGTATCATTATAATTTATGGTGTCTTTATTAAAATGAATAACTATAATATGGCTTTTACGTATCATATGGCTCTCTGTACTGGATACAAGTGTGGAGTTTCAAGCACTGAATGCACAGGGCAGCAGAAGTTTAAAGTAAGATGGAATCAGAAGATGGACCGTATGAGTAATAACTAGCCAAGGTCATAACTGCGAACGCAGAAATTAAATAAACAAAGGTCAGGATGTGAGACAAAACTGAAGATTATAATAATCTAGCCAAAGAGTTAGAAAGCAGAATATTTCACACAGCCAAAGCCAAAATGCAAGATGTAAATCAAAGTCAAAGAAGAGAAAAGACTTTATAACCAGGAAGAACTTAAAGAATAATAACACAAAGTTTTTTTAAGTTTTGATTAATCCCCACACGTGGACAGTCAGAAAGCGTATGATGCTGACCTCTATGCAGTCGCGGTAATGACATCATGTGTCGCACATGCCTGGTCATCCTGCCTAGCAACAGCCTGGCCACTCTTCATCACAAACAGCAAATAATGGTGGCATCCATAATAAAAACAAAATGGCGCAGCATCAAGACATGTTTTGAAAATAACATCACTCTATCATAAAAGATAATCTTGAGATGAGATGAGACTACAGTATTGCCAAGAGATTTTTTCAAGTCCCGAACTCCTCTCAACCATTTCCAGTTAATAGCCCATGCCCACAGTCCTCTCACCTCTCATTCGTGTAATGCTTTTGACACAGTTCCTGCGCTCTCAGCTCTTAAAAATTTTTACGTTTTCCTCACTTTAAGTTCCCAGAGAAAGAAGACGTATTATGTCCAAATCTTATTGAAAACTTTCATCCCGAACTGTTATCAACGGAAGAAATGACCAGACAGGAAATCCTAGCACCAAGAAACGATGAAGTCAAACGAATTAATGTGAAAATTACCTAATGGAAAAGATTAGTTGTATTCTAAATTGGTTGAACAATTCTGACGTAAAATTTTAGCAGTCATCAAGAAAGGTAATGTAATACATCTTCTGCGGATAACATTAGACGCCAAAAGGAGATCCTGATATGCCATTTGTATTAAAACTTTACAGTTTTCCATAAGAATAGCTTTTGCTATGACAATTAACAAATCACAGGGACAAACATTTGAAAAAAAACTGTTTATTTATTAGAGAGAAAGAAACGATATTCACTCACGGGAAGTTATACGTTGCATTGTCACAATGTAAATCCAAACACAGAATCAAAATTCAATGTGATATTGACAAACAGTTAATTCCAAATATTGTTTTATAAGTTTTACAGTAAAAGTGTAAGTTTAAAAAGTATTTACGTGTTAATTTCAAAGCCAAATGGAACAAAAACATTTAACGCAATGAATACCTCTAACGCAACATGAAACATAATTTTCTTTCAATTTATTACATTTGACTATTTTTTTTTACTATGGTTGATTACTCGCTGTAATGTAAAATACTTAGTTCTATTATGCATATGTAACAATTCCCATTAAAATAACAATCTGTCTAAATTGTACATCTGCTTCCCCAAACACAAGCGACAGAGCCGTGAAGTGGTTAGCACGTAGCGCCCGCCCAGGGGATGGCAAGTGAAGCTCTTTTAAAAGTTCTAAATCAGATAACCAACCTGACCATTAAATGAATCCAAAACAAAAAACTGAAAAAACAAAATAAAGTCCACATCATTACAAATTGTGGTTAATGTTAATCTTAATTGTTTCTTTGATATGTCATATTTGTGGAATTAAAGATGGCAGCTGATGAAGTGTAAATGTTAACAAAATTTTAAAAAATACTTGTATTTCTTCACACAGGTAAATATAAATATTTACACAGCAGTGAACAGAAAGCAAAACATTGAGGACTTTCAGATCTTGTCTTGGTTTTATTTTGGATTCATAACATGGACAGCAGTTGTGAGTTGTGTTGGCCTGAAGGGATCCTCTGAGCAGAACGTTTTTGAGGCCACAGATAATAGATATATTTTAAGGCCTAAAAGAGTAACATGGGAAGACATTTTACAGAAAATAATTCCTATAGTTCTGCGATGAACTGGCTCTCAGTCCAGTTCTGGTTCCAGCCTTGCAGCCATTTCTGCAGGGATAGGCTCCAACCTCCATGTTCTGATTATACCAAAATGACTCTGTTCAGACCTTTTTAAATCCTCAACCATGTGGTCTGTTTTGATATTTGTACAATTTTGACTTTTGCTTAGCACCATCGTCGATACAGCAATCCATCTGTTCCTTTTTCCTATTACATGCTAACAAGAAATTAAGCCGCAATGGCTGGCGTTAGGGCAGGAAACAGTCCTTTACAGGGCACCAGTTGTTAACTTGCCCATGTGAATCCTAGACTTATCACACACAAATTGTGTACATTCATCAGCTGTCCATGTCTACAACTCAGAGATGTGTGTTAGGCTAAACTGTAACTCTAATCTGGCCCTGTGTGACGGAGTGGGTCGTGCAGTACTGTGGCATTCCCATCCAAGGTACAGTATGTTCCTGCCTTGCAATGGTGCGGAGATAAGTTACCTCTTCATTGTGCCCCAAAAATGTAATTAGGAGTCTTAGAAAATGGATAGAATATTTTTATTTGCTAAAAGAGCAATACTGGAGGCAGACCCTCATTTTTGTACTCATTTAGATCTTAGGATGATATCAGTAACCATCGATGATATATCCTTTTGTGGAAGATTTCTTATTTTTCAATTATCCCACTAGGACAGTGGTTCTCAACCTGTGGGACAGGTTCCCCCAGGGGGGAGCAAAGTAACAAAAAGGGGGGCGTGAAGATGTGAAAAAAAGAAAACAAGAATCAAAAATATGAAAAAAAAAATCTGTTGAAACCAAAACAAATTAACTTAAACTACATTCTGATACTAAAACAATAAATATTGAGTTAGATAAATGTCGATAAAAGTTTAGTAGGTATAATTAAATATGCATCTGCATTTCAAATAAATGTTGGGGGGGGGACACGACTAAAACTGTTATGAAAACTCGGGTCGCAGATACTTAAAGGTTGAGAAACGCTGCACTAGGAAACAGTTTTATGATAGTTGGGTCATCCATGCATGAACAGCAGAAGGCTGAATGTTTTACTCATGTTCCAATGTGTGTTCTTCTGATGTGCCAAACAATTGTATGCATAGGTAACCAATTGACCTGGCACAAGCAAATAACTAAAACACATTTAAATAACTTACCTACAGTTTAGTTTCTGTTACCATAAGAACATTGGAGATTATTCACTTGCTCTTTTATTTGATTCATGTGATGCCAGTTCCATTTCCCTGTGGGAGACTAGGGGAGACCGTGAGTAAACGTCTCAATGTGCGGACACTAATCGACGAGGAAGAAATTAGCCCGGGTAATAACTCTTTGGCCTTTGAGCTAGTAAACAGTACAAACAGCAGCCTACTCCAAGCCACAAGTGAGCCACAAGTCAACGAAGACGACCGCATTGTAGGTGGGACCAGCTGTGCTCATGGAGAAATCCCTTGGCAGGTAAGGAACTTTTATCTTTTTCTATTGTGTGACTAATGGTCACAAACGCTAGTAACAGTATGAATGGTATGAAGTATAAGCTTAAAACATGGTGGCTTCCTATTTATTGTAATGTGTGTAACTTATGATTTTGTTCAATTTTCATTTTTACACCAAGAAAAATGTTCTAGAGGTTGAAGTAAATAAAATAATTGACCTCCACCTAAAAGAAATCCTAAAAGAATCAACAACTTGCTTCAAATATTGCAGGGAGCATAAGAAATAAAAAGGATTTTAGTAGTAATAGAAAAGTCAAGGAGGAGGTGAAGTAAATCAGGAGCAGTAGGGGGAACTAAAATATACAGACAGTGAAATAGCAGATGCTGTAAACTTGAATTTTTTCTGAGATCTTCACATTTGAGAAAATAGATAACCTCCCAGCGGCAACAGGGACTACTAAGGGGGTACTGAATAATTTGGAAATTTTTTAGAAGTACTGCTCAAATTAAATAGGCTGAAATATAACAAATCACTGGG